>NC_139714.1:37204482-37227906 GCF_964188405.1 Protomyctophum parallelum
CTAGAATCTGATCTCAGGTCAGAATGGGTTCATCAGACCAGTGTGTGTCTCCAGTGGAAACCTCGTATGAATCTGATCTCAGGTCAGAATGGGTTAAGCATGGATGACTGGAGCATGTGGCTCTGTCTGCAGAGACATTCTACTGTACAGTGAAGGATCATTGATTTCACTGATTTCCCCTTGGAAGATATTTCAATTATGTAGTCCATACATTATGTAGTCCATACATTATGTAGTCCATACATTATGTAGTCCATACATGGGCAACTGGCGGCATGCGCCCCTCAGGTAAATATCAGAATACTGATAATTATATTATTGATTTCAGCTGTTACAATTCCAAACATGCAAACATGACCCGCTTTTTTATGTCCAATGTGTTTGGATTTAGTTCATAAAGTTATAACTAAATTCATTTGAAATTAAATATCCAATAAAAAAAGATTGCCACCATTTTTTTCAGGATTTCAATTCAAAGATAGCAAAAATAGCTGATCTACCAGCTCGGTGCTCGGTGCGGCTTGTTTTGACTCTTGAGCTTAATTTAGATCGGCTATTTCTGATAGTAATATACAACGTGGCCCTCTGGAGTGAGTGTGGAAATATAGTGGCCCTCTCCATCGTCAAAGTTTCCCACCCCTGATGTAGTCATAGCACTTTACAGTATATGGGGCAGCGGTGGCCGAACGGTTTGCAGAGCGGTCTTGATATCGGAAGGTCGCTAGTTCGTATCCCCGGACCGGCACGTTAAAATTACCACCGCTGAAGTGCCCTTGGACAAGGCATTGAACCCCAACCATGAAATGTTCTATGAGCAGGGCCTGGCTGTAAACAAGTTCTTGAGCTTAGTCCAGTTAGTTACCCTGGGTGAACATAGTAACTTTCTTTCTTTCTTTCTTATATATGTATAGTATAGTATGTATAGTTTATATGTATAGTTTCATATGTTCTTAGCTTACGCATGCTTCATGATAACTACTTTTTAATGTATGTAATGTATATATGTACAGTATGTATTGCCATGCTTTTTGCCATGCTTTTTGTTCTTGCTTAATGTAAATCTCTGGATTAATTAAGAGCGTCTGCTAAATGCCTAAATTGTGAACTTCTTGTGATATTTCATGCCTTTTCTAGACAAGTGTGTCCGCGTGCATTTCCACCTTCCCTACAAGTGGGAGATCTGTGAAGGAGACGGCTGGAGGGAGCTGAGGAGCATGGAGGAGATCGAGAGGAACTACTGCGACCCGCGCAGAACACACAGGTGACACGTCAACACACACAGGTCAAAGGTCAACACACACAGGTCAAAGGTCAACACACACAGGTCAAAGGTCAACACACACTCAAAGGTCAAAACACACAGGTCAAAGGTCAAAACAGGTGACACGTAAAAACACAGGTGACAGGTCAAGTCCTCCAAACATGTAGTCATCAATGAATATGACAGTTAAAAGAGTTGCTGAATCGATTGATTTGATTTGAATTGATTGATTTCAGTGTTGTTTTTGTCGACTGAAACTAAAACGAAAAATGTCCGTCGCTATGATGACTAAAACTTGTACATCGGCTATTTTCAGCAAGTGTAAAAACAGTCATTACGACGGCATCGAGGCCCACCATAAATACATTTCAGTCGACTAAATCAACTGCAGATTTAGTCGACTAAAATCTTATGATATTTAGTCGACCCGAAACTAAACACTAAAACATTCCGGGTGACTGAAATGTGTCTAAAACTAAATGAAAACGATTCAAGAAGACTAATGACTTAAAGGACCACTTCACCACTTTTCAACCTATCTTCATATAATAGGTCCTCACTAATAATCATGATAAAATGGCACGATTTCTTTCTACTCAGTCTGTGTCTCATAGGAGGGCTGTGGGCAGTTCAGAAACCGTCTTCCAGTGACATCATCGATGGGGAATACAAGTTAATAGAAACCGCAGGCTTTCTAGTCCTGAAAAGTTGCAATGTGAAAATGGAAGCCATCGTTCTCACGATAATGAAAATCTAAACATTTTTGTAAAAAAAAATCTTGTTTCAAAACAAATCTGCCTATTGATGATGTCATTGGAAGACGTTTTCTAAACTGCCCACAGCCCTCCTATGAGACACAGACCGAGAAGAAATTGCGCCATTTTTTTCAAGATTATTAGTGAGGACCTATTATATGAAGATAGGTTGAAAAGTGGTGAAGTGGTCCTTTAACCCATTCTGACCGGGCACCCATTTTGGTGTCAGCATCATGTTATGCTTTAGCTATTGAAAAATAGCAGATCTACAAGCTCATATCGCGCCACCGAGTGGCGCGATACGAGCTTGTAGGTCTGCTATTTTTGAAAAATCGAAGAACGACTGACATTTCTAGAATCTGATCTCAGGTCAGAATGGGTTAAAACTAAAATCAGAATTTGCTGCCACTAACGCTGACTGACTGATGGTGTGTCTCGCAGCCCGGGCGCGCGGCCCGTGGACTTCGTGGCCATGACCCGGGAGGCGGTTCCGGTCCGCCGTCTCTCCACGGCGTCCTCCGTGACGAAGCCCGCCCACTACGTCCTGACCACGGAGTGGCTGTGGTTCTACAAGGGAGACCACGAGAACTGGGTGGAGTACGGCCGGCCGGTGGGTCACCTGGTTTCACCGTCTAGCCAAGGACTAGGGGGTATTAAGGGTCACCTTGTTTCACCCCCTGCCAAGGACTAGGGGGTATTAAGGGTCACCTTGTTTCACCCCCTGCCAAGGACTAGGGGGTATTAAGGGTATTACGAGGGCATTTAGGACTATGGGGTATTAAGGGTATCACGAGGGCATTTAGGCCTGCCAAGGACTAGGGGGTATTAAGGGTCACCTTGTTTCACCCCCTGCCAAGGACTAGGGGGTATTAAGGGTCACCTTGTTTCACCCCCTGCCAAGGACTAGGGGGTATTAAGGGTATTACGAGGGCATTTAGGACTAGGGGGTATTAAGGGTATCACGAGGGCATTTAGGCCTGCCAAGGACTAGGGGGTATTAAGGGTCACCTTGTTTCACCCCCTGCCAAGGACTAGGGGGTATTAAGGGTATTACGAGGGCATTTAGGACTAGGGGGTATTAAGGGTATCACGAGGGCATTTAGGACTAGGGGGTATTAAGGGTATTACGAGGGCATTTAGGACTAGGGGGTATTAAGGGTATCACGAGGGCATTTAGGACTAGGGGGTATTAAGGGTATTACGAGGGCATTTAGGACTAGGGGGTATTAAGGGTATCACGAGGGCATTTAGGACTAGGGGGTATTAAGGGTATCACAAGGGCATTTAGGACTAGGGGGTATTAAGGGTATCACGAGGGCATTTAGGACTAGGGGGTATTAAGGGTATTACGAGGGCATTTAGGACTAGGGGGTATTAAGGGTATCACGAGGACATTTAGGCCTGGACTAGGGGGTATTAAGGGTATCACGAGGGCATTTAGGACTATGGGGTATTAAGGGTATCACGAGGGCATTTAGGACTAGGGGGTATTAAGGGTATCACGAGGGCATTTAGGACTAGGGGGTATTAAGGGTATCACGAGGGCATTTAGGACTATGGGGTATTAAGGGTATCACGAGGGCATTTAGGACTAGGGGGTATTAAGGGTATTACGAGGGCATTTAGGACTAGGGGGTATTAAGGGTATCACGAGGGCATTTAGGACTAGGGGGTATTAAGGGTATCACGAGGGCATTTAGGACTAGGGGGTATTAAGGGTATCACGAGGGCATTTAGGACTAGGGGGTATTAAGGGTATTACGAGGGCATTTAGGACTAGGGGGTATTAAGGGTATCACGAGGGCATTTAGGACTAGGGGGTATTAAGGGTATCACGAGGGCATTTAGGACTAGGGGGTATTAAGGGTATTACGAGGGCATTTAGGACTAGGGGGTATTAAGGGTATTACGAGGGCATTTAGGGGGTAGGACTAGGGGGTATTAAGGGTATTACGAGGGCATTTAGGACTAGGGGGTATTAAGGGTATTACGAGGGCATTTAGGCCTGACAAGGACTAGGGGGTATTAAGGGTATCATGAGGGCATTTAGGCCTGACGTCGACATAAATAAAAAAAGGTCTTCTGAAAGAATATATATTCAAAGATTTGTGCCGTATTTGCACGATAAAAAAAAAAATGCAGACATACATCATACAAGCTCATAGCGCGCCACTCGGTGCCGCGCTATGAGCTTGTAGATCTGCTATTTTTCAATAGCTAAAAGTATATAACAAAGCTTAAAACACCAAAAGGGGATTGGGGTGGCTCCAGAGCTGTAGACGACTGCGTTCACTTCATGAGGCTTCAGTCCAATGGAGGCTCTCCTAGACTTCTATAGAGCGTCGCAGTCCCGCCCCCCCTCGAGAGACCCGGAAAAGAAATCCCCGTTAATTTTCCTCATAGACTTTTCAGAAAGTATTTATTTAAAGGCGTTTATGCCGCTGGACAAAGCCAACTCTTGTCGTGGCAAATCATGACAATAAACACAATGTTTTGGGCCAAACAAATAATTAAAAAGTAGAAAAAAACGGCAGGTTACAACACTTTTTTTGTTGTGTTTCTTCTTTGTAATTATTTGTTTGGTCTAAAATATGTTTGTCATGATTTGTCACGACTCGAGTTGGCTTCATACGACGCTTAAAAGGTCTTTAAATAAATATTTTTTGAAATGTCTATGAGGAAAATGCTTTGGGATTCATTTCCTGGGCCTGGCGTCGTCATGAAAGGGGGCGGGACTGCGACGCTCTATTGAGAATGGGGACAAGTCCTGGAGCGGAAGTAGGCAGAAATGCATTGGACTCAGGGCAACAGCCCAGCTTTAATTATCTTAAATCCCTTTATTTTAGATTGTTTTGTAGTAATAGTACAACATAAACATTGACAGAGACTTTAGTTGTTACTCTATAACACTTTAAAACAGTTGTCATGTTGCACAACATGCTTAAAATAGCTATTATTTGCGCCGCCCTCGTTGAAAACAATGTATTTCCAACTCCAGCTTGTCTCAGTTCAGACTGCATGAACAGCGCTCGGTTTCTGCCACCTCGATATCGTAACTCTGATATTAGATGGCTCTGGGGTCTGGCTCTGGGGATGGCTCTGGGGTATTGTGCTCCTAATGGAGCACAATAGAACCTAATGTGGTTAGAGCACAATCGCTAACACAGTCAATTAAAAGCTTTGCTTAAAAATGTCCCAAAAATTATCCCCTTGGGGAATAGTCTGGCGTTACCAGACTGTTTCCTCTGCAATTTCCAAATGCTTCCGTCATACAGTCTGGAGCAACGGAAGCTCTGATCAGGAGTAAAATATAAATGCTTCCGTCGTACAGTCTGGAGCAACGGAAGCTCTAATCATGAGTAACATATAAATGCTTCCGTCATACAGTCTGGAGCAACGGAAGCTCTGATCACGAGTAAAATATAAAGCGGAAGTGGAGCCTCGTCCCCACTTCCGTTTCGTCTTTACAGTCGCGCAAATGTATCCTAATATAAATATAAATCATCTGGAACGTCTCCTTACTCAGCTCATGGGGGCTGTAGTTCATTCTGTTACTCAGCTCATGGGGGCTGTAGTTCATTCTGTTACTCAGCTCATGGGGGCTGTAGTTCATTCTGTTACTCAGCTCATGGGGGCTGTAGTTCATTCTGTTACTCAGCTCATGGGGCTGTAGTTCATTCTGTTACTCAGCTCATGGGGCTGTAGTTCATTCTGTTACTCAGCTCATGGGAGCTGTAGTTCCAGACTCTATACAGCATTCAGAGATTGTGGAATAGTCGTCTGGCTACGCGAGACGGCTTGGGGATTAATAATAATCACATTAATAATAATCACATGTAATCTGTATTACATAAACTGCATACAAATCGGATAAAAGATCAAAGTTCTTAACATTCAGCCACATTTTCAGAATGCTTAATCTGTGTTGTTGTTGTTCTTTGATTAGGATGATAAGCAGCGTCTGATGTCGGCGACGTCTCGCGACCTGGAGGAGTCTTATTTAGCCGATAACACGGCTGAGATCACGGTGACCAAAGGCCACCGCCAATACTACCTGAGCTACCAAGGTAACGCCCCCTCTGACATCACAATACTACCTGAGCTACCAAGGTAACGCCCCCTCTGACATCACAATACTACCTGAGCTACCAAGGTAACGCCCCCTCTGACATCACAACACTACCTGAGCTACCAAGGTAACGCCCCCCTCTGACATCACAATACTACCTGAGCTACCAAGGTAACGCCCCCTCTGACATCACAATACTACCTGAGCTACCAAGGTAACGCCCCCTCTGACATCACAATACTACCTGAGCTACCAAGGTAACGCCCCCTCTGACATCACAATACTACCTGAGCTACCAAGGTAACGCCCCCTCTGACATCACAACACTACCTGAGCTACCAAGGTAACGCCCCCTCTGACATCACAATACTACCTGAGCTACCAAGGTAACGCCCCCTCTGACATCACAATACTACCTGAGCTACCAAGGTAACGCCCCCTCTGACATCACAATACTACCTGAGCTACCAAGGTAACGCCCCCTCTGACATCACAACACTACCTGAGCTACCAAGGTAACGCCCCCTCTGACATCACAATACTACCTGAGCTACCAAGGTAACGCCCCCTCTGACATCACAATACTACCTGAGCTACCAAGGTAACGCCCCCTCTGACATCACAACACTACCTGAGCTACCAAGGTAACGCCCCCTCTGACATCACAACACTACCTGAGCTACCAAGGTAACGCCCCCTCTGACATCACAATACTACCTGAGCTACCAAGGTAACGCCCCCTCTGACATCACAATACTACCTGAGCTACCAAGGTAACGCCCCCTCTGACATCACAATACTACCTGAGCTACCAAGGTAACGCCCCCCTCTGACATCACAATACTACCTGAGCTACCAAGGTAACGCCCCCTCTGACATCACAATACTACCTGAGCTACCAAGGTAACGCCCCCCTCTGACATCACAATACTACCTGAGCTACCAAGGTAACGCCCATCACAATACTACCTGAGCTACCAAGGTAACGCCCCCCTCTGACATCACAACACTACCTGAGCTACCAAGGTAACGCCCCCTCTGACATCACAATACTACCTGAGCTACCAAGGTAACGCCCCCTCTGACATCACAATACTACCTGAGCTACAAGGTAACGCCCCCCTCTGACATCACAATACTACCTGAGCTACCAAGGTAACGCCCCCTCTGACATCACAATACTACCTGAGCTACCAAGGTAACGCCCCCTCTGACATCACAACACTACCTGAGCTACCAAGGTAACGCCCCCTCTGACATCACAACACTACCTGAGCTACCAAGGTAACGCCCCCCTCTGACATCACAATACTACCTGAGCTACCAAGGTAACGCCCCCTCTGACATCACAACACTACCTGAGCTACCAAGGTAACGCCCCCTCTGACATCACAATACTACCTGAGCTACCAAGGTAACGCCCCCCTCTGACATCACAACACTACCTGAGCTACCAAGGTAACGCCCCCCTCTGACATCACAATACTACCTGAGCTACCAAGGTAACGCCCCCTCTGACATCACAACACTACCTGAGCTACCAAGGTAACGCCCCCTCTGACATCACAACACTACCTGAGCTACCAAGGTAACGCCCCCCTCTGACATCACAATACTACCTGAGCTACCAAGGTAACGCCCCCTCTGACATCACAACACTACCTGAGCTACCAAGGTAACGCCCCCTCTGACATCACAACACTACCTGAGCTACCAAGGTAACGCCCCCCTCTGACATCACAACACTACCTGAGCTACCAAGGTAACGCCCCCCTCTGACATCACAATACTACCTGAGCTACCAAGGTAACGCCCCCTCTGACATCACAACACTACCTGAGCTACCAAGGTAACGCCCCCTCTGACATCACAATACTACCTGAGCTACCAAGGTAACGCCCCCCTCTGACATCACAACACTACCTGAGCTACCAAGGTAACGCCCCCTCTGACATCACAATACTACCTGAGCTACCAAGGTAACGCCCCCTCTGACATCACAATACTACCTGAGCTACCAAGGTAACGCCCCCTCTGACATCACAATACTACCTGAGCTACCAAGGTAACGCCCCCCTCTGACATCACAACACTACCTGAGCTACCAAGGTAACGCCCCCTCTGACATCACAATACTACCTGAGCTACCAAGGTAACGCCCCCTCTGACATCACAACACTACCTGAGCTACCAAGGTAACGCCCCCTCTGACATCACAACACTACCTGAGCTACCAAGGTAACGCCCCCCTCTGACATCACAACACTACCTGAGCTACCAAGGTAACGCCCCCTCTGACATCACAATACTACCTGAGCTACCAAGGTAACGCCCCCCTCTGACATCACAACACTACCTGAGCTACCAAGGTAACGCCCCCCTCTGACATCACAATACTACCTGAGCTACCAAGGTAACGCCCCCTCTGACATCACAATACTACCTGAGCTACCAAGGTAACGCCCCCTCTGACATCACAACACTACCTGAGCTACCAAGGTAACGCCCCCTCTGACATCACAATACTACCTGAGCTACCAAGGTAACGCCCCCTCTGACATCACAACACTACCTGAGCTACCAAGGTAACGCCCCCTCTGACATCACAACACTACCTGAGCTACCAAGGTAACGCCCCCCTCTGACATCACAATACTACCTGAGCTACCAAGGTAACGCCCCCCTCTGACATCACAATACTACCTGAGCTACCAAGGTAACGCCCCCTCTGACATCACAATACTACCTGAGCTACCAAGGTAACGCCCCCCTCTGACATCACAATACTACCTGAGCTACCAAGGTAACGCCCCCCTCTGACATCACAATACTACCTGAGCTACCAAGGTAACGCCCCCCTCTGACATCACAATACTACCTGAGCTACCAAGGTAACGCCCCCCTCTGACATCACAATACTACCTGAGCTACCAAGGTAACGCCCCCTCTGACATCACAATACTACCTGAGCTACCAAGGTAACGCCCCCTCTGACATCACAATACTACCTGAGCTACCAAGGTAACGCCCCCTCTGACATCACAACACTACCTGAGCTACCAAGGTAACGCCCCCTCTGACATCACAACACTACCTGAGCTACCAAGGTAACGCCCCCTCTGACATCACAACACTACCTGAGCTACCAAGGTAACGCCCCCTCTGACATCACAACACTACCTGAGCTACCAAGGTAACGCCCCCTCTGACATCACAACACTACCTGAGCTACCAAGGTAACGCCCCCCTCTGACATCACAATACTACCTGAGCTACCAAGGTAACGCCCCCCTCTGACATCACAATACTACCTGAGCTACCAAGGTAACGCCCCCTCTGACATCACAACACTACCTGAGCTACCAAGGTAACGCCCCCCTCTGACATCACAATACTACCTGAGCTACCAAGGTAACGCCCCCTCTGACATCACAATACTACCTGAGCTACCAAGGTAACGCCCCCTCTGACATCACAATACTACCTGAGCTACCAAGGTAACGCCCCCTCTGACATCACAATACTACCTGAGCTACCAAGGTAACGCCCCCCTCTGACATCACAATACTACCTGAGCTACCAAGGTAACGCCCCCCTCTGACATCACAATACTACCTGAGCTACCAAGGTAACGCCCCCTCTGACATCACAATACTACCTGAGCTACCAAGGTAACGCCCCCTCTGACATCACAATACTACCTGAGCTACCAAGGTAACGCCCCCCTCTGACATCACAATACTACCTGAGCTACCAAGGTAACGCCCCCTCTGACATCACAACACTACCTGAGCTACCAAGGTAACGCCCCCCTCTGACATCACAATACTACCTGAGCTACCAAGGTAACGCCCCCCTCTGACATCACAATACTACCTGAGCTACCAAGGTAACGCCCCCCTCTGACATCACAACACTACCTGAGCTACCAAGGTAACGCCCCCTCTGACATCACAACACTACCTGAGCTACCAAGGTAACGCCCCCCTCTGACATCACAATACTACCTGAGCTACCAAGGTAACGCCCCCCTCTGACATCACAATACTACCTGAGCTACCAAGGTAACGCCCCCTCTGACATCACAATACTACCTGAGCTACCAAGGTAACGCCCCCCTCTGACATCACAATACTACCTGAGCTACCAAGGTAACGCCCCCTCTGACATCACACACAATACTACCTGAGCTACCAAGGTAACGCCCCCCTCTGACATCACAATACTACCTGAGCTACCAAGGTAACGCCCCCTCTGACATCACAATACTACCTGAGCTACCAAGGTAACGCCCCCTCTGACATCACAATACTACCTGAGCTACCAAGGTAACGCCCCCTCTGACATCACAATACTACCTGAGCTACCAAGGTAACGCCCCCTCTGACATCACAAACTACCTGAGCTACCAAGGTAACGCCCCCTCTGACATCACAATACTACCTGAGCTACCAAGGTAACGCCCCCTCTGACATCACAACACTACCTGAGCTACCAAGGTAACGCCCCCTCTGACATCACAACACTACCTGAGCTACCAAGGTAACGCCCCCTCTGACATCACAATACTACCTGAGCTACCAAGGTAACGCCCCCTCTGACATCACAATACTACCTGAGCTACCAAGGTAACGCCCCCTCTGACATCACAACACTACCTGAGCTACCAAGGTAACGCCCCCTCTGACATCACAATACTACCTGAGCTACCAAGGTAACGCCCCCTCTGACATCACAACACTACCTGAGCTACCAAGGTAACGCCCCCTCTGACATCACAATACTACCTGAGCTACCAAGGTAACGCCCCCTCTGACATCACAATACTACCTGAGCTACCAAGGTAACGCCCCCTCTGACATCACAACACTACCTGAGCTACCAAGGTAACGCCCCCCTCTGACATCACAATACTACCTGAGCTACCAAGGTAACGCCCCCTCTGACATCACAATACTACCTGAGCTACCAAGGTAACGCCCCCTCTGACATCACAATACTACCTGAGCTACCAAGGTAACGCCCCCCTCTGACATCACAATACTACCTGAGCTACCAAGGTAACGCCCCCTCTGACATCACAACACTACCTGAGCTACCAAGGTAACGCCCCCTCTGACATCACAACACTACCTGAGCTACCAAGGTAACGCCCCCCTCTGACATCACAATACTACCTGAGCTACCAAGGTAACGCCCCCTCTGACATCACAATACTACCTGAGCTACCAAGGTAACGCCCCCTCTGACATCACAACACTACCTGAGCTACCAAGGTAACGCCCCCTCTGACATCACAACACTACCTGAGCTACCAAGGTAACGCCCCCTCTGACATCACAATACTACCTGAGCTACCAAGGTAACGCCCCCTCTGACATCACAACACTACCTGAGCTACCAAGGTAACGCCCCCTCTGACATCACAACACTACCTGAGCTACCAAGGTAACGCCCCCTCTGACATCACAACACTACCTGAGCTACCAAGGTAACGCCCCCCTCTGACATCACAATACTACCTGAGCTACCAAGGTAACGCCCCCCTCTGACATCACAACACTACCTGAGCTACCAAGGTAACGCCCCCTCTGACATCACAATACTACCTGAGCTACCAAGGTAACGCCCCCCTCTGACATCACAACACTACCTGAGCTACCAAGGTAACGCCCCCTCTGACATCACAACACTACCTGAGCTACCAAGGTAACGCCCCCTCTGACATCACAATACTACCTGAGCTACCAAGGTAACGCCCCCCTCTGACATCACAATACTACCTGAGCTACCAAGGTAACGCCCCCTCTGACATCACAACACTACCTGAGCTACCAAGGTAACGCCCCCTCTGACATCACAATACTACCTGAGCTACCAAGGTAACGCCCCCTCTGACATCACAATACTACCTGAGCTACCAAGGTAACGCCCCCCTCTGACATCACAATACTACCTGAGCTACCAAGGTAACGCCCCCTCTGACATCACAATACTACCTGAGCTACCAAGGTAACGCCCCCTCTGACATCACAACACTACCTGAGCTACCAAGGTAACGCCCCCTCTGACATCACAATACTACCTGAGCTACCAAGGTAACGCCCCCTCTGACATCACAATACTACCTGAGCTACCAAGGTAACGCCCCCTCTGACATCACAATACTACCTGAGCTACCAAGGTAACGCCCCCTCTGACATCACAATACTACCTGAGCTACCAAGGTAACGCCCCCTCTGACATCACAATACTACCTGAGCTACCAAGGTAACGCCCCCTCTGACATCACAATACTACCTGAGCTACCAAGGTAACGCCCCCTCTGACATCACAATACTACCTGAGCTACCAAGGTAACGCCCCCTCTGACATCACAATACTACCTGAGCTACCAAGGTAACGCCCCCTCTGACATCACAACACTACCTGAGCTACCAAGGTAACGCCCCCTCTGACATCACAACACTACCTGAGCTACCAAGGTAACGCCCCCTCTGACATCACAATACTACCTGAGCTACAAGGTAACGCCCCCTCTGACATCACAATACTACCTGAGCTACCAAGGTAACGCCCCCTCTGACATCACAATACTACCTGAGCTACCAAGGTAACGCCCCCCTCTGACATCACAATACTACCTGAGCTACCAAGGTAACGCCCCCTCTGACATCACAATACTACCTGAGCTACCAAGGTAACGCCCCCTCTGACATCACAACACTACCTGAGCTACCAAGGTAACGCCCCCTCTGACATCACAATACTACCTGAGCTACCAAGGTAACGCCCCCTCTGACATCACAACACTACCTGAGCTACCAAGGTAACGCCCCCTCTGACATCACAATACTACCTGAGCTACCAAGGTAACGCCCCCTCTGACATCACAATACTACCTGAGCTACCAAGGTAACGCCCCCTCTGACATCACAATACTACCTGAGCTACCAAGGTAACGCCCCCTCTGACATCACAATACTACCTGAGCTACCAAGGTAACGCCCCCCTCTGACATCACAACACTACCTGAGCTACCAAGGTAACGCCCCCTCTGACATCACAATACTACCTGAGCTACCAAGGTAACGCCCCCTCTGACATCACAACACTACCTGAGCTACCAAGGTAACGCCCCCTCTGACATCACAATACTACCTGAGCTACCAAGGTAACGCCCCCTCTGACATCACAACACTACCTGAGCTACCAAGGTAACGCCCCCCTCTGACATCACAATACTACCTGAGCTACCAAGGTAACGCCCCCTCTGACATCACAATACTACCTGAGCTACCAAGGTAACGCCCCCTCTGACATCACAATACTACCTGAGCTACCAAGGTAACGCCCCCTCTGACATCACAATACTACCTGAGCTACCAAGGTAACGCCCCCTCTGACATCACAATACTACCTGAGCTACCAAGGTAACGCCCCCTCTGACATCACAATACTACCTGAGCTACCAAGGTAACGCCCCCTCTGACATCACAATACTACCTGAGCTACCAAGGTAACGCCCCCTCTGACATCACAATACTACCTGAGCTACCAAGGTAACGCCCCCTCTGACATCACAATACTACCTGAGCTACCAAGGTAACGCCCCCTCTGACATCACAACACTACCTGAGCTACCAAGGTAACGCCCCCTCTGACATCACAATACTACCTGAGCTACCAAGGTAACGCCCCCTCTGACATCACAATACTACCTGAGCTACCAAGGTAACGCCCCCTCTGACATCACAATACTACCTGAGCTACCAAGGTAACGCCCCCTCTGACATCACAATACTACCTGAGCTACCAAGGTAACGCCCCCTCTGACATCACAATACTACCTGAGCTACCAAGGTAACGCCCCCTCTGACATCACAATACTACCTGAGCTACCAAGGTAACGCCCCCTCTGACATCACAATACTACCTGAGCTACCAAGGTAACGCCCCCTCTGACATCACAATACTACCTGAGCTACCAAGGTAACGCCCCCCTCTGACATCACAATACTACCTGAGCTACCAAGGTAACGCCCCCTCTGACATCACAATACTACCTGAGCTACCAAGGTAACGCCCCCTCTGACATCACAATACTACCTGAGCTACCAAGGTAACGCCCCCCTCTGACATCACAATACTACCTGAGCTACCAAGGTAACGCCCCCTCTGACATCACAATACTACCTGAGCTACCAAGGTAACGCCCCCTCTGACATCACAATACTACCTGAGCTACCAAGGTAACGCCCCCTCTGACATCACAATACTACCTGAGCTACCAAGGTAACGCCCCCTCTGACATCACAATACTACCTGAGCTACCAAGGTAACGCCCCCCTCTGACATCACAATACTACCTGAGCTACCAAGGTAACGCCCCCTCTGACATCACAATACTACCTGAGCTACCAAGGTAACGCCCCCCTCTGACAATCACAACACTACCTGAGCTACCAAGGTAACGCCCCCTCTGACATCACAATACTACCTGAGCTACCAAGGTAACGCCCCCTCTGACATCACAATACTACCTGAGCTACCAAGGTAACGCCCCCTCTGACATCACAATACTACCTGAGCTACCAAGGTAACGCCCCCTCTGACATCACAATACTACCTGAGCTACCAAGGTAACGCCCCCCTCTGACATCACAATACTACCTGAGCTACCAAGGTAACGCCCCCCTCTGACATCACAATACTACCTGAGCTACCAAGGTAACGCCCCCTCTGACATCACAATACTACCTGAGCTACCAAGGTAACGCCCCCCTCTGACATCACAATACTACCTGAGCTACCAAGGTAACGCCCCCTCTGACATCACAATACTACCTGAGCTACCAAGGTAACGCCCCCTCTGACATCACAATACTACCTGAGCTACCAAGGTAACGCCCCCTCTGACATCACAATACTACCTGAGCTACCAAGGTAACGCCCCCTCTGACATCACAATACTACCTGAGCTACCAAGGTAACGCCCCCTCTGACATCACAATACTACCTGAGCTACCAAGGTAACGCCCCCTCTGACATCACAACACTACCTGAGCTACCAAGGTAACGCCCCCTCTGACATCACAATACTACCTGAGCTACCAAGGTAACGCCCCCTCTGACATCACAATACTACCTGAGCTACCAAGGTAACGCCCCCTCTGACATCACAATACTACCTGAGCTACCAAGGTAACGCCCCCTCTGACATCACAATACTACCTGAGCTACCAAGGTAACGCCCCCTCTGACATCACAATACTACCTGAGCTACCAAGGTAACGCCCCCTCTGACATCACAATACTACCTGAGCTACCAAGGTAACGCCCCCTCTGACATCACAATACTACCTGAGCTACCAAGGTAACGCCCCCCTCTGACATCACAATACTACCTGAGCTACCAAGGTAACGCCCCCTCTGACATCACAATACTACCTGAGCTACCAAGGTAACGCCCCCTCTGACATCACAATACTACCTGAGCTACCAAGGTAACGCCCCCTCTGACATCACAACACTACCTGAGCTACCAAGGTAACGCCCCCTCTGACATCACAACACTACCTGAGCTACCAAGGTAACGCCCCCTCTGACATCACAATACTACCTGAGCTACCAAGGTAACGCCCCCTCTGACATCACAATACTACCTGAGCTACCAAGGTAACGCCCCCTCTGACATCACAATACTACCTGAGCTACCAAGGTAACGCCCCCTCTGACATCACAACACTACCTGAGCTACCAAGGTAACGCCCCCTCTGACATCACAATACTACCTGAGCTACCAAGGTAACGCCCCCTCTGACATCACAATACTACCTGAGCTACCAAGGTAACGCCCCCTCTGACATCACAATACTACCTGAGCTACCAAGGTAACGCCCCCTCTGACATCACAACACTACCTGAGCTACCAAGGTAACGCCCCCTCTGACATCACAACACTACCTGAGCTACCAAGGTAACGCCCCCTCTGACATCACAATACTACCTGAGCTACCAAGGTAACGCCCCCTCTGACATCACAATACTACCTGAGCTACCAAGGTAACGCCCCCTCTGACATCACAATACTACCTGAGCTACCAAGGTAACGCCCCCTCTGACATCACAACACTACCTGAGCTACCAAGGTAACGCCCCCTCTGACATCACAACACTACCTGAGCTACCAAGGTAACGCCCCCTCTGACATCACAATACTACCTGAGCTACCAAGGTAACGCCCCCCTCTGACATCACAATACTACCTGAGCTACCAAGGTAACGCCCCCTCTGACATCACAATACTACCTGAGCTACCAAGGTAACGCCCCCCTCTGACATCACAATACTACCTGAGCTACCAAGGTAACGCCCCCTCTGACATCACAATACTACCTGAGCTACCAAGGTAACGCCCCCTCTGACATCACAACACTACCTGAGCTACCAAGGTAACGCCCCCTCTGACATCACAACACTACCTGAGCTACCAAGGTAACGCCCCCTCTGACATCACAATACTACCTGAGCTACCAAGGTAACGCCCCCTCTGACATCACAATACTACCTGAGCTACCAGTAACGCCCCCTCTGACATCACAATACTACCTGAGCTACCAAGGTAACGCCCCCTCTGACATCACAACACTACCTGAGCTACCAAGGTAACGCCCCCTCTGACATCACAACACTACCTGAGCTACCAAGGTAACGCCCCCTCTGACATCACAACACTACCTGAGCTACCAAGGTAACGCCCCCCTCTGACATCACAATACTACCTGAGCTACCAAGGTAACGCCCCCCTCTGACATCACAATACTACCTGAGCTACCAAGGTAACGCCCCCTCTGACATCACAATACTACCTGAGCTACCAAGGTAACGCCCCCCTCTGACATCACAACACTACCTGAGCTACCAAGGTAACGCCCCCTCTGACATCACAACACTACCTGAGCTACCAAGGTAACGCCCCCTCTGACATCACAATACTACCTGAGCTACCAAGGTAACGCCCCCCTCTGACATCACAATACTACCTGAGCTACCAAGGTAACGCCCCCTCTGACATCACAATACTACCTGAGCTACCAAGGTAACGCCCCCCTCTGACATCACAATACTACCTGAGCTACCAAGGTAACGCCCCCTCTGACATCACAATACTACCTGAGCTACCAAGGTAACGCCCCCTCTGACATCACAACACTACCTGAGCTACCAAGGTAACGCCCCCTCTGACATCACAACACTACCTGAGCTACCAAGGTAACGCCCCCCTCTGACATCACAATACTACCTGAGCTACCAAGGTAACGCCCCCTCTGACATCACAATACTACCTGAGCTACCAAGGTAACGCCCCCCTCTGACATCACAACACTACCTGAGCTACCAAGGTAACGCCCCCCTCTGACATCACAACACTACCTGAGCTACCAAGGTAACGCCCCCTCTGACATCACAACACTACCTGAGCTACCAAGGTAACGCCCCCTCTGACATCACAATACTACCTGAGCTACCAAGGTAACGCCCCCTCTGACATCACAACACTACCTGAGCTACCAAGGTAACGCCCCCTCTGACATCACAACACTACCTGAGCTACCAAGGTAACGCCCCCTCTGACATCACAACACTACCTGAGCTACCAAGGTAACGCCCCCTCTGACATCACAACACTACCTGAGCTACCAAGGTAACGCCCCCTCTGACATCACAACACTACCTGAGCTACCAAGGTAACGCCCCCTCTGACATCACAACACTACCTGAGCTACCAAGGTAACGCCCCCTCTGACATCACAACACTACCTGAGCTACCAAGGTAACGCCCCCTCTGACATCACAATACTACCTGAGCTACCAAGGTAACGCCCCCTCTGACATCACAATACTACCTGAGCTACCAAGGTAACGCCCCCTCTGACATCACAATACTACCTGAGCTACCAAGGTAACGCCCCCTCTGACATCACAACACTACCTGAGCTACCAAGGTAACGCCCCCTCTGACATCACAATACTACCTGAGCTACCAAGGTAACGCCCCCTCTGACATCACAATACTACCTGAGCTACCAAGGTAACGCCCCCTCTGACATCACAATACTACCTGAGCTACCAAGGTAACGCCCCCTCTGACATCACAACACTACCTGAGCTACCAAGGTAACGCCCCCTCTGACATCACAATACTACCTGAGCTACCAAGGTAACGCCCCCTCTGACATCACAACACTACCTGAGCTACCAAGGTAACGCCCCCTCTGACATCACAACACTACCTGAGCTACCAAGGTAACGCCCCCTCTGACATCACAATACTACCTGAGCTACTAAGGTAACGCCCCCTCTGACATCACAACACTACCTGAGCTACCAAGGTAACGCCCCCCTCTGACATCACAATACTACCTGAGCTACCAAGGTAACGCCCCCTCTGACATCACAATACTACCTGAGCTACCAAGGTAACGCCCCCTCTGACATCACAATACTACCTGAGCTACCAAGGTAACGCCCCCTCTGACATCACTATACTACCTGAGCTACCAAGGTAACGCCCCCCTCTGACATCACAACACTACCTGAGCTACTAAGGTAACGCCCCCTCTGACATCACAACACTACCTGAGCTACCAAGGTAACGCCCCCTCTGACATCACAACACTACCTGAGCTACTAAGGTAACGCCCCCCTCTGACATCACAACACTACCTGAGCTACCAAGGTAACGCCCCCTCTGACATCACAATACTACCTGAGCTACCAAGGTAACGCCCCCCTCTGACATCACAACACTACCTGAGCTACCAAGGTAACGCCCCCTCTGACATCACAATACTACCTGAGCTACCGAGGTAACGCCCCCTCTGACATCACAACACTACCTGAGCTACCAAGGTAACGCCCCCTCTGACATCACAATACTACCTGAGCTACCAAGGTAACGCCCCCCCTCTGACATCACAATACTACCTGAGCTACCAAGGTAACGCCCCCTCTGACATCACAATACTACCTGAGCTACCAAGGTAACGCCCCCTCTGACATCACAACACTACCTGAGCTACCAAGGTAACGCCCCCCTCTGACATCACAACACTACCTGAGCTACCAAGGTAACGCCCCCTCTGACATCACAATACTACCTGAGCTACCAAGGTAACGCCCCCTCTGACATCACAACACTACCTGAGCTACCAAGGTAACGCCCCCTCTGACATCACAATACTACCTGAGCTACCAAGGTAACGCCCCCTCTGACATCACAACACTACCTGAGCTACCAAGGTAACGCCCCCTCTGACATCACAATACTACCTGAGCTACCAAGGTAACGCCCCCTCTGACATCACAATACTACCTGAGCTACCAAGGTAACGCCCCCTCTGACATCACAACACTACCTGAGCTACCAAGGTAACGCCCCCCTCTGACATCACAATACTACCTGAGCTACCAAGGTAACGCCCCCTCTGACATCACAATACTACCTGAGCTACCAAGGTAACCCCCCCTCTGACATCACAATACTACCTGAGCTACCAAGGTAACGCCCCCCTCTGACATCACAACACTACCTGAGCTACCAAGGTAACGCCCCCTCTGACATCACAATACTACCTGAGCTACCAAGGTAACGCCCCCCTCTGACATCACAATACTACCTGAGCTACCAAGGTAACGCCCCCTCTGACATCACAATACTACCTGAGCTACCAAGGTAACGCCCCCTCTGACATCACAATACTACCTGAGCTACCAAGGTAACGCCCCCTCTGACATCACAACACTACCTGAGCTACCAAGGTAACGGCGCCCCCTCTGACATCACATTTGGGCATGCCTGACACAGAACTCCATACTGTATATAGGAATAAAGGGACACATACATAAATCTCCATATATGGGCATAAAAGGGACACAGACAGATGGGTGGAACGGTATTGCATAGCCGGGGCGGGGCATGCATCTGCAGCTTCCATCGTTACCGACTCGGTGCCCCACAGCCGGCCTCCAGAGGGCCACTATATTTCCACGCTCACTCCAGAGGGCCACTATATTTCCACACTCACTCCAGAGGGCCACTATATTTCCACGCTCACTCCAGAGGGGCCACTATATTATATTTCCACACTCACTCCAGAGGGCCACTATATTTCCACACTCACTCCAGAGGGCCACTATATTTCCACGCTCACTCCAGAGGGCCACTATATTTCCACGCTCACTCCAGAGGGCCACTATATTTCCACGCTCACTCCAGAGGGCCGCTATATTTCCACACTCACTCCAGAGGGCCACTATATCTCCACACTCACTCCAGAGGGCCACTATATTTCCACGCTCACTCCAGAGGGCCACTATATCTCCACACTCACTCCAGAGGGCCACTATATTTCCACGCTCACTCCAGAGGGCCACTATATTTCCACGCTCACTCCAGAGGGCCACGTTGCATATTGCTGTTTGTAGCAAAGAATTGCTGATCTACAAGCTCCAGCGTTCTCCTCCTCTCTGTTGCAGACATGTACCAGCGGAACCTCAAGCATAACACCAAGAGGAAGGTGAGGCGTCGGCCCAAGTTCGTCTCCGCCAGAGAGGTGGAGAAACTGACGTCCACTCAGTAGAGACCGACGCTGACGTCCACTCAGTAGAGACCGACGCTGACGTCCACTCAGTAGAGACCGACGCTGACGTCCTCCCCTGAATCGAAGAGTGCCTTAAGGACTCATTAACACCTAAAAGACTGCCCCCCCCCCCCCCCCCATCAATCAAAAATGTTTGGTCAAACCATGTGACTTCCATTGGAAATGCATTGGGTGGCGGCCATTAAACACGGACAAGACACAAGACACGGACAAGACAGGTGTCTTTTAGGTGTGAATGAGGTAAAACCTGTCTGTCCCACACAGTAAAACCTGTCTGTCCCTCACAGTAAAACCTGTCTGTCCCACACAGTAAAACCTGTCTGTCCCACACAGTAAAACCTGTCTGTCCCAACGCAGTAAAACCTGTCTGTCCCACACAGTAAAACCTGTCTGTCCCACACAGTAAAACCTGTCTGTCCCACACAGTAAAACCTGTCTGTCCCACACAGTAAAACCTGTCTGTCCCACACAGTAAAACCTGTCTGTCCCACACAGTAAAACCTGTCTGTCCCACACAGTAAAACCTGTCTGTCCCACGCAGTAAAACCTGTCTGTCCCACACAGTAAAACCTGTCTGTCCCACGCAGTAAAACCTGTCTGTCCCACACAGTAAAACCTGTCTGTCCCACGCAGTAAAACCTGTCTGTCCCACACAGTAAAACCTGTCTGTCCCACGCAGTAAAACCTGTCTGTCCCACACAGTAAAACCTGTCTGTCCCACGCAGTAAAACCTGTCTGTCCCACGCAGTAAAACCTGTCTGTCCCACGCAGTAAAACCTGTCTGTCCCAACACAGTAAAACCTGTCTGTCCCACGCAGTAAAACCTGTCTGTCCCACGCAGTAAAACCTGTCTGTCCCACACAGTAAAACCTGTCTGTCCCACGCAGTAAAACCTGTCTGTCCCACACAGTAAAACCTGTCTGTCCCACGCAGTAAAACCTGTCTGTCCCACACAGTAAAACCTGTCTGTCCCACGCAGTAAAACCTGTCTGTCCCACACAGTAAAACCTGTCTGTCCCACGCAGTAAAACCTGTCTGTCCCACACAGTAAAACCTGTCTGTCCCACGCAGTAAAACCTGTCTGTCCCACGCAGTAAAACCTGTCTGTCCCACGCAGTAAAACCTGTCTGTCCCAACACAGTAAAACCTGTCTGTCCCACGCAGTAAAACCTGTCTGTCCCACGCAGTAAAACCTGTCTGTCCCAACACAGTAAAACCTGTCTGTCCCACACAGTAAAACCTGTCTGTCCCACACAGTAAAACCTGTCTGTCCCACGCAGTAAAACCTGTCTGTCCCACACAGTAAAACCTGTCTGTCCCACGCAGTAAAACCTGTCTGTCCCACACAGTAAAACCTGTCTGTCCCACTCAGTAAAACCTGTCTGTCCCACACAGTAAAACCTGTCTGTCCCACACAGTAAAACCTGTCTGTCCCACACAGTAAAACCTGTCTGTCCCACACAGTAAAACCTGTCTGTCCCACACAGTAAAACCTGTCTGTCCCACGCAGTAAAACCTGTCTGTCCCACGCAGTAAAACCTGTCTGTCCCACGCAGTAAAACCTGTCTGTCCCACACAGTAAAACCTGTCTGTCCCACACAGTAAAACCTGTCTGTCCCACACAGTAAAACCTGTCTGTCCCACACAGTAAAACCTGTCTGTCCCACACAGTAAAACCTGTCTGTCCCACACAGTAAAACCTGTCTGTCCCACGCAGTAAAACCTGTCTGTCCCACGCAGTAAAACCTGTCTGTCCCACACAGTAAAACCTGTCTGTCCCAACGCAGTAAAACCTGTCTGTCCCACACAGTAAAACCTGTCTGTCCCACGCAGTAAAACCTGTCTGTCCCAACGCAGTGAAATGCCTCTCCTTTCCATTCGTTCAGGAGAATTGCATTTTTCCCGACGTCTCCTGAACTTGAACGTAGCGTCCTACGTTGGAACGAATGAGTTTCCAAATCCACGCCGTATGGACACGCCTCATCTCCAGTAGATAAAGAGTGCTGGTTGCGCCCCGAAAATAGCTGATCTACAAGCTCTCAACGCGTCGCAGCGCGACGCGTTGAGAGCTTGTAGATCAGCTATTTTCGCTATTTTCTTTTGTCCAAAAGTGCCCTCTTAGGGCTGATTCATACTCCTATTTTACCACTGTTTCGACGCTGTAGTGCCGAAATGATTTCGGCTCGTCAGAAATTGACGTCAAATTGTAGGCTCTACTAGCCTGGGCACCATTTCATTTCGGTATATGATCCGGGCTGGAGCCGGATGATATGCTTACGTCATGTTGTAGGCAATGGTTTGCCTACAACAAACAGGAAGAACAGGCGGCGACAACTTCCTTTTCCCTCTCAATAAAAAGCTCTCGTAAGCGAGAGCTTTTATTGAGAGGGAAAAGGAAGTTGCCGCCGCCTGTTCATCCTGTCTGGCGACTACAAAACAATACTACAACATGACGTAACCACATCATCCGGCCCCAGCCTGGATCATACGGACTTTTGAAACAGAGACCAGGCTTTCCTCCGAGGCGGTGGAAAGCCTGGTGATGCGAGGTTAAGGCTCTATATGGTTATAGGCTCGTCAGAAATTGACGTCACATTGTAGCCGCTCTACAGCGCCGAACCGACTTTTATTCGGCTCTAAAATAGGAGTATGAATCGGCCCTTAGGGGATTTC
>NC_139714.1:37228106-37235606 GCF_964188405.1 Protomyctophum parallelum
AAAAATCCATCTACAGGTCACACGTGAGCAGATTTGCAGGTCCGATATACAACATAATTTATTTATAAACACCTGATAAGTGATATAATATATTTATAGTTTATAAATCTGTCAGTCAAGGCATTTCCCCCATGGACCCCCTACACACACACACACACACACACACACACACACACTTCTGTCTTCCTGCCCATTCCATTTAAGTGTAGCCTTTCCATCTCTGCCATTAACTATAGCACGCCATAGTACATATGTATAGCATAGTAGTATATATATATAGTATAGTCCTCATAATATAGATATTCCACTGTTACTTTCTTAGCTTACGCATGTTTAGTTTTATGATAAATGTTTTTATGCATGTATTCCCATGATTTTTGTTCTTGCTTAATGTAAATCGCTCTGGATTAAGAGCGTCTGCTAAATGCCTAAATTGTAAATTGTACTGAAAGTCGACTGTCTGCCAGGGACTAATAATATAATATAATATATTAGTCAGGGACTAATGTAAGCCGAGTTGGAGATCGATTCTCGGCATAAATTATGCACAATATGGTCTGAATAAATAGAGCATTTGTAATGTGGACAGACAAGAGGGGAAAATGTTTTTTAATTGTACATTTAGAACCAAATTGAACCAATGCTCGATCTAACGGAGCGGAACGGGGCAGAGGACTTGATTGGTGGACGTTTCACCAGAGAGAGAGAGAGAGAGAGAGAGAGAGAGAGAGAGAGAGAGAGAGAGAGGACAGAGAGAGAGAGAGAGAGAGAGAGAGACAGAGAGAGAGAGAGAGAGAGAGAGAGAATGATGAATGAATTAACGTGTGAAACTGAAGAGGAGTAACGGCTTTCTGTTTCACACCTTTTGCTGCGAAGCCAAGGAACGGCAGACCGGACCTGAGAGCAGAGCAGACCTGAGACCAGCGGACAGAACAGATCGGACAATACCAGCAACAAGCCTATAATAAATATGCATTTATAGAGGGATACATTTCTTTACTCCTTTACGCTGGTCGGCGCCGCGCCGCGCGGGTGTGTGGGAGAGGCGTGACGCGCCCCGTACCGCCGCATCTCCTCAGGATGGCAGGTAAGGATCTTCTCATCTCTTCGTCAGTTTTAGCGCCAATAACGTATCGATGCCTCTTATCGATAAGAGACTCCCCGCGGAGCCCAGCTTCATAGTGATACCGGATCCAATGTGATCTAAATCTAGGGTTATTTGTTATTATTTTGAAGGCCTTTTTTTTTCTCCCGATCGGAGGGAGCAGATGAGATGCGAGAATCCGGGCTCCCTTTCTCCCCTAAATGTCCGGCTCTACTACAGGCTCAAAGCTGGCTTTAATATAGACAGAATGCGTCCCTTTTCCTCCTCATCTGCGGCAGAGAGAGAGAGAGAGAGAGAGAGAGGCAGTGGGAGATTATTCGCGCCTGTGGGCTAATCTACATCGATTATAATTTGTGTCATGGCCAACAAACATGATCACATTACAAGCAGCGCTGCTGCTGCTGGTGGTGGTTCTACAGCATAGTGGAGGACAACCTGATTAGCAATCATCGCTCTTCGATAGATATAGGCCTGTCTGTGTGTCTGTACAGTAGCCTATACAGTATAGACTATAGCCTATAGGCATTATGACTGTCTGGACGTCGGGAGATGTGGGGGTGACATTATCTGGGGGGGGGGGGGGGGGGGGGGGGTGGCTAGGCCTGGCCTACTATGTGGGTCAGTCAGTCATGCTCTCAATGCGATAGGACTGTGAGTGAGGGGTGTGTGTGTGTGTGTGTGTGTGTGTGTGTGTGTGACTGTGTGTCAGTGTGTGTGTGTGTGTGTGTGTGTGTGTGTGTGTGTGACTGTGTGTCAGTGTGTGTGTGGTCTGTGTGTGTGTGTGTGTGTGTGTGTGTGTGTGTGTGTGTGTGTGTGACTGTGTGTCAGTGTGTATGTGTGTGTGTGTGTGTGTGTGTGTGTGTGTGTGTGTGTGTGTGTGTGTGTGTGTGTGTGTGTGTGTGACTGTGTGTGTGTGTGTGTGTGTGTGTGTGTGTGTGTGTGTGTGTGTGTGTGTGTGTGTGTGTGTGTGTGAGAGGCGAGCGGCATGTCTGCTGCTGTAGCCTATATATAGTAAAAAAATAAAAATACTGTATTATATGCTATAGTTCAGAGGCGTGCACAGTAGCCTGTGACATCAAAGGGGGCTTCAGCCCCTGCCCTTTGTTTGTACCCGCGTCTGTAAAACAACTGCCCCATACATACTGCCCCATACATACTGCCCCATACATACTCTGGGCATTCACGCTGTAAAAACAACTGCCCCATACATACTCTGGGGCATTCACGCTGTAAAACAACTGCCCCATACATACTGCCCCATACATACTGCCCCATACATACTCTGGGCATTCACCATACATACTGCCCCATACATACTGCCCCATACATACTGCCCCCCTACATACTCTGGGGCATTCACGCTGTAAAACAACTGCCCCATACATACTCTGGGGAATTCACCATACATACTTCCCCATACATACTGCCCCATACATACTTCCCCATACATACTGCCCCATACATACTCTGGGGAATTCACCATACATACTGCCCCATACATACTGCCCCATACATACTGCCCCATACATACTCTGGGGCATTCACCATACACTGCCCCATACATACTGCCCCATACACACTGCCCCATACATACTGCCCCATACATACTGCCCCATACACACTGCCCCATACATACTGCCCCATACATACTCTGGGGCATTCACCAATGAATGCAGCATTTTTTACTACATGGTGGAAGAAATGCAAATGCCCTCTCTGTCTCCTTTCCTTCCATGCCATGCTGGAATTAAGGAAGGCAGCGTTCAGGAGAATAGGAATTAAGGAAGGCAGCGTTCAGGAGAATAGGAATTAAGGAAGGCAGCGTTCATGAGAATAGGAATTAAGGAAGGCAGCGTTCAGGAGAATAGGAATTAAGGAAGGCAGCGTTCATGAGAATAGGAATTAAGGAAGGCAGCGTTCAGGAGAATAGGAATTAAGGAAGGCAGCGTTCAGGAGAATAGGAATTAAGGAAGGCAGCGTTCAGGAGAATAGGAATTAAGGAAGGCAGCGTTCAGGAGAATAGGAATTAAGGAAGGCAGCGTTCAGGAGAATAGGAATTAAGGAAGGCAGCGTTCAGGAGAATAGCTTTTCCCCACAAAGTCTCCTCAACTTGAACGCAGCATTTTTCGTGTTGAACAAATGTGTTTATAAATCCATGTCGTTTATACACACCTGCATCTCCACCAGATAAAGAGTGCATGGGCTGCCCCCCGGAAATAGCCGATCTACAAGCTCTCAACGCTTGTAGATCTGCAAACTTTGTCCAAAAGTGCCCTCTTAATCAGACCTAGTGTGTGTCCAGTGGAAACCTCGTATGAATCTGATCTTCAGGTCAGAATGGGTTAAGGGATTTCAGCCCCCCTGCCTCTACACGTCCCTGGGCTGGTTCAAAGCTGCAATCCGGGACTATATATTATATACAGTATTACTTGAATCATATAATCAAGCTGTAGAGTTGTACAGTATATCATTATGTCTGCAGTTGTTGGAGGTGGTCTAACTAAAGCCTGTACCTGTTGTTGGAGGTGGTCTAACTAAAGCCTGTACCTGTTGTTGGAGGTGGTCTAACTAAAGCCTGTACCTGTTGTTGGAGGTGGTCTAACTAAAGCCTGTACCTGTTGTTGGAGGTGGTCTAACTAAAGCCTGTACCTGTTGTTGGAGGTGGTCTAACTAAAGCCTGTACCTGTTGTTGGAGGTGGTCTAACTAAAGCCTGTACCTGTTGTTGGAGGTGGTCTAACTAAAGCCTGTACCTGTTGTTGGAGGTGGTCTAACTAAAGCCTGTACCTGTTGTTGGAGGTGGTCTAACTAAAGCCTGTACCTGTTGTTGGAGGTGGTCTAACTAAAGCCTGTACCTGCGCTCTTCATTGAGATTGAGATATTTAGACTCAGGCAAGATGCGTTTCCAGGAATTACATTTTGGGCAGGCAAGATGTGTTAATTGTCGTCTCCCCGCACACAATCAGGTTCTCAAAGAGATATACCTGCCAGACAGTAGGATACAAAGAGATATACCTGCCAGACAGTAGGATACAAAGAGATATACCTGCCAGACAGTAGGATACAAAGAGATATACCTGCCAGACAGTAGGATACAAAGAGATATACCTGCCAGACAGTAGGATACAAAGAGATATACCTGCCAGACAGTAGGATACAAAGAGATCATATACCTGCCAGACAGTAGGATACAGAGATATACCTGCAGGGCAGTAGGATACAAAGAGATATACCTGCAGGACAGTAGGATACAAAGAGATATACCTGCCAGACAGTAGGATACAGAGATATACCTGCAGGGCAGTAGGATACAAAGAGATATACCTGCAGGACAGTAGGATACAAAGAGATATACCTGCCAGACAGTAGAATACAGAGATATACCTGCAGGGCAGTAGGATACAAAGAGATATACCTGCAGGACAGTAGGATACAAAGAGATATACCTGCCAGACAGTAGGATACAAAGAGATCATATACCTGCCAGACAGTAGGATACAGAGATATACCTGCAGGGCAGTAGGATACAAAGAGATATACCTGCAGGACAGTAGGATACAAAGAGATATACCTGCCAGACAGTAGGATACAGAGATATACCTGCAGGGCAGTAGGATACAAAGAGATATACCTGCAGGACAGTAGGATACAAAGAGATATACCTGCCAGACAGTAGGATACAGAGATATACCTGCAGGGCAGTAGGATACAAAGAGATATACCTGCCAGACAGTAGGATACAAAGAGATATACCTGCAGGACAGTAGGATACAAAGAGATATACCTGCCAGACAGTAGGATACAGAGATATACCTGCAGGGCAGTAGGATACAAAGAGATATACCTGCCAGACAGTAGGATACAAAGAGATATACCTGCAGGACAGTAGGATACAGAGATATACCTGCAGGACAGTAGGATACAAAGAGATATACCTGTCAGACAGTAGGATACAAAGAGATATACCTGCCAGACAGTAGGATACAGAGATATACCTGCAGGGCAGTAGGATACAGAGATATACCTGCCAGACAGTAGGATACAGAGATATACCTGCAGGACAGTAGGATACAAAGAGATATACCTGCCAGACAGTAGGATACAAAGAGATATACCTGCCAGACAGTAGGATACAGAGATATACCTGCCAGACAGTAGGATACAGAGATATACCTGCCAGACAGTAGGATACAAAGAGATATACCTGCCAGACAGTAGGATACAAAGAGATATACCTGCCAGACAGTAGGATACAAAGAGATATACCTGCCAGACAGTAGGATACAAAGAGATATACCTGCTAGACAGTAGGATACAGAGAGATATACCTGCTAGACACTGTAGGATACAAAGAGATATACCTGCTAGACAGTAGGATACAGAGAGATATACCTGCCAGACAGTAGGATACAGAGATATACCTGCCAGACAGTAGGATACAGAGATATACCTGTCAGACAGTAGGATACAGAGATATACCTGCCAGACAGTAGGATACAAAGAGATATACCTGCCAGACAGTAGGATACAGAGATATACCTGCCAGACAGTAGGATACAAAGGCTGAAAGGCATGCGTTTGCATTCCAATGGGTGATTGGGTCAATCCGCTGTCCACTAATAGTTCTCAGGTCTTGTTTTTGGTCCTCAGTGTGTATAGATTTTGGTCAGGCAGAAAATGGATTTGGACAGGCGGACGGACGGACACCTGTCCTCGCCTTATTGTATAGATTAGATACTCCTCTGGACTCTGGTCTAAAATATCTAAATGTCAGGTCGGCTATAGCAGTGGTTTTCAACCTGTGTCCTGTGGGCCGGGAGGGACCCCCATTGTGTTGTGCGCTTTTAGATTCTGCAATGTGTGTGTGTGTGTGTGTGTGTGTGTGTGTGTGTGTGTGTGTGTGTGTGTGTGTGTGTGTGTGTGTGTGTGTGTGTGTGTGTGTGTGTGTGCGTGCCGTGCGTGCGTGTGTGTGTGTGTGTGTGTGTGTGCGTGCGTGTGTGCGTGCGTGCAGTTCAAATATGATTATTTTGGGGGGCCGCAGACTGAAAAGGTTGAGAACCACTGAGGACACCTACTGGTGTTTGACACGCTGAGCCTGAAGATCAGAAGTCAGTATCTCTCCTGCCCTGTGACCTCTGCCCTGTGACCTCTGCCCTGTGACCTCTGCCCTGTGACCTCTGCCCTGTGACCAAGTACACTCATTTACACTTTAAATTACCAAGGGATAAACAAAGTGTCTATATGCTATGGTGAAATCCTACTATAAATGCGCCACGTCTCTGCGTGCGTGCGTACGTGTGTGTACGGCTGTAATGCACGTAACTCGAGAACCGTTCGCCCCACCGACTTCACATTCGACACACGCGTTCCACACCCCCACAGGGAGGGCAGTGCCCGGTGTCGAGTCGGTCGGACCCACGGTTCTCCAGAACCACCACAAAAGGCTCTGGCTCAGGCTCTGCCAGTGGGCCTAATGATTGATTGATTGAATACTTTATTGAAAATATATTTCAAAAGGATAAATTCACAAGAAAGCTGTTAGGCTTGTTTCCATTGTGGTCCTCTTGGGGAAGGGGAAGGGGAGCAACAGACAATGACGGTACAATACCGACAAAAACAGGAGGCAAAAAACAAACATAAAACTTACTTTTATTAATGTTTTTTTTCATTTGTGCCATTTATCTATTCTACACTATATTTACACTATGTTTTCGGCCAACCATCTTTTTAATGTGGATTTAAAAATATCAAAGGAACTGGTCACCTTGAGGCTGGAAGGCAAGCCATTCCACTGAGCTGCTGCCGAGTATATAGGAATGATGTTTTTCCCATATTGTTATGAAAAAGGCAGGGTTTAAAATCAGTAGGGCTCCCTCTGGTGTAGTGCCTGTGAGTATCACTAACCGTTGCAAAATAGTCACTGAAATATTTGGGTACTAAATTATTTCTAATCCTGTGAACTAGACACATTTTAAATTGGGATACTCTCTCCTCCACTTTAAGCCACCCCAGACTGGTGAAGTGGGCAGGGAGAACTTCAGGATTACGCCTAATGAGCCAAAGTCCCCTCACCTGTACCATTCCCAGCCTCTGCCTCAGCCAATTGATTGCCATGGCAACCCCACACCTGCCAATTGATTACTTAACCACTACACTTTTCACAGACAGTTTGCCTTCTTCACTCAGACACAGGCAGATACAGAGATCTCCATGTGGGACACAGACAGACAGATACAGAGATCTCCATGTGGGACACAGACAGACAGGCAGATACAGAGATCTCCATGTGGGACACAGACAGACAGGCAGATACAGAGATCTCCATGTGGGACACAGACAGACAGATACAGAGATCTCCATGTGGGACACAGACAGACAGATATAGAGATCTCCATGT
>NC_139714.1:37240606-37255499 GCF_964188405.1 Protomyctophum parallelum
ATCACCTGGGATGTATCCTCAGTGATGTATCCTAAGGTCATCACCTGGGATGTATCCTCAGTGATGTATCCTAAGGTCATCACCTGGGACGTATCCTCAGTGATGTATCCTAAGGTCATCACCTGGGATGTATCCTCAGTGATGTATCCTAAGGTCATCACCTGGGATGTATCCTCAGTGATGTATCCTAAGGTCATCACCTGGGATGTATCCTCAGTGATGTATCCTAAGGTCATCACCTGGGATGTATCCTCAGTGATGTATCCTGAAATCATCTACCAGAAATCACTGGACTCGTGTACTGTTCCCCCCACCTGGAAAGACTCTATCATAATTCCTGTTCCCAAAAGGGCAGGCTGCAAGGAAAATAATGACTACCGTCCTGTCGCCTTGACTTCAGTAGTCATGAAATGCTTTGAGAAGATCATTGTCAGTCTGCTGAAGGCAGCGGTAGGCTGCTCATTGGACGATTTTCAGTTTGCCTATAGGAGCAACAGGGGTATAGAGGACGCAGTCTTGACCTTGGACCATTTTCTTTTGAAACACTTGGACAATAACAAAGCCTATGCACGCCTTCTTCTTGTAGATTTCAGCCACACTTATTAATTAAGCGGTTGAGGGACCTAAGTGTCCATCCGCTTATTATTAGATGGTACCATTCATTCCTAACTAAACGCACACAAAGGGTCAGTGTGAATGGCACTATGTCAGAGAGCAGAACCATGAGCACTGGAGCACCCCAGGGCTGCGTCAGCTCACCTGTCCTTTTTACCCTGTACACTAATGAGTGTAGAAGTGGCAACCCGAACAATTACATCATAAAATTCTCGGATGATACTGCCATCTTAGCCCTTCTGGATAAGGATAGGGATGTAGCTGACTACTTTTCAGAGGTACAGAACTTTGTTAAGTGGTGTGATGACAACCACCTAACTCTTAATGTTAAGAAGACACAGGAGATGGTATTTGACCCCAAGAGTATTGGTGACCACAGGCCTGTGGTCATCCATGACTCGACCATCTCACAGGTCTCCTCATATAAATACCTGGGGATCTGTATTGACAACTCAATGACTTGGAATACACATGTTGACAGTCTCTGTAGTAAACTACAGCAAAGACTGCACTTCCTCCGCCGTCTCAGGGTTCATGGTGTTGACCAAAGATTTATGTTAGTGTTCTATCGAGCAGTCTTGGAAAGCCTGGTCAGGTTGGCATCACAGTTTGGTTCGGTAATCTCTCAGTGCAACTGAGGTCCAAATTGTTCAGATTGGTGCAGACTGCAGGGAAGATCATAGGGGTAAGACAACTCCCCTCTCTGCTGTCTATTTATGAGCAGGCTACATTAAAACAGGCTCAAAAAATTGTCAGTGATGTTACCCATGTTCTATATGGCGAGTTTGTACTTCTGCCCTCTGGGAGAAGATACAAAGAACCAAAGTGGAAGTACATTAGATTTAAAAAATCGTTTGTATCAGCATCAACTAAGATGCTGAACGAGGCTCTGAAACAGCGGTAACTACGTGAGGCCTGATTATCCACATCATGTGTGCAATTGTGTAATGTTGTGTCTTCCTCTGTAATGTATTTTTGTTGTCATTGATGTTTTATGTGTGGCTGTAGCTGGGGTGATGTTTTATGTGTGGCTGTAGCTGGGGTGAAAGCCCAAGACAAATTTCCCTTGTGGACAATAAAGTTTACCTTGACCTTGACCTTGAGGTCATCACCTGGGACGTATCCTCAGTGATGTATCCTAAGGTCATCACCTGGGACGTATCCTCAGGGATGTATCCTAAGGTCATCACCTGGGACGTATCCTCAGTGATGTATCCTAAGGTCATCACCTGGGACGTATCCTCAGTGATGTATCCTAAGGTCATCACCTGGGACGTATCCTCAGTGATGTATCCTGAGGTCATCACCTGGGACGTATCCTCAGTGATGTATCCTAAGGTCATCACCTGGGACGTATCCTCAGTGATGTATCCTAAGGTCATCACCTGGGACGTATCCTCAGTGATGTATCCTAAGGTCATCACCTGGGACGTATCCTCAGTGATGTATCCCTAAGGTCATCACCTGGGACGTATCCTCAGTGATGTATCCTGAGGTCATCACCTGGGACGTATCCTCAGTGATGTATCCTAAGGTCATCACCTGGGACGTATCCTCAGTGATGTATCCTCAGGTCATCACCTGGGACGTATCCTCAGTGATGTATCCTGAGGTCATCGGGGTTTCGGGTCTTCCAACATCATCCCAGTATCTACCCTCGATCAGTCCCACTAGGGCAAAACCGGGGCCACACAATCCGTTGGAACTACTCCAGAACTACTCTGCCAGGGCTGTGAGGTACACTTGCCTTGCCTTGCCTTGTCCTAACCTGACGCTGCCAGATGGGGGCGGTATTGGGTAACCATGTTCCCCAACACAGCTTCCATCTGGGATCTCTCAGGGAGTTGAGCTAACACCGAACAGCTCCGTGGTCTAACCAATCAGCGTGAGCTAAGGGCGGGATATGTGCGAAACCGGATGTGAAGCTATATAGACACGTCAATATGATTGGTTGTGTTTGCACACCCACACTGTGATAGACAGACGGTCCCATCCAATCATCTACCAAGTATCTTGAAAAAAAGGAACAGCCCCGTCATCGAATTTGCTTCCGCGATCCCAGATCCCAATAAGCTGTGAAACAAATGTGTGTAGCAAGCTTCTTGGATCTGGCAGCGTCAGGTTACCAGAGTCCCAGCACCAGACACTTCATTCAGATTCAGATTCGATTAAATAATCTGTATAATTCTGAGACCGTTCCGACACCAATATGGCAAACGCTGCATGTGAATACCAGTTAGTAGTTCTGTACAATATCCCCATCTCTATTGTCTGTAACTCTGTCTCTCAGTCTGATATAGTTCATTCCTTCTGTCAATTCCTATCACCAGTGAATCCAAAGTTGAGATCTGAAATGTGAATGAATGCAATGCAGTGTCAGCTTTTCGCTGCCCCATATATTCACTGAGCGAGTGGAGTCTGTTGCCAGAGGAGGTAAAGGGCACAGCGCAGCGCGGTCAGTGACGCGTCACTGACGCACGTGGAGTGGCGCCCCTGGCACCAACAGAAAGCGCCATAGTCGCGCTGCCTGCCACACACACACACACACACACACACACACACACACACACACACACACACACACACACACGGCATAGCATGGAGAACACAGTGCAGGACATTTGTTGTGTCCCCCTGAGTCTCTGTGACTATTCCTGGCAACTTGATGCATAAAAAGTAGCCTTTTTTTCACACCTGGAAATAGAACAGTGGTGTGAAGGCTCGCCGACGACCGCCAGTGGCCCCGAATAGGGTCAGGAGGAAAGAGACCGACCTGTGTGTGCTTTAACCCATTCTTACCTGAGATCAGATTCTAAAAATGTCTATTACATCCTGACAGTTTCATTATTAACCCATTCTGACCTGAGATCAGATTCTAAAAGTGTCAAAAGAAAATAAAAAATAGCAGACCTACAAGCTCGTATCGCGCCACTCGGTGGCACACACACACACACGCACACACACGCACACACACACACACACACACACACACACACACACACACACACACACACATGAGTTCAACACTGTGCTGTATTGGGCGTCTCTATGCATGCTTTTCCAAACACTGTCAAGGAGGCTTCTAAAAGTTTCTGATGGCCCCGCCCACCTTACTGTTGTTTCTGATGGCCCCGCCCACCTTACTGTTGTTTCTGATGCCCCGCCCACCTTACTGTTGTTTCTGATGCCCCGCCCACCTTACTGTTGTTTCTGATGCCCCGCCCACCTTACTGTTGTTTCTGATGCCCCGCCCACCTTACTGTTGTTTCTGATGCCCCGCCCACCTTACTGTTGTTTCTGATGCCCCGCCCACCTTACTGTTGTTTCTGATGGCCCCGCCCACCTTACTGTTGTTTCTGATTGCCCCGCCCACCTTACTGTTGTTTCTGATGCCCCGCCCACCTTACTGTTGTTTCTGATGCCCCGCCCACCTTACTGTTGTTTCTGATGCCCCGCCCACCTTACTGTTGTTTCTGATGGCCCCGCCCACCTTACTGTTGTTTCTGATGGCCCCGCCCACCTTACTGTTGTTTCTGATGCCCCGCCCACCTTACTGTTGTTTCTGATTGCCCCGCCCACCTTACTGTTGTTTCTGATGCCCCGCCCACCTTACTGTTGTTTCTGATGCCCCGCCCACCTTACTGTTGTTTCTGATGCCCCGCCCACCTTACTGTTGTTTCTGATGCCCCGCCCACCTTACTGTTGTTTCTGATGCCCCGCCCACCTTACTGTTGTTTCTGATGCCCCGCCCACCTTACTGTTGTTTCTGATGCCCCGCCCACCTTACTGTTGTTTCTGATTGCCCCGCCCACCTTACTGTTGTTTCTGATGCCCCGCCCACCTTACTGTTGTTTCTGATGCCCCGCCCACCTTACTGTTGTTTCTGATTGCCCCGCCCACCTTACTGTTGTTTCTGATGGCCCCGCCCACCTTACTGTTGTTTCTGATTGCCCCGCCCACCTTACTGTTGTTTCTGATGGATTGAATAGTTTATTAGAAATGTAAGAACAGCAACAGAGTTCAGTCAAACACAAACAAAAAGGCTCGGCGAGCTAAGGGTTGCATCAGTGCTTTTTGCAGATGATGTGGTCCTGAATGATGGCACCATCACTAATGGAAGTCACTAATGTTGCTCTGGAGAGGGAAGTCTGCAGCACTCTGGTGGAGCTGTTGCCCCCGCGACCCGACTACGGATAAGCGGTTGAAGATGGATGGATGGATGGACTAAAAAAAGGATAGCACCAAAAAACATTGTTGTGTGTTCTGGTTGTGGCTCAATGTCTCTCTCTCTCTCTCTCTCTCTCTCTCTCTCTCTCTCTCTCTCCTCAGGCGGGCTTGACCTCAACAGGACGGCAGGACAGCCTCCTCCTCCGCATCGCACACCCCCCCGCTCCTCGCCTTCGTCCTCCTCATCCTCCTCCTCCTCCAGACACCCCCCCCCGGGGGGGGGCGTCGGCCCCCCACCCAAAGAAGGGCTGGGCTCCGCCGAGGAGGGGGGGGAGAACGACCCCGACGCGGGCGCCCAGGGCATCCACCTCCTCCTGAGACCCCCGGACCTGCTGTCCCCCAGCCAGCCCCCCCCGCTGCCCCCTCACAGCCAGCCCACCCTCACCCCGCCCCCGCCCTGGGACAGCGGCCCCTCCCTGGAGGAGGCCTGGGGCTCGGGCGACTACCTGGAGACGCTGAGCTTCATGGTGCCCGACGGCGAGGACCTGCCGCTGGGCGCCACGCCGCTGCCCAGCCACCCCTACGACCAGGAGGAGGACGGGACCAGCGACTGGGTCTCCTACGACACCTCCTTCCCCTCGCGGCCCACGCTGCCGCTGTCCTCCCCGCGCCCGCGCCTCTCCCCCTCCTCCTCCCCCTCCTCCTCCTCCCCCCCCACCAGGGTGGGGGTGGGGGGCTTCCACCCGGCCCCCCCCACCTGGGAGGGGGACGAGGAGGACTACGACCTGGACGACATGCTGCCTCTGGAGCCCACGGAGCTGCTGCTGCCCGACATGAACAGCCTGGAGTATTACACCAACCTGCTGGCCAGGGAGAGGGAGAGGGAGAGGGAGAGGCAGGGGGGGAGAGGCCCCGGGCTGGGTCTGGACCCCCAGAGGACCCCCAAACCGCCCACCATCACCCCTACGCCGACCACCGCCACGCACGCACACACCGCTCCCCCTCTGCCGTCCCCCGGCGCAGCAGGGGCCCCTCCCCCGGGACGGGAGCCCGACAGAGGCCCCTCGGCGGTGGGGCCCACCCCTCCCCTCTCCCTCTCTCCCACCCTGGTGGGGGGGGGGAGGGGGGCCAGGCCCACGGTCAGGGCCAAGCGGCCCCCCTCCTCCTCCCCTCCTCCTCCCGCTGCACGCCCCCCCCCTTCCAACACCACCACCGGCAGGGCCCCGCCCCCTCCGCCCCCGGGGCCCCCCGCTCGCCCCGAGAGACCCCCCCTCCCGCGGGACCCCGCCGTGGCCGAGCCGGGCGCCGTCACGCTGAAGCCGCCGCCTCTGTCCAGGGTTCCCGTCGCCCACAGGCCCCCCGCCGCCCCCACCAAGCCCACCCCCACCAGACCAAGTGTCGCCACCAGCGTCACCACCACCACGGCGCTCAGCACCACCACCCACATCACGGTGATCAGCCTGACGCGCACGCCCGCCGCCACCACGCCCAGGGCGGCCCAGGCCCCGCCCCCCTCCAGACAGTACCTGTGTAACGTCACCAGGCCAGAGATGTATCTGGTCAGAGTAGGTACGACATAAAGAAATGACTTGTTGCTTTGTTTAGCTCAGTGGTTAACCCATTCTGACCTGAGATCAGATTCTATAAATGTCTTCTACATCCTGACAGTTTTCCATTCTGACCTGAGATCAGATTCTAAAAATGTTCTTCTACATCCTGAAATTTTTCCATTCTGACCTGAGATCAGATTCTAAAAATGTCTTCTACATCCTGACAGTTTTCCATTCTGACCTGAGATCAGATTCTAAAAATGTCTTCTACATCCTGACAGTTTTCATTCTGACCTGAGATCAGATTCTAAAAATGTCTTCTACATCCCGACAGTTTTCTGAAAAAGCTGTGTTTCTATGTGTCAGTCGTTCTTTGATTTTTCAAAAACAGCAGACCTACAAGCTCGTAGCGCGCCACTTGGTGGCGCGCTACGAGCTTGTAGATCTGCTGTTTTTCAATAGCTAAAGCATAGCGTAATGCTAACACCAAAATGTGTGCCCGCCCAAAATGGGTTAATGTGACGTTGAACCTTTGGTCGACCTTTGGGTGGTATAGCTTCCCTGATCCATTTTGTTTGCGTTGCGTTTATGAACTTTGCTGTCCTGCATATTTAATGGACGGCCTATAAATCTATCTTTTCTTAGTCAGCTCTAAAGGCTCCTCGACTGGCTTCACTCAGGTCAGAGATATCCTGAAGAAAGAATTCAACCGCTCGGTAGAACTTCAGGTACGCTAAGTTTGAAATGACTTCATGAATCACGTCAGTAATTTTGCTTCATGGAAGCTTGGATTCAATATTTGTACCATGTTGGAAATAATGATAAGTGCATGGTTGCAAAAAATTCTGCCTTGCACAAAAAGCATATTTAATTATTTATCCATATCTACACAACTGTTAGCAATATGAAGACTTGACTCTTCCGACCTTATGCTTCATAATGCCATGTACTGTACTGTACTGTACTGTACTGTACTGTACTGTACTGTACTGTACTGTACTGTACTGTACTGTACTGTACTGTACTGTACTGTACTGTACTGTACTGTACTGTACTGTACAATTTACAATTTAGGCATTTAGCAGACGCTCTTAATCCAGAGCGACTTACATTAAGCAAGAACAAAAATCATACATAACATAAAATCACATAAAAAGCATTTATCATGTACTGTACTGTACTGTACTGTACTGTACTGTACTGTACTGTACTGTACTGTACTGTACTGTACTGTACTGTACTGTACTGTACTGTACTGTACTGTACTGTAACTGTACTGTAACTGTAACCACTCTCTGGTTTTCCCCGCCGCCAGTTCCTGAGAACTCCGTCCAGCTTTGCGTTCCGCGTGGTGGCGGGACCTCTGATCTTCACCGCCATGTCGGTCATCAACGCCCTGCGTCCAATCAGAGGCCCCGGCGTGTCGCCGCTCTACACCGTCCCCGACCTGCGCTTCCAGCTCCACTCCGTGCTGCAGTTCGTTCCGGGCCACGTGGACGTGCGAGTGTGTGACTTCAGCGAGCGCGTGGAGCGGGGCCTGGCCGCCGCGTACGGGGAGGCGCGCCGCCGCTCGCACGAGATGGGCGACATCACCGTGCAGGTGAGGTGACCACCGCTCCGGTGGTGAGGTGACCACCGCTCCGGTGGTGAGGTGACCACCGCTCTGGTGGTGAGGTGACCACCGCTCTGGTGGTGAGGTGACCACCGCTCCGGTGGTGAGGTGACCACCGGAGCTGAAATAACATTGAGCGGTGATGAGTAAAAACAGAGAGAAGGGCTGGAGCGGTGGCGGTGGTTTGCTCTTCACCGCAGCTCGTGACGTCATGTTGTAGTTCGGTGGTCACCTCAGTGACGTCATGTTGTAGTTCGGCGGTCACCTCAGTGACGTCATGTTGTAGTTCGGGGGTCACCTCAGTGACGTCATGTTGTAGTTCGGTGGTCACCTCAGTGACGTCATGTTGTAGTTCGGTGGTCACCTCAGTGACGTCATGTTGTAGTTCGGCGGTCACCTCAGTGACGTCATGTTGTAGTTCGGGGGTCACCTCAGTGACGTCATGTTGTAGTTCGGTGGTCACCTCAGTGACGTCATGTTGTAGTTCGGTGGTCACCTCAGTGACGTCATGTTGTAGTTCGGCGGTCACCTCAGTGACGTCATGTTGTAGTTCGGTGGTCACCTCAGTGACGTCATGTTGTAGTTCGGTGGTCACCTCAGTGACGTCATGTTGTAGTTCGGTGGTCACCTCAGTGACGTCATGTTGTAGTTCGGTGGTCACCTCAGTGACGTCATGTTGTAGTTCGGTGGTCACCTCAGTGACGTCATGTTGTAGTTCGGTGGTCACCTCAGTGACGTCATGTTGTAGTTCGGTGGTCACCTCAGTGACGTCATGTTGTAGTTCGGTGGTCACCTCACCACCGTAAATCCAGACTATGAATGAGCCTTCAGTGACCCATGGGTTCCCAAAGTGGGGGTCCTTGAGGGAGTTCCAGGGGGTACCTAGCTCAATTAGAGATAGTTGGTAAGCAAATGGACCCTTATGGGTCTGTGACTCTGAGAGTGTACAAATGGAACCAAACGGACTCGTTATGGTTCCATTTGTACACTCTCAGAGTTAAATTGTTTTACAATATAAATTGGGGGTCCTAGAGATAGAAATGCCATTAAATCTGGGGTCCGTAGCATAATGCGTGTCGAACTGGGGGGGTCCATGAAATGAATATGTTTCGGAATCACTGTAAAAATCCTCCCTTACTGGCATTTTCAAATGGGGGTCCGTGGCCTAATAAATGTTGATTTGGGGGTCCTTCCCAAACGAAAGAGTTTGGGAACCACTGATTAAGTCTAGCCTGACACTCAGTCTGAATTTTCATTATTCAGACTGAAAGCCTTCCCCTCCCCCGTAGTGAGGGGTCTCCTCTAGCCTGACATTCACACATGGGTGTCGACTCGTCAAAGCAGCAGTCTTCGGTGATTGGTTCATACCAGGGGGGCAGTCAGACAGATATTTTGTGAAGCCACTAAGGAAATCGGGATTTCCTGAAAGTTCATATAATGGCCTGTTGTGGCGCTGTCTGTCATTGGACCCAGAAAAACCCATATCTCCATAGAGGTCCATGTATTTGGGCCCAACTTCACCTAGACTGTATTACCTTAATAAACATGGTCATGAATACTTTCTGCTTCCAGTCACTAGTTTAAAGTCTCATTTCTAATGACATAATATTCTTTTTGGAAAATGATGGTCCCATTTATTAAAAAAATGACCATAAAGTCGCGTATGTTCTGAAGGGCGTGGCTACCGTTACAGTCTATGATCGGGATCCCCCACCCACTCGAGTCAAAATAAAAACCAACGGAGAAGAAGGGGGGAAGTCCCGCCTCGTTGTCTGGGCCAGCCAATGGGCCAGCTGGGCCCAAACGGATCTAGAAAGATGGCGACTTACAATTCAAGGACTGACAGGCTTCATTTTACGTTCATGTTAGACCCGGAGAACGCTTTGTCCATATTTTTTACAGTCTATGGTTCATACCAAACCAATCAGAATAGTAGGAGATGCAGATGACGTTGTTGTCAATCATGAGGCTAAGGCTAACCCGTTTGCTAACCAAACAACCACAGCCAACGAGCGCTACTATAGCATGTAAACAAAAGCGGTAAAATATGTCGGATGATGATGTTTATAAAACCTGTCGTTTCTGTGAAGGAACTATTTATCATACGTTGATTTAATAATAATATGTGTGTCTGTCTTTCCTCCAGCTGCTGAACATCACCATGGGGGGCGTGGCCAGGCCCCCGGGGGGCGTGGCCAGGCCCCCGGGGGGCGGGGACAACAGAAAGGTTCCCGTAGACGTCACCTTTGCGGTGCGTGATGGGCGGGGGGGCTACCTGCCGGGGTCAGAGGTCAGCGACCACCTCAGGAACCTCACTGTGGTGGAGTTCAGTTTCTACCTGGGGTTTCCTGTCCTGCAGGTCGCTGAGCGTAAGCACACACGCACACACACACACGCACACACACACACGCACACACGCACACACACACGCACACACACGCACACACACGCACACACACACACGCATGTTGAAAAATGTCCATACAAAAAAAAATATGAATAATCTACAAGCATTGTACAATTTCAGCTGTTATGTACATTTTTGGGAAAGATATATATTTTTTGATTATTAATCGCAATTATTTATGTGCCAATTAATTGTCAACTTAAATGTCTAATGGTGACGGCCCTGCTTGTTCAAATGAAGTATATAAAACAATACTCCACTGTTTCTGCAGCCTTTCACTACCCGGAGCTGAACACATCCCACCATCTACGCTCCACATGGGTCCGCACAGGTAATGACCTCTCTGACCTCTGACCTCCACATGGGTCCGCACAGGTAATGACCTCTCTGACCTATGACCTCCACATGGGTCCGCACAGGTAATGACCTCTCTGACCTATGACCTCCACATGGGTTGGTACAGGTAATGACCTCTCTGACCTCTGACCTCCACATGGGTTCGTACAGGTACGGTCATCATGACCTGTGTGGATGTTAACCCATTTAGACCTGAGGCCGATTCTAAAAACAATGGCTTCTAAATCCTGACAGTTTTCTGAAAAACCTACAGTATGTTTCTATGTCAGTGATTTCATGTCAAGGACCCCGACCCCCTATCTGAAAATACTCTATGTTGTTCCAGGGACCCCCCCCCCCCCCCCCCAGAAGCAAAGATTGTAATAAAAAATGTGTTCCCTGAAAGAATATATATTCAAAGATTTGAGACACATTTTCACTATGAAAATCTGCTATTTTTTTTAGGTATAACATAACCCTTAAAACACCAAAAGGGTTCCCGTGCTGAATACGTTAAACCACAGTTCATCCTTTGTTTTGCTGTTGTCAGCGAAGCTGCCTTCAGCCCAGCTGTAGGATTACTGTGATCTAGCCAATGTCATATATTATAGTACAGGCTGGATAAGATGCCATTAGTTCATATTATGGTACAGGCTGGATAAGATGTTATATTAGTTCATATTATGGTACAGGCTGGATAAGATGTTATATTAGTTCATATTATGGTACAGGCTGGATAAGATGTTATATTAGTTCATATTATGGTACAGGCTGGATAAGATGCCATTAGTTCATATTATGGTACAGGCTGGATAAGATGTTATATTAGTTCATATTATGGTACAGGCTGGATAAGATGTTATATTAGTTCATATTATGGTACAGGCTGGATAAGATGTTATATTAGTTCATATTATGGTACAGGCTGGATAAGATGCCATTAGTTCATATTATGGTACAGGCTGGATAAGATGTAATATTAGTTCATATTACAGTACAGGCTGGATAAGATTTTATATTAGTTCATATTTTAGTACAGGCTGGATAACATGCTATTACTTAGTTCAATAGCCTAAAACACCGGTAGATGTCGTTAGTCAGCGACGCGTCACAGCTGTGTGCTGAATCAATGTAGTTACCAGGGAAAATGTCCCCTGGATAAGGAATAAAATCCACTTCTGTGTGTGTGTGTGTGTGTGTGTGTGTGTGTGTGTGTGTGTGTGTGTGTGTGTGTGTGTGTGTGTGTGTGTGTGCGTGTGTGTGTGCGTGCGTGCTGTGCGTGCGTGCGTGCGTGCGTGCGTGCTGTGCGTGCGTGCGTGCGTGCGTGCGTGCTGTGCGTGCGTGCGTGCGTGCGTGGTGTGTGTGCTCCAGTTCTCCTGGGGGTCCAGGAACAGCTGGTAGCAGAGCGGAGCTTCAAGGCTCGCCTGGAGAGACGCCTGGCGTTGCTATTGGAGGAGGGGCTGGGGGAGGGGCTGGGAGGAGAGAGCAGCACGCGGCGAGGGAAAAGATCTACCTCTGTGGGAAACAGCAGTTTACAGGTACACACACACACACACACACACACACACAAACACACACACAGTACACACACACACTACACACACACACTCCTTTACAATGCTCTTGTAAACCAGACTGGGAGCCCAGGGACTCTATTTACACGAGGATGGTGTTCATATAAAACGTCAAAATAAAGTATCGTTTGCTGCTGTCATTTAGACGAGAACCGTGTTCTCAGGAGGTGAAAACGCAACCAAGTGAAACCGCCTCCCAGAGTGGAAATCTTTGAGAACGCCGTTTCCTATGGTCTCCATATAAACAGGCAAAACGGTGAATCCGCAAAACTTATGACATCATGGCTCACGTTGGCTCACAGCGCATATGTTTATTACATTGATGCAGAGCAATATCATTATGATATAATGGAGTTCCTGAACAAGCCTCCCTCCTCGCCTACAAAGTGCTGCTCATCAGCGATGTTGAATGTAAAACCATGATGTAAATAAAAAGCCTTGTGATAGACGGCAGCCGCGGCAGCAGCGTTTATTTAATAAATATATATCATCCCGTGGCGCGCCCAGAGCAGTGTTGCGCCGCTTGCGTCTTCTTCTTGTACGTGGGTGACCTGTCTATTTGGCAGCCCGTTATCGCCACCTAGCGACAGTATAGCATAATAGCACATTATATCATAACGTGTGCGTTCTCGTGTAAAGGGTAAGAAAAAATGGGAACGCAACGGGACTTTGACGTGTTATATGGAGATGGTCGCCGTCTAAAAGAGGCCTCAGACTGCTCTTATGCCAGATTCGATCCCAAGACCTTGTGGTTCAGAGACAAGTGCTCTACCTATTGAGCTACCTACCTATTGAGCTACCCAGGCGACTGTGGCTCAGGAGGTAGAGCAGGTCGTCCAATGATCATGGATCGGCGGTTCGAATCCCGGCTCCTCCTGTCTACATGTCGAAGTGTCCTTGGGCAAAGACACTGAACCCCAAATTGCTCCCGATGTGCTGGTTGGTACCTTGCATGGCTTCCACCGCAATCGGTGTATGAATGGGTGAATGTAATGCACAATCTATGTAAAGGTGTGTGAATGTGTGTGTGAATGGGTGAATGTAATGCACAATCTATGTAAAGGTGTGTGAATGTGTGTGTGAATGGGTGAATGTAATGCACCATCTATGTAAAGGTGTGTGAATGTGTGTGTGAATGGGTGAATGTAATGCACAGTCTATGTAAAGGTGTGTGAATGTGTGTGTGAATGGGTGAATGTAATGCACAGTCTATGTAAAGGTGTGTGAATGTGTGTGTGAATGGGTAAATGTAATGCACAGTCTATGTAAAGGTGTGTGAATGGGTGAATGTAATGCACAATCTATGTAACGCGCCTTGGATAAAGGCACCATTTACCATTTACCAGAAAAAAAACCTGTAGAATAACATTCCATGAACGTGCAAAGTTTTAGTAAATCTTGGGTAAAAATCCCACGTTGATTCCGTGTTGTGGCGTTGTGTCCCCACTAGGTGGTGCTATTGTGTGTTATTGTGTCCCCACTAGGTGGTGCTATTGTGTGCTCTCGTGTCCCCACTAGGTGGTGCGCGTTGTGTGCTTTGTGTCCCCACTAGGTGGTGCTATTGTGTGTTATTGTGTCCCCACTAGGTGGTGCGCGTTGCCAGGCTGTCGGGCGCAGCGCGGCCCCTGGAGGTGCTGTATTTCGTGGAGGGTCCGGGGGAGAACGCGTCCCGGCCGAGACCACCGCCGCCACCCTCAACCACCTGGACCTCCAGAGAGCTGCCATCGTGTTGGGCCACCGAGTCCAGAGGCCGCTCGCCCAACGTGAGTCTGAACTTAAGCAGGGTTGATGTCGTCTAAAACCGAGACAAAAAATGTTCGTCGAATACCTTTTTTCACAGAGGAAAACTAAATGGAAACTGAATGAAAACTAAGCTACGATGACTAAAACTGAATGAAAACTAAAGCTACGATGACTAAAACTGAATGAAAACTAAGCTACGACGACTAAAACTAAGCTACGACGACTAAAACTAAAACTAAAACTAAATGGAAACTGAATGAAAACTAAGCTACGATGACTAAAACTAAGCTACGATGACTAAAACTAAGCTACTATGACTAAAACTAAATGGAAACTGAATGAAAAATAAGCTACGATGACTAAAACTAAGCTACGATGACTAAAACTAAAACTAAAACTAAAACTAAAACTAAATGGAAACTGAATGAAAACTAAGCTACGATGACTAAAACTAAGCTACGATGACTAAAACTAAGCTACGATGACTAAAACTAAATGGAAACTGAATGAAAACTAAGCTACGATGACTAAAACTAAGCTATGATGACTAAAACTAAGCTACTATGACTAAAACTAAATGGAAACTGAATGAAAACTAAGCTACGATGACTAAAACTAAGCTACGACGACTAAACTAAGCTACGATGACTAAAACTAAGCTACGATGACTAAAACTAAACTAAAACTAAACTAAGCTACTATGACTAAAACTAAATGAAAACTGAATGAAAACTAAGCTACGATGACTAAAACTAAGCTACGATGACTAAAACTAAGCTACGATGACTAAAACTAAGCTACGATGACTAAAACTAAACTAAAACTAAACTAAGCTACTATGACTAAAACTAAATGGAAAACTGAATGAAAACTAAGCTACGATGACTAA
>NC_139714.1:37255699-37283199 GCF_964188405.1 Protomyctophum parallelum
TCAAAGTAGCCTATAGCCTACCACACTAACTTTGTTTTATTAATGTGCATATTTTATTTGTAAAAAGCAACACTGTATTAAGACATGGCAGTATAAAATTGGTGCAAAATGGAAATATGTAATTAAATACCGGTAGTTGAGAGAGAGAGAGAGTTGCTTTGAGAGAGAGAGAGAGAGAGAGAGAGAGAGAGAGAGAGAGAGAGAGAGAGAGAGAGAGAGTTGCTTTTGAGAGAGAGAGAGAGAGAGAGAGAGAGAGAGAGAGAGAGAGAGAGAGAGAGAGAGAGAGAGGGAGAGAGAGAGAGAGTTGCTTTGAGAGAGAGAGAGAGAGAGAGGGAGAGGGAGAGGGAGAGGGAGAGGGAGAGGGAGAGGGGAGAGGGAGAGGGAGAGAGAGAGAGAGAGAGAGAGACGAGAGAGAGAGAGTGAGAGAGAGAGAGAGAGAGAGAGAGAGAGAGAGATGAGAGAGGAGAGAGAAGAGAGAGAGAGAGAGGAGAGAGACACACACGTTAAAGCCGTTCCATTTAAAAGAATACGACTCCGCGAGGCCCATGTGCTGCCGCAGGCTCTGTCTCTGAGAGTGCAATATTATAGTTAGTTACCGTACTTATATTAGTGCAGAAAAGAGACAATAAATCCCGATTTGGAGAAGATGCTCTCTGAAGGGGTTGTAGTGGCAGGAATCAGGGACGGATAGAATCCTCTTCGCTAAATAGGTGCCAACTTTGCATAACGTGGCACATTATCTTTCCATCACAGTGGTCGTGGACTTCTTTGCATATTTTAAAATGCAACCATGTCACTTTTGACTTATTTTCCCTGCGTGGAGCGCTAAGGCGTGGACGCATAGGCATAGGCATAATTGCGTGCGCGCGCAATTAGTTTGACCTTTGTTTTATTATTTTAGCGTTTTTACAATGCCCTAACCCCTAAATATGAGTTATTTAGGTAGTACAGCATCTCACACACATACACACATGCACTACAGCCATACAGCGAGTCATCATATCATGATAAGAGAGATGATTACAAACTACAGTCAGTCAGAAGCCAGAAGTTACGTTAAAAAAAAAGAAAAGAAGGGGGTGCACTGCACCCCCTGGACCCCCTCAAGCTCCGCCCATGCGTGGACGGCATGACTGTAGCTGCTTGGCTTCCTTGTCACGTGACTCAGACGAGGCTCTGCGAGGCGCCAGCATGGCTCGCCAACCAAAATGGGCCGGCTAAGAGACCAAAATGACTATTCAATTTTTTTATTTCAAGATCTTTCAAGACTCCCGTGCTTATCGAACGTCGATTAATCGATTGAGTCAGCCCTAGTTTGCACATTGTTGTACTTCACCCAACAGATATGGGAGTTTTTTTTTGACATTAGTCATGTTTTCAAACTGTCTTGGTACAGTGGGCAGACGTTTAGGAAGTGTAGCTCGGTCTCTACCTCGTTTTGTGTGCAGTGGGTGCACAGTCTGTCTTCTCTTGGGAGCCATGGGTCTGCCTATGGCGGCCTTTCTCAATCGCAAGACTGTGTTCACTGAGTCTATATCGAGTTAATGTTTTCCTTAGCTTTGGATCAGTTACTGTGTTCTCTCTCTCTCTCTCTCTCTCTCTCTCTCTCTCTCTCTCTGTGAATAATTTCAACAGTACAAATCTCCTTGTTACAGGACAAGGCATATACCTTATATTAATTGTTTTGTTACTTTTAGGTTTCAGGACGATGGAGAATATGGCCACACCTGCTGTTTATCACAATGCTACTGCATGGGCTAAGGATGAGGAATATGACTGGGATAAATTCTTCAAATCCGTCGACATCATGTCCGCGGTCATCTACAGCCTGGCGTGTGTGCTCGGCGTGTTGGGGAACGGTATCGTCATCTGGGTGGCGGGCGTCAGGATGAGAAGACGTCAAGGGCGTTGGGGTCAAGGGCGAAGAGTCACTACCATTTTGTTCCTCAACCTCGCTGTGGCCGACTTCCTGGCTACAGCCTTCCTGCCCCTGAACATCACACAGAGAGCTCTGGACAACCGCTGGCCATTTGGCTGGTTCATGTGCAAAATGGACAGTGTGGTTTTCTTTACGAACATGTATGCCAGTATCTACATTCTGGTGCTGATCAATGTGTACGGAAGTGTGCGTACGGTTTGGCCATTCAGGATCTATTCAGTCAGAACCGCATCCTTGTTCAGTCTGGGTGTTTGGGTGATGGCTTTGGCTCTCAGCATCCCTCACGTAATCTCTAGGGAGTTGGACTTTGGACTCTGCTGGGACTATCCTGAACCCTCCCTGGTCATCACCAACCTCGTCGTGGCATTCGGGTTTCCCTTCTTCGTCATCGTCTCCTGCAATTCTGTCATGTTGTATCAGATTAGGCAGGCTAGGGATCAATTGCAGGATAACAGTTATAACAGTGGTCTATCACGCTTTAGTAAGGTCGTAGCAGCTATTATCGTCGTGTTTTTCATGTGCTGGGCCCCCTTTCACATCATACGACTGATTCAAGTTGTGGCGACACCCAGTAAGACACTGGGTGTTGTGCTGGAGTTCGTGGTCCCCATATCCCTCACCATGGCGTATCTCAACAGCTGCCTGAACCCGCTGGTCTACATGTTCAGTGGTGTGGCTTTAAAGCGGTGCGGGGACATCCTGAAGGCTCTGGAGAAAGTCTTCGCTGAAGATCAGCCGAACAACGATCCCACAGACTTAGAGCTTAAAGACGTAATCCTCCCCACTCCCACAGACTTAGAGCTTAAGGACGTAATCCTCCCCACTCCCACAGACTTAGAGCTTAAGGACGTAATCCTCCCCACTCCCACAGACTTAGAGCTTAAGGACGTAATCCTCCCCACTCCACAGACTTAGAGCTTAAGGACGTAATCCTCCCCACTCCACAGACTTAGAGCTTCAGGACGTAATCCTCCCCACTCCACAGACTTAGAGTTTAAGGACGTAATCCTCCCCACTCCCACAGACTTAGAGCTTCAGGACGTAATCCTCCCCACTCCACAGACTTAGAGCTTAAGGACGTAATCCTCCCCACTCCACAGACTTAGAGCTTAAGGACGTAATCCTCCCCACTCCACAGACTTAGAGTTTAAGGACGTAATCCTCCCCACTCCACAGACTTAGAGCTTAAGGACGTAATCCTCCCCACTCCCACAGACTTAGAGCTTCAGGACGTAATCCTCCCCACTCCACAGACTTAGAGCTTCAGGACGTAATCCTCCCCACTCCACAGACTTAGAGCTTAAGGACGTAATCCTCCCCACTCCCACAGACTTAGAGCTTCAGGACGTAATCCTCCCCACTCCACAGACTTAGAGCTTAAGGACGTAATCCTCCCCACTCCCACAGACTTAGAGCTTAAGGACGTAATCCTCCCCACTCCACAGATTTAGAGCTTAAGGACGTAATCCTCCCCACTCCCACAGATTTAGAGCTTAAGGACGTAATCCTCCCCACTCCCACAGACTTAGAGCTTAAGGACGTAATCCTCCCCACTCCACAGACTTAGAGCTTAAGGACGTAATCCTCCCCACTCCTCGCCACTCGGTGGCGCGATATGAGCTTGTAGATCTGCTATTTTTCAATAGGTAAAGCACAACATGATGCCAACACCAAAATGGGTGCCCGGTCAGAATGGGTTAATATTATTTTATTGGTAAAAAGGTCAATTGCCTGTTAGTAAAGTACATGTATTTGAAGGCCCTATAGTAAAAGATACTGGTTCCTTTCAGAGTTTATTGTCTCCTGTCTTTCCACTAAATAATATAAAATGCTCGATAAGAACCCGGCTCCATAAGCCTTATTGATAAGGTGATCGATAAGAACCCGGCTCCATAAGCCTTATTGATAAGGTGATCGTTATCAATCAACATTTACGAGCTGCTCCATCCCTAGTCCCGACTCCTTGGCATATCTTTTCAAATGGGGGTCCGTGGGTTAAATGATACGATGATAAATAATATCGATTGGGTCTTTGACATGACAACGTTTGGGAACCTCTGATGGCAGAGGTAGCTGGTTAACCCATTCTGATTCAGATTCATACGAGGTTTCCACTGGACACACACTGGTCTGATGAACCCATTCTGACCTGAGATCAGATTCTAGAAATGTCAGTCGCTCTTCGATTTTTCAAAAATAGCAGACCTACAAGCTCATATCGCGCCACTCGGTGGCGCGATATGAGCTTGTAGATCTGCTATTTTTCAATAGCTAAAGCATAACATGATGCTGACACCAAAATGGGTTCCCGTTCAGAATGGGTTAAATATACTGTTAGGTAATGGAGAAGATGATGTTTTATGCTTAGAGTATATATATGCATAGAGATATAATAATGTGTCCATTATTATTATTATTTATTTTATTTTGACTCATTATCACCATATTCACCCGCTTGCATTAAGTTGCTCAAAAAGCGCATGAGGCGATTTCACTCCTCCTTCCGAGTAGGAACAGAGTGCATTCTGGGATGGATTGGGCCCCAAACACATGAACGTGCTGGCCGTTGACTATCATTGCACTGAAACAGCGTTCACGTGCGTTCACGTATGAAACAGCGTTCACGTGCGTTCACGTATGAAACAGCGTTCACGTGTCGTCATGAACGTGCACAGTGAGAGTCAACGGACCAGCGCGTTCATGTGTTTGTGGCCAGCGCTGCAATACCATATTCGGCCACTATGTCCATTTGGTCTCAGGGTTTCCTCCAGGTGCCGTCTCTATTGATATATACTCTAAGGTTTTATGTCCACGACATGGGATCTTTAACCCATTTTGAGCGGGAACCCCTTTGGGTGTTAGCGTCACGTTATGCTTTAGCTATTGAAAAAATAGCAGATCTACAAGCTCGTAGCGCGCCACCGAGTGGCGCGCTACGAGCTTGTAGGTCTGCTATTTTTGAAAGATCGAAGAACGACTGACACAGAAACATAGCTTTTTCAGAAAACTGTCAGGATGTAGAAGATTTTTTTTTTTTTTAATCTGATCTGGGTTAAGCTGAATCATCACGTTGACCTCTCACCTCTTCCTGGAGAGGTCGGGGGTCGGCGGCGAGGAGACGTCCGTCTGCAGGATGCAGTCCATGTGGTCGTGGGCGGAGCTATAGAGCCGCTGGGCCACGCCCCCCGGGACGGGGGCGTCGCCGAAGGCGTCCAGGATGTCGTCCATGGAGGGGAACTCACACTGGCCCCGCCTCTTGGCCCGCTGGCGGAGCTTGTTCCTGTGGTGCTCGATCTCCGACTTGTGCCTCAGCGCCACCTGCAGGCCGGGACAGACACACACACACACACGTGTTGTTTTGGGCGGAACATTTTGATTTTAGTTTTAGTCGTTATAGTCTCTTGAATAGTTCTCATTTAGTCACATTTTAGTCACCTGTAATGTTTTAGTGTTAGTCTAGTTTGACTGATTGCGACGCGTCGTAAAATGACTTATACTGGATCTGTTGTCCACTAGTCCCTTCCTAACATTTTAGTCTAGTTTTCATTTGTTGAATAAATTGTCAGTATATTTGCTTATGCACATTTGTGTGTTTGTCTCATGCTTTGCATAACAAAAAAATGAAAAATGAAATGAAATGAAATGGGGGGAAAACATTTTGAATCCTCCAAAGTGGCTACGCTTATTGTTTCGGTACTTTTGTGTTTAAACTTTAGCATTCCTACTTCATCTAGTGTTAAGGGTTAGGGTTAGGGCTAACCCTAACCCTAACCCTAACCCTAACCCTAACCCTAACCCTCTATATCCACTAACTACAATTTACAATTTAGGCATTTAGCAGACGCTCTTAATCCAGAGCGACTTACATTAAGCAATAACAAAAAAGCATGGGAATACATCACATAAAAAGCATTTATCATGAAACATGCGTAAGAAAGTAACAGTGGAATATCAATATAATGAAACTATACATATAAACTATACATCTATACTACTATGCTATACATATGTACTATGACGTGCTATGAGTATATACAATGCAATTATAGTGCTGTCTACATAACATGCTATAAGTCTGTATCAGATGCTATCTAAGTCTACAGAAATGCTATCTAAGGGGGTAGGGTAAGTTCTATGGGTGCTAACTACTACCAACTCCAGCCATCCCACGATGGCTGGAGTGCACCAACATGACCACCCACCTCTGTGTTGACCCTCTCGGTGAGCGTGGGGCTGGGCTGGGACTGGCTGTGCGAGGGGGGTCCCGGGTGTCCCGGGGGTCCGGGGGGGCTGGGCCGCGGCTGCATGGCGATCAGCTGCACCTTGTTGGCCTGGCGCCGCGTGCCGTCCGACGAGCCGCGCGACAGGCGGTCCACGTGGTCGAAGATGGAGGACGAGGAGAGGAGCTCGTCCGGGACGCTTCCCGTCGGAGGAGCTGTGGGCGGAGAAGAGTTAGAAACACATTCTGGTGTTTTAACCCATTCTGACCTGAGATCAGATTCATACCAGGTTTCCACTGGACACACACTGGGTCTGATTAATGAAAGCATTATGTTATACTTTTTAGCTCTTGAAAAATAGCAGATCTACGAGCTTGTAGGTCTGCTATTTTGAAGAATCGTGAAAATGTGGCACAAATTTGGAATAAATATATTGTGTCCCTGGAACAACATATTTTCAGATGGGGGTCGGCGGCCAAATAGAAAGAATTAAGAACAATTACAAAAACGTATTTTTTTATGTCACAAACCCTTTTATATGCCCCCCCCCCCCCAACACACACACACACACACATCATATTGAGTTACACAAAGCGGTGTAAACATACCGTTCTTGTTGCGGCCTGTGGTCCACAATGAAAGAGTGGGAGAAACACAGAATAATGAAAAATTGGCACACAGATACAGTACAGAGTTCAGCATGTAGATACAGTACAGAGTTCAGCAGATAGAGGTCAAGGTCCAGACAGATTTGAATCACAAAAATGGTGTGATGTATTCTCTCTCTCTCTCTCACACACACACACACACACACACACACACACACACACACACACACACACACACACACACACACACACACACACACACACACAAACTGACACACAAACTGACACATCTAATCATCATTACTCTAATGCTGCTTGACATTTCAACATGCACATCATGCACACACACACACACACACACACACACACACACACACACACACACACACACACACACACACACAGAGAACACGTTGAGACGAGACCATTTTTGGGCGTCTTTCGGTGCTGTTTGCCCTCACTGGGCGTGGCTACGGGTCGGGTGCTTTCCTCTGCTGATTCTCTGCCACTTGATTGGTCGCTGCCTAACGAGTCCCCATCTGATGGGCTGAGTCTGGCCAATGAAACAAAAAGAGCAACAAGAGAGTTCCATTGGTTAAAAAAGAAAATAGTGCTCAGCTGATTGGCTGAGCACGGAATGTGATGTGCGATGATAAGAGCGCCGCTCACTTCACACCAGTGACTTTATTTCCATTCATGCCTTTTTGCCTAAAACAAAATGAAAACTATTCTACAGACTTTGGGCTCCATTTTCCTCACCGCTAAACCCCTATAAACCCCTTATCCCTATAAACCCCTTATCCCTAAACCCCTTATCCCTATAAACCCCTTATCCCTAAACCCCTTATCCCTATAAACCCCTTATCCCTAAACCCCTTATCCCTATAAACCCCTTATGCCTAAACCCCTTATCCCTATAAACCCCTTATCCCTAAACCCCTTATGCCTAAACCCCTTATCCCTAAACCCCTTATCCCTATAAACCCCTTATCCCTAAACCCCTTATCCCTAAACCCCTTATCCCTATAAACCCCTTATCCATAAACCCCTTATCCCTATAAACCCCTTATCCCTATAAACCCCTTATCCCTATAAACCCCTTATCCCTAAACCCCTTATCCCTAAACCCCTTATCCCTAAACCCCTTATCCCTATAAACCCCTTATCCCTATAAACCCCTTATCCCTATAAACCCCTTATCCCTATAAACCCCTTATCCCTAAACCCCTTATCCCTATAAACCCCTTATCCCTATAAACCCCTTATCCCTATAAACCCCTTATCCCTATAAACCCCTTATCCCTATAAACCCCTTATCCCTAAACCCCTTATCCCTAAACCCCTTATCCCTAAACCCCTTATCCCTAAACCCCTTATCCCTATAAACCCCTTATCCCTAAACCCCTTATCCCTATAAACCCCTTATCCCTAAACCCCTTATCCCTAAACCCCTTATCCCTATAAACCCCTTATCCCTAAACCCCTTATCCCTATAAACCCCTTATCCCTAAACCCCTTATCCCTAAACCCCTTATCCCTAAACCCCTTATCCCTATAAACCCCTTATCCCTATAAACCCCTTATCCCTATAAAACCCTTATCCCTATAAACCCCTTATCCCTATAAACCCCTTATCCCTAAACCCCTTATCCCTAAACCCCTTATCCCTATAAACCCCTTATCCCTATAAACCCCTTATCCCTATAAACCCCTTATCCCTAAACCCCTTATCCCTATAAACCCCTTATCCCTATAAACCCCTTATCCCTAAACCCCTTATCCCTATAAACCCCTTATCCCTTATCCCATATTGACACGTTGTGAGCTTGTAGACTGGCCATTTTAACAATCAAAAATGTTTAGCAAAATAGTAAACAAAAGGCAAAGAAGTTGTTTAGGGATAAGGGTTTTATGGATAAGGGGTTTAGGCATAATGGGTTTATAGGGATAAGGGGTTTATAGGGATATGTTGTTTAGGGATAAGGGTTTTATGGGTGAGGAAAAAGGAGCCCTGTGACTGAAACCCCAGACGAGTGCATAGCGCTGACCTTCCCCTGCGCCGGCCGCTTCGAGCCGTCTTATTGGTGGACGAGCCTTTGGATTTGGGCGTGTTCAAGTCCCCGCCGTCGGAGGGCGTGGCCTGTTCCTTGACAGGAACAGGAAGCGAGCCGGGTTCCTGGATCACCATGATGTCATCCTTACTGTGCTGGCCCAGGTGCAGCTTGGCGAAGTCAAAGCCCTTCACGCTGGGAGCCTGCAGCTACGGGGGGGGAGAGAGAGAGAGAGAGAGAGAGAGAGAGAGAGGGAGAGGGACAGAGAGAGAGAGAGAGAGAGAGAGAGAGAGAGAGAGAGAGAGAGGCCAGTCAGTAGTAATGAATGAATGAATGCCTTTATTGCAGACTCAGGGTCCATAGAGAAACATACAAAACACAAAATACAATATACATCCAATTACCCATTCTGACCTGAGATCAGATTCATACGAGGTTTCCACTGGACACACACTGGTCTGATTAACCCATTCTGACCTGAGATCAGATTCTAAAAATGTCAGTCGTTCTTCGATTTTTCAAAAAATAGCAGACCTACAAGCTCGTATCGCGCCACTCGGTGGCGCGATATGAGCTTGTAGATCTGGACTATAAGCCGCAGCTACGTTAGCTCAGAGCCTGAGATGGCTCTGCGTTAGCTGTAAAAATCCATAGATAAGCCGCACCGTTGTATAAGCCGCAGGGTTCAAATCATGGGTAAAAAGCCGCGGCTTATAGTCCGGAAATTACGGTATATACCAATAATGAACAGAAAGTACATATTTAGCTTATTTGCCTTATACTAGTTACAGTACGCCCACATAGATTTAGCTTTTTATTTTTTTAAGCATGCTTTTATATTTGAAGTGGTTGCTTCAAATATAGTGTGTATTATTGTTTACTTTTACTGCATATGTGTTTGTATAATATTTAGGTTTGAAGTGGTTATGTGTTACCTTCTGTCTCAACTGGATGGTGTTGATGGGTTAGGGTGTTCTAGCACCCCCTAGTGTTACCTTCTGTCTCTGCTGGATGGTGTTGATGGGTTAGGGTGTTCTAGCACCCCCTAGTGTTACCTTCTGTCTCTGCTGGATGGTGTTGATGGGTTAGGGTGCTCTAGCGCCCCCTAGTGTTACCTTCTGTCTCTGCTGGATGGTGTTGATGGGTTAGGGTGCTCTAGCACCCCCTAGTGTTACCTTCTGTCTCTGCTGGATGGTGTTGATGGGTTAGGGTGCTCTAGCGCCCCCTAGTGTTACCTTCTGTCTCTGCTGGATGGTGTTGATGGGTTAGGGTGTTCTAGCACCCCCTAGTGTTACCTTCTGTCTCTGCTGGATGGTGTTGATGGGTTAGGGTGTTCTAGCACCCCCTAGTGTTACCTTCTGTCTCTGCTGGATGGTGTTGATGGGTTAGGGTGCTCTAGCGCCCCCTAGTGTTACCTTCTGTCTCTGCTGGATGGTGTTGATGGGTTAGGGTGCTCTAGCGCCCCCTAGTGTTACCTTCTGTCTCTGCTGGATGGTGTTGATGGGTTAGGGTGCTCTAGCACCCCCTAGTGTTACCTTCTGTCTCTGCTGGATGGTGTTGATGGGTTAGGGTGCTCTATAGCACCCCCTAGTGTTACCTTCTGTCTCTGCTGGATGGTGTTGATGGCGTCCGGCTGGAACTCCAGTTTCTCGGCGCCACACAGCTTCCAGTAGAGGATGATGATGATGAAGACGGCCAGCAGCACGGGGACCACCACGCCCACGATGAGCCAGATGGAGCTGCTCTGCGTCTCGGAGGGCGGCACGGACAGAGTCTCTACGGCTGGAGACAGGAGGAGACACATGAGGACAGAGTCTCTACGGCTGGAGACAGGAGGAGACACATGAGGACAGAGTCTCTACGGCTGGAGACATGAGGAGACACATGAGGACAGAGTCTCTACGGCTGGAGACAGGAGGAGAGACATGAGGACAGAGTCTCTACGGCTGGAGACAGGAGGAGAGGCATGAGGACAGAGTCTCTACGGCTGGAGACATGAGGAGACACATGAGGACAGAGTCTCTACGGCTGGAGACAGGAGGAGACACATGAGGACAGAGTCTCTACGGCTGGAGACATGAGGAGACACATGAGGACAGAGTCTCTACGGCTGGAGACATGAGGAGACACATGAGGACAGAGTCTCTACGGCTGGAGACATGAGGAGACACATGAGGACAGAGTCTCTACGGCTGGAGACAGGAGGAGACACATGAGGACAGAGTCTCTACGGCTGGAGACAGGAGGAGACACATGAGGCATGAGGAGGGAGGCACGGACACCGTCTCTACGGCTGAGGACAGGAGCGATAAATGTTAATGTCCAGTTTCCGTCCATCCGACGTGTCCACGCGTCATAAGCAATCCAACCGACGGATTCAAATGACGTGTGTACACAGGGTGTGTACACATCCTAGGATGTGTTCACACCCTAGGACGTGTACACACCCTAGGGTGTGTACACGTCCTAGAGCATCTTCAATGATATCAAACGAGAGAAGAATATTCTGAATTTTTTCAACAAAACAAAAAAAGAAAAAAAGTTGAGTTTGGCTTTGCGTTCATGTGCGGTCCGTTCCGGTCCGTTCCGGTCCGGTCCGGTCCGGTCCGGTCCGGTCCGGTCCGGTCCGGTCCGGTCATAAGCAATCCAACCGACGGATTCAAATGACATGTGTACACAGGGTGTGAACACATCCTAGGGTGTGTACACACCCTAGGATGTGTACACACCCTAGGACGTGTACACACCCTAGGGTGTGTACACGTCCTAGAGCATCTTCAATGATATCAAACGAGAGAAGAATATTCTGAATTTTTTCAACAAAACAAAAAAAGAAAAAAAGTTGAGTTTGGCTTTGCGTTCATGTGCGGTCCGTTCCGGTCCGTTCCGGTCCGGTCCGGTCCGGTCCGGTCCGGTCCGGTCCGGTCATAAGCAATCCAACCGACGGATTCAAATGACATGTGTACACAGGGTGTGAACACATCCTAGGGTGTGTACACACCCTAGGATGTGTACACACCCTAGGACGTGTACACACCCTAGGGTGTGTACACGTCCTAGAGCATCTTCAATGATATCAAACGAGAGAAGAATATTCTGAATTTTTTCAACAAAACAAAAAAAGAAAAAAAGTTGAGTTTGGCTTTGCGTTCATGTGCGGTCCGTTCCGGTCCGTTCCGGTCCGGTCCGGTCCGGTCCGGTCCGGTCCGGTCCGGTCCGGTCCGTTCCGTTCCGTTCCGGTCCGGTCCGGTCCGTTCCGTTCCGTGGTTTTGATCTGATGGATATTGTGGCGTCTCGGTCTTGGACCGCGCACCACGGGTTGGTAACCCCGGGGAGAGAGAGAGAGAGAGAGAGAGAGGGAGGGACGGCATGAGACGCTCCTTGCTGGGATTGGTTCAAGACGCGCGGTACATCCCCCGACACCTCTTCATTTATCAGATGAGCTGACACCTGCGCGCCGTCACCCAGACAGCATAAAAGCCTCCTCTCTCCTCAGTCTAACCGAGACTCTCCCGGGGGGACAAGCTGACCTGGTGCTCGGTAAGACAAGCCCATGTTCCCTCTCACCCTGTATGTTGAATATTATAAACGGGATCGTAACTGTTATATTCTCTCACCTCACAGGACCCTCCTTGCACGGGATGATTGACTGTTGGGCTCGGGAGGCTATGGCAACGCATTCCCCTATTTTCCCTATACCAGTGACTAAATGACATAGACTGTCTCTTTTGTGAGAGGAGAGAACACGGCCCCTGCTGTTCAGAGAAGCGCCGTTTATATTGGACTCCTAAGTTGGAGCAAACCCTTAGTTACTTGTCACTCACCTTGATCTGGCTGACGCCTCCTCCAGCTGACCTTTATGATTTTGAATGAATAAAACTGCGCCTAAAAAGGCTTATTGTGACGCTGTCTCCTGTGTGTGTCCTTGATGTCAAACCAGTGCCCCACAATATGCTAAGCTCTTAATTTCTGACTTCTCAACTGGCTCTCGTTCAAAATATGAACGCGATGGATTATTTAGCGATATAATGGAAACGAGAGCAAGGTAAGCAAGCAAAATTATATCTCCGTTCTTTTCCGGAACAGAAGGGGGGTGGGGGGGGGGGTGCTTTACAGCAATTAAAAGCAATAATATGTCAAAATGTAATTACTTTTTTATTCTTTGGTATTCAGCAATGGGTAAAACGCTCCCCATGTGTCTCTGTGACACATCTAATTTTAGGGTTAGTCATCGTAGCTTAGTTTTCATTCAGTTTCCATTTAGTTTTAGTCATCGTAGCTTAGTTTTAGTCATCGTAGCTTAGTTTTAGTCATCGTAGCTTAGTTTTAGTCATCGTAGTTTAGTTTTAGTCATCGTAGCTTAGTTTTCATTCAGTTTCCATTTAGTTTTAGTCATAGTAGTTTAGTTTTAGTCATCGTAGCTTAGTTTTAGTCATCGTAGCTTAGTTTTCATTCAGTTTTCCATTTAGTTTTAGTCATAGTAGCTTAGTTTAGTTTTAGTTTAGTTTTAGTTTAGTTTTAGTCATCGTAGCTTAGTTTTAGTCATCGTAGCTTAGTTTTTGTCATCGTAGCTTAGTTTTAGTCATCGTAGCTTAGTTTTAGTCATCGTAGCTTAGTTTTCATTCAGTTTCCATTTAGTTTTAGTCATAGTAGCTTAGTTTTAGTCATCATAGCTTAGTTTTAGTCATCGTAGCTTAGTTTTCATTCAGTTTCCATTTAGTTTTAGTCATCGTAGCTTAGTTTTAGTCATCGTAGCTTAGTTTTAGTCATCGTAGCTTAGTTTTCATTCAGTTTCCATTTAGTTTTAGTCATCGTAGCTTAGTTTTAGTCATCGTAGCTTAGTTTTAGTCATCGTAGCTTAGTTTTCATTCAGTTTCCGTTTAGTTTTAGTCATCGTAGCTTAGTTTTCATTCAGTTTTCCATTTAGTTTTAGTCATAGTAGCTTAGTTTAGTTTTAGTTTAGTTTTAGTTTAGTTTTAGTCATCGTAGCTTAGTTTTAGTCATCGTAGCTTAGTTTTTGTCATCGTAGCTTAGTTTTAGTCATCGTAGCTTAGTTTTAGTCATCGTAGCTTAGTTTTCATTCAGTTTCCATTTAGTTTTAGTCATCGTAGCTTAGTTTTAGTCATCATAGCTTAGTTTTAGTCATCGTAGCTTAGTTTTAGTCATCGTAGCTTAGTTTTCATTCAGTTTCCATTTAGTTTTAGTCATAGTAGCTTAGTTTTAGTCATCATAGCTTAGTTTTAGTCATCGTAGCTTAGTTTTCATTCAGTTTCCATTTAGTTTTAGTTTTAGTTTTAGTCATCGTAGCTTAGTTTTAGTCATCGTAGCTTAGTTTTCATTCAGTTTTCCATTTAGTTTTAGTCATAGTAGCTTAGTTTAGTTTTAGTTTAGTTTTAGTTTAGTTTTAGTCATCGTAGCTTAGTTTTAGTCATCGTAGCTTAGTTTTCATTCAGTTTCCATTTAGTTTTAGTCATCGTAGCTTAGTTTTAGTCATCGTAGCTTAGTTTTCATTCAGTTTTCCATTTAGTTTTAGTCATAGTAGCTTAGTTTAGTTTTAGTTTAGTTTTAGTTTAGTTTTAGTCATCGTAGCTTAGTTTTAGTCATCGTAGCTTAGTTTTAGTCATCGTAGCTTAGTTTTCATTCAGTTTTCCATTTAGTTTTAGTCATAGTAGCTTAGTTTAGTTTTAGTCATCGTAGCTTAGTTTTAGTCATCGTAGCTTAGTTTTAGTCATCGTAGCTTAGTTTTAGTCATCGTAGCTTAGTTTTAGTCATCGTAGCTTAGTTTTAGTCATCGTAGCTTAGTTTAGTTTTAGTTTAGTTTTAGTCATCGTAGCTTAGTTTTAGTCATCGTAGCTTAGTTTTTGTCATCGTAGCTTAGTTTTAGTCATCGTAGCTTAGTTTTAGTCATCGTAGCTTAGTTTTCATTCAGTTTCCATTTAGTTTTAGTCATAGTAGCTTAGTTTTAGTCATCATAGCTTAGTTTTAGTCATCGTAGCTTAGTTTTCATTCAGTTTCCATTTAGTTTTAGTTTTAGTTTTAGTCATCGTAGCTTAGTTTTAGTCATCGTAGCTTAGTTTTAGTCATCGTAGCTTAGTTTTCATTCAGTTTCCATTTAGTTTTAGTCATAGTAGCTTAGTTTTAGTCATCGTAGCTTAGTTTTAGTCATCGTAGCTTAGTTTTCATTCAGTTTCCATTTAGTTTTAGTCATCGTAGCTTAGTTTTAGTCATCGTAGCTTAGTTTTAGTCATCATAGCTTAGTTTTAGTCATCGTAGTTTAGTTTTAGTCATCGTAGCTTAGTTTTCATTCAGTTTCCATTTAGTTTTAGTCATAGTAGCTTAGTTTTAGTCATCATAGCTTAGTTTTAGTCATCGTAGCTTAGTTTTCATTCAGTTTCCATTTAGTTTTAGTTTTAGTTTTAGTCATCGTAGCTTAGTTTTAGTCATCGTAGCTTAGTTTTCATTCAGTTTTCCATTTAGTTTTAGTCATAGTAGCTTAGTTTAGTTTTAGTTTAGTTTTAGTTTAGTTTTAGTCATCGTAGCTTAGTTTTAGTCATCGTAGCTTAGTTTTCATTCAGTTTCCATTTAGTTTTAGTCATCGTAGCTTAGTTTTAGTCATCGTAGCTTAGTTTTCATTCAGTTTTCCATTTAGTTTTAGTCATAGTAGCTTAGTTTAGTTTTAGTTTAGTTTTAGTTTAGTTTTAGTCATCGTAGCTTAGTTTTAGTCATCGTAGCTTAGTTTTAGTCATCGTAGCTTAGTTTTCATTCAGTTTTCCATTTAGTTTTAGTCATAGTAGCTTAGTTTAGTTTTAGTCATCGTAGCTTAGTTTTAGTCATCGTAGCTTAGTTTTAGTCATCGTAGCTTAGTTTTAGTCATCGTAGCTTAGTTTTAGTCATCGTAGCTTAGTTTTAGTCATCGTAGCTTAGTTTAGTTTTAGTTTAGTTTTAGTCATCGTAGCTTAGTTTTAGTCATCGTAGCTTAGTTTTTGTCATCGTAGCTTAGTTTTAGTCATCGTAGCTTAGTTTTAGTCATCGTAGCTTAGTTTTCATTCAGTTTCCATTTAGTTTTAGTCATAGTAGCTTAGTTTTAGTCATCATAGCTTAGTTTTAGTCATCGTAGCTTAGTTTTCATTCAGTTTCCATTTAGTTTTAGTTTTAGTTTTAGTCATCGTAGCTCAGTTTTAGTCATCGTAGCTTAGTTTTAGTCATCGTAGCTTAGTTTTCATTCAGTTTCCATTTAGTTTTAGTCATAGTAGCTTAGTTTTAGTCATCGTAGCTTAGTTTTAGTCATCGTAGCTTAGTTTTCATTCAGTTTCCATTTAGTTTTAGTTTTAGTTTTAGTCGTCGTAGCTTAGTTTTCATTCAGTTTTAGTCATCGTAGCTTAGTTTTCATTCAGTTTCCATTTAGTTTTAGTTTTAGTTTTAGTCGTCGTAGCTTAGTTCTCATTCAGTTTTAGTCATCGTAGCTTAGTTTTCATTCAGTTTCCATTTAGTTTTCCTCTGTGAAAAAAGGTATTCGACGAACATTTTTTGTCTCGGTTTTAGACGACATCAACCCTGCTTAAGTTCAGACTCACGTTGGGCGAGCGGCCTCTGGACTCGGTGGCCCAACACGATGGCAGCTCTCTGGAGGTCCAGGTGGTTGAGGGTGGCGGCGGTGGTCTCGGCCGGGACGCGTTCTCCCCCCGGACCCTCCACGAAATACAGCACCTCCAGGGGCCGCGCTGCGCCCGACAGCCTGGCAACGCGCACCACCTAGTGGGGACACAATAACACACAATAGCACCACCTAGTGGGGACACAATAGCACACAATAGCACCACCTAGTGGGGACACAACAGCACACAATAGCACCACCTAGTGGGGACACAATAACACACAATAGCACCACCTAGTGGGGACACAACGCCACAACACGGAATCAACGTGGGATTTTTACCCAAGATTTACTAAAACTTTGCACGTTCATGGAATGTTATTCTACAGGTTTTTTTTCTGGTAAATGGTAAATGGTGCCTTTATCCAAGGCGCTTTACATAGATTGTGCATTACATTCACCCATTCACACACCTTTACATAGACTGTGCATTACATTCACCCATTCACACACACATTCACACACCTTTACATAGATTGTGCATTACATTCACCCATTCACACACACACATTCACACACCTTTACATAGATTGTGCATTACATTCACCCATTCACACACACCTTTACACACCTTTACATAGATTGTGCATTACATTTACCCATTCACACACACATTCACACACCGATTGCGGCGGAAGCCATGCAAGGCACCAACCAGCACATCGGGAGCAATTTGGGGTTCAGTGTCTTTGCCCAAGGACACTTCGACATGTAGACAGGAGGAGCCGGGATTCGAACCGCCGATCCATGGATCATTGGACGACCTGCTCTACCTCCTGAGCCACAGTCGCCTGGGTAGCTCAATAGGTAGGTATCTCAATAGGTAGAGCACTTGTCTCTGAACCACAAGGTCTTGGGATCGAATCTGGCATAAGAGCAGTCTGAGGCCTCTTTTAGACGGCGACCATCTCCATATAACACGTCAAAGTCCCGTTGCGTTCCCATTTTTTCTTACCCTTTACACGAGAACGCACACGTTATGATATAATGTGCTATTATGCTATACTGTCGCTAGGTGGCGATAACGGGCTGCCAAATAGACAGGTCACCCACGTACAAGAAGAAGACGCAAGCGGCGCAACACTGCTCTGGGCGCGCCACGGGATGATATATATTTATTAAATAAACGCTGCTGCCGCGGCTGCCGTCTATCACAAGGTTCATGGTTTTACATTCAACATCGCTGATGAGCAGCACTTTGTAGGCGAGGAGGGAGGCTTGTTCAGGAACTCCATTATATCATAATTATATGGCTCTGCATCAATGTAATAAACATATGCGCTGTGAGCCAACTTGAGCCATGATGTCATAAGTTTTGCGGATTCACCGTTTTGCCTGTTTATATGGAGACCATAGGAAACGGCGTTCTCAAATATTTGCACTCTGGGAGGCGGTTTCACTTCGTTGCGTTTTCACCTCCTGAGAACACGGTTCTCGTCTAAATGACAGCAGCAAACGATACTTTATTTTGACGTTTTATATGAACACCATCCTCGTGTAAATAGAGTCCCTGGGCTCCCAGTCTGGTTTACAAGAGCATTGTAAAGGAGTGTGTGTGTGTGTGTGTGTGTGTGTGTGTGTGTGTGTGTGTGTGTGTGTACTGTGTGTGTGTGTGTGTGTGTGTGTGTGTACCTGTAAACTGCTGTTTCCCACAGAGGTAGATCTTTTCCCTCGCCGCGTGCTGCTCTCTCCTCCCAGCCCCTCCCCCAGCCCCTCCTCCAATAGCAACGCCAGGCGTCTCTCCAGGCGAGCCTTGAAGCTCCGCTCTGCTACCAGCTGTTCCTGGACCCCCAGGAGAACTGGAGCACACACACACACACACGCACGCACGCACGCACGCACACACACACACACACACACACACACACACACACACACACACACACACACACACACACACACACACACACAGAAGTGGATTTTATTCCTTATCCAGGGGACATTTTCCCTGGTAACTAAATTGATTCAGCACACAGCTGTGACGCGTCGCTGACTAACGACATCTACCTGTGTTTTAGGCTATTGAACTAAGTAATAGCATGTTATCCAGCCTGTACTGTAATATGAACTAATATAACATCTTATCCAGCCTGTACTAAAATATGAACTAATATAACATGTTATCCAGCCTGTACTAAAATATGAACTAATATAACATCTTATCCAGCCTGTACCATAATATGAACTAATGGCATCTTATCCAGCCTGTACTATAATATATGACATTGGTCTAGATCACAGTAATCCTACAGCAGGGCTGAAGGCAGCTTCGCTGACAACAGCAAAACAAAGGATGAACTGTGGTTTAACGTATTCAGGACGGGAACCCTTTTGGTGTTTTAAGGGTTATGTTATACCTGAAAAATAGCAGATTTTCATAGTGAAAATGTGTCTCAAATCTTTGAATATATATTCTTTCAGGGAACACATTTTTTATTACAATCTTTGCTTCTTTTTTTTTTTTAATATATTTTTTATCCCACGATTTTGTAACCCATTTTCACCCCTGTGTCAATCATCTAATGTGATCCTGGGCTCTACACACCCTCCGCCAACCTGGGGAGAGCAACGGACTTAACTCATGCTTCCTTCATGCCTGAGTGTCCAAGTTGCTCCTTTACACCTGACAGGGGGGAGTTTCCCTGGTTGGACGTAGCGCGTGGAAGGAACACGTTATTCCAACCAGTTCCTTTCCCCTCCATCAGGCGCCCCGGCTGGCCAGGGGGAGGCAGTTTAGAGACCAGGATTACTGCATGTTTTTTGTGAGGGTACCTACCCTAGGGGACACGGGGAGAACATGCAAACTCCACACAGAAAGGCCCTTTCGCCAACCCCGCCTTCGGGTATGGGCACTGATGACGCGGAGGAGGAAACACGCCGCCAGCACCCACAGCGCCCTGAGCGGGAATCGAACCCAGGACCTTCTAGCTGTGAGGCAACAGCACTACTAACTGTGCCACCGTGCCCCCTACAATCTTTGCTTCTGGGGGGGGTCCTTGACATGAAACCACTGACATAGAAACATACTGTAGGTTTTTCAGAAAACTGTCAGGATTTAGAAGCCATTGTTTTTAGAATCGGCCTCAGGTCTAAATGGGTTAACATCCACAGGTCATGATGACCGTACCTGTACGAACCCATGTGGAGGTCAGAGGTCATGATGACCGTACCTGTACGAACCCATGTGGAGGTCAGAGGTCATGATGACCGTACCTGTACGAACCCATGTGGAGGTCAGAGGTCATGATGACCGTACCTGTACGAACCCATGTGGAGGTCAGAGGTCATGATGACCGTACCTGTACGAACCCATGTGGAGGTCAAAGGTCAGAGAGGTCATTACCTGTGCGGACCCATGTGGAGGTCATCGGTCAGAGAGGTCATTACCTGTGCGGACCCATGTGGAGGTCATAGGTCAGACAGGTCATTACCTGTACAAACCCATGTGGAGGTCATAGGTCAGAGAGGTCATTACCTGTGCGGACCCATGTGGAGGTCATAGGTCAGAGAGGTCATTACCTGTGCGGACCCATGTGGAGGTCAGAGGTCAGAGAGGTCATTACCTGTGCGGACCCATGTGGAGCGTAGATGGTGGGATGTGTTGAGCTCCGGGTAGTGAAAGGCTGCAGAAACAGTGGACGGAGTATTGTGTTATATACTTCATTTGAACAAGCAGGGCCGTCACCATTAGACATTTAAGTTGACAATGAATTGACACATGAATAATTGCGATTAATAATAAAAAAATATATACAGTATCTTTCCCAAAAATGTACATAACAGCACAAGTCCGTGCGTGCGTACGTGCACGAGTGTGCATGTTTGTGTAAGAGGGTGTGTGTCCGTGTGTGCGTGTGTGTGTGTGCGTGTGTGTGTGCGTGTGTGCGTGTGTGCGTGTGTGCTTACGCTCAGCGACCTGCAGGACAGGAAACCCCAGGTAGAAACTGAACTCCACCACAGTGAGGTTCCTGAGGTGGTCGCTGACCTCTGACCCCGGCAGGTAGCCCCCCCGCCCATCACGCACCGCAAAGGTGACGTCTACGGGAACCTTTCTGTTGTCCCCGCCCCCCGGGGGCCTGGCCACGCCCCCCGGGGGCCTGGCCACGCCCCCCATGGTGATGTTCAGCAGCTGGAGGAGAGACAGACACACACACTGGATATTAAATCAACGTATGATAAATAGTTCCTTCACAGAAACATCATCATCCGACATATTTTACCGCTTTTGTTTACATGCTATAGTAGCGCTCGTTGGCTGTGGTTGTTTGGTTAGCAAACGGGTTAGCCTTAGCCTCATGATTGACAACAACGTCATCTGCTTTCCTACTATTCTGATTGGTTTGGCATGAACCATAGACTGTAAAAAATATGGACAAAGCGTTCTCCGGGTCTAACATGAACGTAAAATGAAGCCTGTCAGTCCTTGAATTGTAAGTCGCCATCTTTCTAGATCCGTTTGGGCCCAGCTGGCCATTGGCTGGCCCAGACAACGAGGCGGGACTTCCTCACTTCCCCCCTTCTTCTCCGTTGGTTTTTATTTTGACTCGAGTGGGTGGGGGATCCCGATCATAGACTGTAACGGTAGCCACGCCCCTCAGAACATACGTGACTTTATGGTAATTTTTTTAATAAATGGGACCATCATTTTCCAAAAAGCGGTGGTCACCTCACCACCGGAGCGGTGGTCACCTCACCTGCACGGTGATGTCGCCCATCTCGTGCGAGCGCCGGCGCGCCTCCCCGTAGGCGGCGGCCAGGCCCCGCTCCACGCGCTCGCTGAAGTCACACACTCGCACGTCCACATGGCCCGGAACGAACTGCAGCACGGAGTGGAGCTGGAAGCGCAGGTCGGGGACGGTGTAGAGCGGCGACACGCCGGGGCCTCTGATTGGACGCAGGGCGTTGATGACCGACATGGCGGTGAAGATCAGAGGTCCCGCCACCACGCGGAACGCAAAGCTGGACGGAGTTCTCAGGAACTGGCGGCGGGGAAAACCAGAGAGTGGTTACAGTTACAGTACAGTTACAGTACAGTTACAGTACAGTACAGTACAGTACAGTACAGTACAGTACAGTACAGTACAGTACAGTACAGTACAGTACAGTACAGTACAGTACAGTACAGTACAGTACAGTACAGTACAGTACATGATAAATGCTTTTTATGTGATTTTATGTTATGTATGATGATTTTTGTTCTTGCTTAATGAAAATCACTCTGGATTAAGAGCGTCTGATAAATGCCTAAATTGTAAATTGTAATTGTACAGTACAGTACAGTACAGTACAGTACAGTACAGTACAGTACAGTACAGTACAGTACAGTACAGTACAGTACAGTACAGTACAGTACAGTACAGTGCATGGCATTATGAAGCATAAGGTCGGAAGAGTCAAGCCTTCATATTGCTAACAGTTGTGTAGATATGGATAAATAATTAAATATGCTTTTTGTGCAAGGCAGAATTATTTGCAACCATGCACTTATCATTATTTCCAACATGGTACAAGTCATTTCAAACTTAGCGTACCTGAAGTTCTACCGAGCGGTTGAATTCTTTCTTCAGGATATCTCTGACCTGAGTGAAGCCAGTCGAGGAGCCTTTGGAGCTGACTAAGAAAAGATAGATTTATAGGCCGTCCATTAAATATGCAGGACAGCAAAGTTCATAAATGCAACGCAAACAAAATGGATCAGGGAAGCTATACCACCCAAAGGTCGACCAAAGGTTCAACGTCACATTAACCCATTTTGGGCGGGCACACATTTTGGTGTTAGCATTACGCTATGCTTTAGCTATTGAAAAACAGCAGATCTACAAGCTCGTAGCGCGCCACCAAGTGGCGCGCTACGAGCTTGTAGGTCTGCTGTTTTTGAAAAATCAAAGAACGACTGACACATAGAAACACAGCTTTTTCAGAAAACTGTCGGGATGTAGAAGACATTTTTAGAATCTGATCTCAGGTCAGAATGAAAACTGTCAGGATGTAGAAGACATTTTTAGAATCTGATCTCAGGTCAGAATGGAAAACTGTCAGGATGTAGAAGACATTTTTAGAATCTGATCTCAGGTCAGAATGGAAAAATTTCAGGATGTAGAAGAACATTTTTAGAATCTGATCTCAGGTCAGAATGGAAAACTGTCAGGTTGTAGAAGACATTTTTTTTAATCTGATCTCAGGTCAGAATGGGTTATAATCACTGAGCTAAACAAAGCAACAAGTCATTTCTTTATGTCGTACCTACTCTGACCAGATACATCTCTGGCCTGGTGACGTTACACAGGTACTGTCTGGAGGGGGGCGGGGCCTGGGCCGCCCTGGGCGTGGTGGCGGCGGGCGTGCGCGTCAGGCTGATCACCGTGATGTGGGTGGTGGTGGCGAGAGCCGTGGTGGTGGTGACGCTGGTGGCGACACTTGGTCTGGTGGGGGTGGGCTTGGTGGGGGTGGCGGGGGGCCTGTGGGCGACGGGAACCCTGGACAGAGGCGGCGGCTTCAGCGTGACGGCGCCCGGCTCGGCCACGGCGGGGTCCCGCCCACCCCCGGGGGGGAGGGGGGGTCTCTCGGGGCGAGCGGGGGGCCCCGGGGGCGGAGGGGGCGGGGCCCTGCCGGTGGTGGTGTTGGAAGGGGGGGGGCGTGCAGCGGGAGGAGGAGGGGAGGAGGAGGGGGGCCGCTTGGCCCTGACCGTGGGCCTGGCCCCCCTCCCCCCCCCCACCAGGGTGGGAGAGAGGGAGAGGGGAGGGGTGGGCCCCACCGCCGAGGGGCCTCTCTCGGGCTCCCGTCCCGGGGGAGGGGCCCCTGCTGCGCCGGGGGACGGCAGAGGGGGACCGGTGTGTGCGTGCGTGGCGGTGGTCGGCGTCGGGGTGATGGTGGGCGGTTTGGGGGTCCTCTGGGGGTCCAGACCCAGCCCGGGGCCTCTCCCCCCCTGCCTCTCCCTCTCCCTCTCCCTCTCCCTGGCCAGCAGGTTGGTGTAATACTCCAGGCTGTTCATGTCGGGCAGCAGCAGCTCCGTGGGCTCCAGAGGCAGCATGTCGTCCAGGTCGTAGTCCTCCTCGTCCCCCTCCCAGGTGGGGGGGGCCGGGTGGAAGCCCCCCACCCCCCCCACCCTGGTGGGGGGGGAGGAGGAGGAGGAGGAGGAGGGGGAGAGGCGCGGGCGCGGGGAGGACAGCGGCAGCGTGGGCCGCGAGGGGAAGGCGGTGTCGTAGGAGACCCAGTCGCTGGTCCCGTCCTCCTCCTGGTCGTAGGGGTGGCTGGGCAGCGGCGTGGCGCCCAGCGGCAGGTCCTCGCCGTCGGGCACCATGAAGCTCAGCGTCTCCAGGTAGTCACCCGAGCCCCAGGCCTCCTCCAGGGAGGGGCCGCTGTCCCAGGGCGGGGGCGGGGTGAGGGTGGGCTGGCTGTGAGGGGGCAGCGGGGGGGGCTGGCTGGGGGACAGCAGGTCCGGGGGTCTCAGGAGGAGGTGGATGCCCTGGGCGCCCGCGTCGGGGTCGTTCTCCCCCCCCTCCTCGGCGGAGCCCAGCCCTTCTTTGGGTGGGGGGCCGACGCCCCCCACCCTGGAGGAGGAGGATGAGGAGGAGGACGAAGGCGAGGAGCGGGGGGGTGTGCGATGCGGAGGAGGAGGCTGTCCTGCCGTCCTGTTGAGGTCAAGCCCGCCTAAGGAGAGAGAGAGAGAGAGAGAGAGAGAGAGAGAGAGAGAGAGAGAGAGAGAGAGAGAGAGAGAGAGAGAGAGAGAGAGAGAGAGAGAGAGAGAGAGACATTGAGCCACAACCAGAACACACAACAATGTTTTTTGGTGCTATCCTTTTTTGAGTCCATCCATCCATCCATCTTCAACCGCTTATCCGTAGTCGGGTCGCGGGGGCAACAGCTCCACCAGAGTGCTCCAGACTTCCCTCTCCAGAGAAACATTAGTGACTTCCATTAGTGATGGTGCCATCATTCAGGACCACATCATCTGCAAAAAGCAGTGATGCAACCCTTAGCTCGCCGAGCCTTTTTTTTGTGTTTGACTGGACTCTGTTGCTGTTCTTACATTTCTAATAAACTATTCAACCAATCAGAAACAACAGTAAGGTGGGCGGGGCATCAGAAACAACAGTAAGGTGGGCGGGGCATCAGAAACAACAGTAAGGTGGGCGGGGCATCAGAAACAACAGTAAGGTGGGCGGGGCATCAGAAACAACAGTAAGGTGGGCGGGGCATCAGAAACAACAGTAAGGTGGGCGGGGCATCAGAAACAACAGTAAGGTGGGCGGGGCATCAGAAACAACAGTAAGGTGGGCGGGGCATCAGAAACAACAGTAAGGTGGGCGGGGCCATCAGAAACAACAGTAAGGTGGGCGGGGCATCAGAAACAACAGTAAGGTGGGCGGGGCATCAGAAACAACAGTAAGGTGGGCGGGGCATCAGAAACAACAGTAAGGTGGGCGGGGCATCAGAAACAACAGTAAGGTGGGCGGGGCCGTCAGAAACAACAGTAAGGTGGGCGGGGCATCAGAAACAACAGTAAGGTGGGCGGGGCATCAGAAACAACAGTAAGGTGGGCGGGGCATCAGAAACAACAGTAAGGTGGGCGGGGCATCAGAAACAACAGTAAGGTGGGCGGGGCATCAGAAACAACAGTAAGGTGGGCGGGGCATCAGAAACAACAGTAAGGTGGGCGGGGCCATCAGAAACAACAGTAAGGTGGGCGGGGCATCAGAAACAACAGTAAGGTGGGCGGGGCATCAGAAACAACAGTAAGGTGGGCGGGGCATCAGAAACAACAGTAAGGTGGGCGGGGCATCAGAAACAACAGTAAGGTGGGCGGGGCCATCAGAAACAACAGTAAGGTGGGCGGGGCATCAGAAACAACAGTAAGGTGGGCGGGGCATCAGAAACAACAGTAAGGTGGGCGGGGCATCAGAAACAACAGTAAGGTGGGCGGGGCATCAGAAACAACAGTAAGGTGGGCGGGGCATCAGAAACAACAGTAAGGTGGGCGGGGCATCAGAAACAACAGTAAGGTGGGCGGGGCCAGACCATGAGGCTTCAGCCAATCAGCCTCCTTGACAGTGTTTGGAAAAGCATGCATAGAGACGCCCAATACAGCACAGTGTTGAACTCATGTGTGCGTGTGTGTGCGTGTGTGCGTGTGTGTGTGTGTGTGTGTGTGTGTGTGTGCGTGTGTGTGCGTGTGTGTGTGTGTGTGTGTGTGTGTGTGTGTGTGCTCTGCCTCTGTATAGTATGGATTGTGAGACCAAAATGTCTTCTCTCTCCCTCCATCTCACGCAGATTGTCACATATACGATACTAAAGGTCGGTCTCTTTCCTCCTGACCCTATTCGGGGCCACTGGCGGTCGTCGGCGAGCCTTCACACCACTGTTCTATTTCCAGGTGTGAAAAAAGGCTACTTTTGATGCATCAAGCTGCCAGGAATAGTCACAGAGACTCAGGGGGACACAACAAATGTCCTGCACTGTGTTCTCCATGCTATGCCGCGCGCGTGTGTGTGTGTGTGTGTGTGTGTGTGTGTGTGTGTGTGTGCGTGTGTGTGTGTGTGTGTGTGTGTGTGTGGCAGGCAGCGCGACTAGGCGCTTTCTGTCGGTGCCAGGGGCGCCACTCCACGTGCGTCAGTGACGCGTCACTGACCGCGCTGTGCTGTGTCCTTTACCTCCTCTTCCCCTCCTCTGACTCCACTCGCTCAGTGAATATATGGGGCAGCGAAAAGCTGACGCTGCATGCATTCATTCACATTTCAACTTTGGATTCACTAGTGATAGGAATTGACAGAAGGAATGAACTATATCAGACTGAGAGACAGAGTTACAGACAATAGAGATGGGGATATTGTACAGAACAACTAACTGGTATTCACATGCAGCGTTTGCCATATTGGTGTCGGAACAGTCTCAGAATTATACAGATTATTTAATCGAATCTGAATCTGAATGAAGTGTCTGGTGCTGGGACTCTGGTAACCTGACGCTGCCAGATCCAAGAAGCTTGCTACACAAATTTGTTTCACAGCTTATTGGGATCTGGGATCGCGGAAGCAAATTCGATGACGGGGCTGTTCCTTTTTTTCAAGATACTTGGTAGATGATTGGATGGGACCGTCTGTCTATCACCGTGTGGGCGTGCAAACACAACCAATCATATTGACGTGTCTATATAGCTTCACATCCGGTTTCGCACATATCCCGCCCTTAGCTCACGCTGATTGGTTCGGTGCGGAGCGGATCGGTGTTAGCTGAACTCCCTGAGAGATCCCAGATGGAAGCTGTGTTGGGGAACATGGTTACCCAATACCGCCCCCATCTGGCAGCGTCAGGTTAGGACTCTGGTGCAACGCAAGTGTACCTCCCAGCCCTGGCAGAGTAGTTCTGGAGTAGTTCCAACGGATTGTGTGGCCCCGGTTTTGCCCTAGTGGGACTGATCGAGGGTTTAGCTACTGGGACGGTGTTGGAAGACCCGAAACCATGATGACCTCAGGATACATCACTGAGGATACGTCCCAGGTGATGACCTTAGGATACATCACTGAGGATACGTCCCAGGTGATGACCTTAGGATACATCACTGAGGATACATCCCAGGTGATGACCTCAGGATACATCACTGAGGATACGTCCCAGGTGATGACCTTAGGATACATCACTGAGGATACGTCCCAGGTGATGACCTCAGGATACATCACTGAGGATACATCCCAGGTGATGACCTTAGGATACATCACTGAGGATACATCCCAGGTGATGACCTTAGGATACATCACTGAGGATACGTCCCAGGTGATGACCTCAGGATACATCACTGAGGATACGTCCCAGGTGATGACCTTAGGATACATCACTGAGGATACATCCCAGGTGATGACCTTAGGATACATCACTGAGGATACGTCCCAGGTGATGACCTTAGGATACATCACTGAGGATACGTCCCAGGTGATGACCTCAGGATACATCACTGAGGATACATCCCAGGTGATGACCTTAGGATACATCACTGAGGATACGTCCCAGGTGATGACCTTAGGATACATCACT
>NC_139714.1:37289302-37306802 GCF_964188405.1 Protomyctophum parallelum
ACGGGTTCTCCAACAGGCATGGAGTTGTTTTAGTGACGTTTGAATTGAAGTTATAATTGTCGTCTTGAGTTAATATATCTGGAGGAGGCTGACGTTAGTTTTGATGAATCCATCTCATTCTCCATTAGCCGCAGTTTGCAACTCTAGATGTGTTTATAATGGGATGAAGTCTAAAACAAATGTGTTACAGGTATAAAGTTATGGAATTCACAAAAGCAGGAGTTGAAGAGTTGTACAACAGTGTTTCAGTTTAAGAAAGTTTAAAAAGGAAAACGATGATAAAATATGAACTAGAAGGTTATAGAAGTGTTCTCAGCGTTGTTTGTTCTCTTGTTGAGCTAATAAGATTTATCTTCTTCCTGCTCCTTTTCTTTTCTGTTATGGAATATGTAAAAACAAAAAATATATATATAATCATGTAAAACCATAACTGAAATGAAATAAAGAAATAGGAAATGATCGAGTTGCACTTGCAATACCCTCCATTGACTCCCCATTCATCCAATTTGCGTTGGTTTGTGATCTGCTTGTATTAAACAACGTTAAACTCAACCAACATTGCAGCTGTAGGCCAAGCTTGAATGAATACGAGACTGCATGCTCGCTCCTTTACCAACTCTGTTTAACGTTGTTTAATACAAGCAGATCACAGATGAATGGGGAGTCCATTTAGGGTATTGCAACTCTAGATTCATCCCATAATATAAACAAATCTAGAGTTGCAAATTGCCTATTATCTCATCTGTTTATTTAGACTAGATTTAGACACACATTTTAGACTAGAGTTACTTTTTTTTTATCCCACTTTTTTGCAACCCCTTCTTTTTTCACCCAGTGGCAATTATCTAATGTAATGCAATGAAGACTTGATTGATTGATTGAAATATTTATTAACAGTTTTACAGAATTACAGCACATTTCAAGCACAAACTCAATACAAAGACTGTGAGTGGAGGACACCATGAAAGCATTACACTTGTTTACAAGAGGGTCCACCTTGTTCAATTCATCAAAACATTTAGAGACGTACAAATAGACACTTATATATAGCCTCTCTCTCTCTCTGTCTCTCTCTCTGTCTCTCTCTCTCTCTCTCTCTCTCTCTCTCTCTCTCTCTCTCTCTCTCTCTCTGTATTGTGTACTGTAGCCTACTGTATAGATAGGCTACGAGAGACATCTCAGCGCCAGCAAGGTCAGCCTTGCTGCATTAGTCATTATCATGTCACGTTTCCATGTCTCATATCTTATCGTCACGTCATTATGATCCAGCACTATACATGTTCCTGTTTGTGTTATTAAACTGTGTGAACCTTTAGCGTGAGATACTGTCTCGTGTCACGTTATTGTTCTCCCAGGCCCGCCCTGCGGCCACAGTCGCCGTACCGAAGGAATACTTCAACCGGATTATCACACACCATGACACCACCCAGCCTGGTTCTGTCAGAACCACACACCACCCAGCCTGGTTCTGTCAGAACCACACACCACACAGCCTGGTTCTGTCAGAACCACACACCACCCAGCCTGGTTCTGTCAGAACCACACACCACCCAGCCTGGTTCTGTCAGAACCACACACCACCCAGCCTGCACACACTACCTGTCTGTCAGAACCACACACCACCCAGCCTGGTTCTGTCAGAACCACACACCACCCAGCCTGCACACACTACCCGTCTGTCAGAACCACACACCACCCAGCCTGCACACACTACCCGTCTGTCAGAACCACACACCACCCAGCCTGCACACACTACCCGTCTGTCAGAACCACACACCACCCAGCCTGCACACACTACCTGTCTGTCAGAACCACACACCACCCAGCCTGCACACACTACCTGTCTGTCAGAACCACACACCACCCAGCCTGCACACACTACCTGTCTGTCAGAACCACACACCACCCAGCCTGCACACACTACCTGTCTGTCAGAACCACACACCACCCAGCCTGCACACACTACCTGTCTGTCAGAACCACACACCACCCAGCCTGCACACACTACCTGTCTGTCAAACCAGACGAGGGTCCAGTACTTAGAGATTACAACACTCTCTCTCTCTCTCTCTCTAGCCTATATCCAGGATGATGGAGCCTTGCAGCTCGGGGGACTACATCATGAAGACCCAGCTGGTGAACGCCATCCAGCTCCAGGAGTTGGACTCGGAGTTGGAACAGAAAGCACAACAAGAGGACACGAGTGAGAATGGTGAGGCGCTTTTCATATTGAATGAATGAATGAATGAATGAATTTTTTATTTTCGTGTCATGCCACTTTGGCCCATCCCATATGGGATTATATGACACATTTCACAGAATACACTGAATACAACTGACACTTCCTTTTCACACATATTTGTAAATTATTAGAACAAACAAACAAAGAAAATAAAACAAATAAAATAAAACGAAAACAATCATAACAAGGCCATTTTACATGTAAATGGCCCTCCTCCTCATTGACCAGGCCTTCTCAAGGAATGAGGCAAATGAAAAAGTGTACTTTTGAAACAGGCACTTCAGTCTCTCGAAGTCCTCCAGCCATACAAATTAATGGTTTGGGTCTATCTTATTAAAAAGTCTCTCCCTAATGGAGATTGATGTAGATATTGAAGTGTGCTTTCTTTTCTTATATCCTTTTTCTTATATTCAACCATCAATGTTGTCAGACTGATGGGGTGGTTGTGTTGTGTTTGATGGGGTGGTTGTGTTGTGTTTGATGGGGTGGTTGTGTTTGATGGGGTGGTTGTGTTTGATGGGGTGGTTGTGTTGTGTTTGATGGGGTGGTTGTGTTGTGTTTGATGGGGTGGTTGTGTTGTGATTGATGGGGTGGTTGTGTTTGATGGGGTGGTTGTGTTGTGTTTGATGGGGTGGTTGTGTTGTGTTTGATGGGGTGGTTGTGTTTGATGGGGTGGATGTGTTGTGTTTGATGGGGTGGTTGTGTTTGATGGGGTGGTTGTGTTGTGTTTGATGGGGTGGTTGTGTTGTGTTTGATGGGGTGGTTGTGTTGTGTTTGATGGGGTGGTTGTGTTTGATGGGGTGGATGTGTTGTGTTTGATGGGGTGGTTGTGTTGTGTTTGATGGGGTGGATGTGTTGTGTTTGATGGGGTGGTTGTGTTGTGTTTGATGGGATGGTTGTGTTGTGTTTGATTGGGTGGATGTGTTGTGTTTGATGGGGTGGTTGTGTTGTGTTTGATGGGGTGGTTGTGTTGTGTTTGATGGGATGGTTGTGTTGTGTTTGATTGGGTGGATGTGTTTGATGGGGTGGTTGTGTTGTGTTTGATGGGGTGGATGTGTTTGATGGGGTGGATGTGTTTGATTGGGTGGATGTGTTAATGTGTTTGATGTGTGTGTGTGTGTGTGTGTTCCAGAGCTCACCTACAGTGTGGAGGACGCGGTGGAGACCATCGGCTTCGGGCGTTTCCACGTCCTGCTGTTCGTCGTCATGGGCAGCGCCAACGTGAGTGTGAAGGCAACTTTTCAAAGAAAGGATGCCAGTGAGGGATATGGTGTGAAGCTCTTTAAAGGATGCCAGTGAGGGATATGGTGTGAAGCTCTTTAAAGGATGCCAGTGAGGGATATGGTGTGAAGCTCTTTCCAACGCGTGGTGATGATGACAGTAAATCAGGTCGTCTCGTTGAGTGCATTTAAAAGGTTTTATTTTGCTTGCAGGGTGGATAAGGCATAACATAAACCGGGTACTTAAACTTAAACTTAAACAATACCTCGTGATGCAAAATAAACAAAGGATAACTCAAAACAACTGAAAACAAACAAAACGTGCACGGTTGTAAAACTGTGTGGCTTCCCTGTGGCGTTTCCCAAAAGTCCCTGCTGCTGTGCACCTGTGACACATACAAATAGACTGCCTGTGATTGGCTGAAACCCGCCTATGCCCAGGTTGTCAGTCAGTGTCAAATTACCAGTGCATATTCATCAAATTGGCTACAACAGTGAGGCTCTCCTCCAATCAGATTCAGGGATGTGCACACATAGACATCAAAGGGGGCTTCAGCCCCTGCCCTTTTACCCGTCTGTAAAACAACTGCCCTTTTACCCGTCTGTAAAACAACTGCCCTTTTACCCGTCTGTAAAACAACTGCCCTTTTACCCGTCTGTAAAACAACTGCCCTTTTACCCGTCTGTAAAACAACTGCCCTTTTACCCGTCTGTAAAACAACTGCCCTTTTACCCGTCTGTAAAACAACTGCCCATTTACCCGTCTGTAAAACAACTGCCCCTTTTACCCGTCTGTAAAACAACTGCCCTTTTACCCGTCTGTAAAACAACTGCCCTTTTACCCGTCTGTAAAACAACTGCCCTTTTACCCGTCTGTAAAACAACTGCCCTTTTACCCGTCTGTAAAACAACTGCCCTTTTACCCCGTCTGTAAAACAACTGCCCTTTTACCCGTCTGTAAAACAACTGCCCTTTTACCCGTCTGTAAAACAACTGCCCTTTTACCCGTCTGTAAAACAACTGCCCTTTTACCCGTCTGTAAAACAACTGCCCTTTTACCCGTCTGTAAAACAACTGCCCTTTTACCCGTCTGTAAAACAACTGCCCTTTTACCCGTCTGTAAAACAACTGCCCTTTTACCAGTCTGTAAAACAACTGCCCTTTTACCAGTCTGTAAAACAACTGCCCTTTTACCAGTCTGTAAAACAACTGCCCTTTTACCCGTCTGTAAAACAACTGCCCTTTTACCCGTCTGTAAAACAACTGCCCTTTTACCAGTCTGTAAAACAACTGCCCTTTTACCCGTCTGTAAAACAACTGCCCTTTTACCCGTCTGTAAAACAACTGCCCTTTTACCCGTCTGTAAAACAACTGCCCTTTTACCCGTCTGTAAAACAACTGCCCTTTTACCCGTCTGTAAAACAACTGCCCTTTTACCCGTCTGTAAAACAACTGCCCTTTTACCAGTCTGTAAAACAACTGCCCTTTTACCCGTCTGTAAAACAACTGCCCTTTTTACCCGTCTGTAAAACAGCTGCCCTTTTACCCCGTCTGTAAAACAACTGCCCTTTTACCCGTCTGTAAAACAGCTGCCCTTTTACCCGTCTGTAAAACAACTGCCCTTTTACCCGTCTGTAAAACAACTGCCCTTTTACCCGTCTGTAAAACAACTGCCCTTTTACCCGTCTGTAAAACAACTGCCCTTTTACCAGTCTGTAAAACAACTGCCCTTTTACCAGTCTGTAAACGTGCTGTGATCTTGTAGATCTGCCATTTTTGTCCCAAAGTGCCCTCTTAGGAGATTTCAGCCCCTGCCTCTCAATCACTCTCTGCACGTCCCCGATCAGATTGGTGCTTTTCATTCGAATATTCTAACCCATTCTGACCTGGGATCAGATTGGTGCTTTTCATTAGAATATTCTAACCCATTCTGACCTGGGATCAGATTGGTGCTTTTCATTAGAATATTCTAACCCATTCTGACCTGAGATCAGATTGGTGCTTTTCATTAGAATATTCTAACCCATTCTGACCTGAGATCAGATTGGTGCTTTTCATTAGAATATTCTAACCCATTCTGACCTGAGATCAGATTGGTGCTTTTCATTAGAATATTCTAACCAATTCTGACGTGAGATCAGATTGGTGCTTTTCATTAGAATATTCTAACCCATTCTGACCTGAGATCAGATTGGTGCTTTTCATTAGAATATTTTAGCTAATAGCCATCTCTCCTTTTCCATCACTCACTCTGTTGTAGAGTTTTCTGCCAGAGTACAAGTCATTTTTACTACTCACCGATACGAGCACTTTATTTTTGTTGAGTAACCACTTATTTGACCCCCCTTTTCTCATAGATGCAGATGGATCTCTGATCTACTTTTTCAGTTGTCATTTATGCTTGAAGATGGGCTGTGTTTGGCAATCTGCTGCAGTGTTGTGGTCAGACCTGCTCCCGTTGCATTCGTTCAGACTGTAGTGTCAATTGAATGTTTCGGTACTCGGCTCAAAGTATCGGGCCCGGTTCCGAGTACTTGAGGGTGGTATCGGCCCAGTGGTATCGGAACAACTCTACTATTTTGGCTCTTCTTCTTACTCCGTCTGTCTTTGTGTGCAATCTGTCTTGTTAGATCATCGAGGCCATGGAGATCATGCTGTTAGCAGTGGTGTCGCCCGAGATCCGCTGCGAGTGGCGTCTTGAAGACTGGCAGGTGGCGCTGGTGTCCACGGTGAGGGGCTCGTTCTTTTCTACTCGCTCACAGATCTATACAAATGCCTTCTATTCAGAATATATAGTTCTCAGACCTTTTCGTGCCAAATCAATGACGCCCCAAACATTCTGACGTGTGTTTGGCTGCAGACCCAGATGAACCAAGCTGTGATCATCTATGTTTATGAGCAGATGTTCTAAATCCTGTTGCTTTAACCCATTCTGACCTGAGATCAGATTCTAAAAATGTCTTCTACATCCTGACAGTTTTCTGAAAAAAGCTATGTTTCTATGTCAGTCGTTCTTCGATTTTTCAAAAATAGCAGACCTACAAGCTTGTAGCGTGCCACTCGGTGGCGTGCTATGAGCTTGTAGATCTGCTATTTTTCTATAGTTAAAGCATAACATAATGCTAACACCAAAAGGGGTTCCCGCCCAAAATGGGATAACATAGCATCATCAATCTGTCAGATTTGAGCTGTATTATAATTTATAGCTCAAATATTTGACGTACATGTCACGGGCATTCTGAAAATCATATTATAATATGCCAAAGATTGGGACGCCCGGGTGAGAAGTAGGCTTAATGGATAAGTAAGTAGCCTTGCCGAGCCATGAGGCCCATAGGGCAGGAGCCTATCTCCTGTTTCTGTAGCCATGAGGCCCATAGGGCAGGAGCCTATCTCCTGTTTCTGTAGCCATGAGGCCCATAGGGCAGGAGCCTATCTCCTGTTTCTGTAGCCATGAGGCCCATAGGGCAGGAGCCTATCTCCTGTTTCTGTAGCCATGAGGCCCATAGGGGCAGGAGCCTATCTCCTGTTTCTGTAGCCATGGGGCCCATAGGGGCAGGAGCCTATCTCCTGTTTCTGTAGCCATGAGGCCCATAGGGCAGGAGCCTATCTCCTGTTTCTGTAGCCATGAGGCCCATAGGGCAGGAGCCTATCTCCTGTTTCTGTAGCCATGAGGCCCATAGGGCAGGAGCCTATCTCCTGTTTCTGTAGCCATGAGGCCCATAGGGGCAGGAGCCTATTTCCTGTTTCTGTAGCCATGAGGCCCATAGGGCAGGAGCCTATCTCCTGTTTCTGTAGCCATGAGGCCCATAGGCGCAGGAGCCTATCTCCTGTTTCTGTAGCCATGAGGCCCATAGGGGCAGGAGCCTATCTCCTGTTTCTGTAGCCATGAGGCCCATAGGGGCAGGAGCCTATCTCCTGTTTCTGTAGCCATGAGGCCCATAGGGGCAGGAGCCTGTCTCCTGTTTCTGTAGCCATGAGGCCCATAGGGCAGGAGCCTATTCTGTAGCGTGAGGCAGCTTGATGTACAAGTACACCCCCTGGACATGACGCTAGTATGTCGCAGGGACTTACCCCCAAATCCAACGATGCTGAGTGTCAAGCAGGGAGGCACTGGGTCCCATTTTTACAGTCTTTGGTTTGACCCGGCCAGAGATTGAACCCCGACCTCCCAGTCTCAGGGCGGACACTGAGCTGGTGGCTTAATGGATGCTATATCACAATGGTTTTCAACCAGTGGTCCTTGAGGGGGTTCCAGGTGGTCCGGGGACCACCAGTGGTCCTTGAGGGGGTTCCAGGTGGTCCCCATGCAGCTAAATGACAGACAGTTGGTAAACAAATGGACCCTTATTAGATCTTTAACTCTTGAGTGTAAAGTTAATTCACACTCGAGAGTTAAATTATTGTTAAACATCTCCAATACTTAGTTTACAAGAAGTCTACAAAATTTCGATTTTGATCAACGTTTGCCTGTTATCTCTCCTAATGGTCAACACAGCACATTCTTTAGTTTTGAGTCTGAGAGGCTAAATGTCATCAAACGGTGGTCCGTGGCTCAGATGGGTCTGAGAGGCTAAATGTCATCAGATGGTGGTCCGTGGCTCAGATGGGTCTGAGAGGCTAAATGTCATCAGATGGTGGTCCGTGGCTCAGATGGGTCTGAGAGGCTAAATGTCATCAGATGGTGGTCCGTGGCTCAGATGGGTCTGAGAGGCTAAATGTCATCAGGTGGTGGTTCCGTGGCTCAGATGGGTCTGAGAGGCTAAATGTCATCAAACGGTGGTCCGTGGCTCAGATGGGTCTGAGAGGCTAAATGTCATCAGATGGTGGTCCGTGGCTCAGATGGGTCTGAGAGGCTAAATGTCATCAGATGGTGGTCCGTGGCTCAGATGGGTCTGAGAGGCTAAATGTCATCAGATGGTGGTTCCGTGGCTCAAATGGGTCTGAGAGGCTAAATGTCATCAGATGGTGGTTCCGTGGCTCAGATGGGTCTGAGAGGCTAAATGTCATCAGATGGTGGTTCCGTGGCTCAAATGGGTCTGAGAGGCTAAATGTCATCAAATGGTGGTTCCGTGGCTCAAATGGGTCTGAGAGGCTAAATGTCATCAGATGGTGGTTCCGTGGCTCAAATGGGTCTGAGAGGCTAAATGTCATCAGATGGTGGTCTGTGGCTCAGATGGGTCTGAGAGGCTAAATGTCATCAGATGGTGGTTCCGTGGCTCAAATGGGTCTGAGAGGCTAAATGTCATCAGATGGTGGTTCCGTGGCTCAAATGGGTCTGAGAGGCTAAATGTCATCAGATGGTGGTCCGTGGCTCAGATGGGTCTGAGAGGCTAAATGTCATCAGATGGTGGTCCGTGGCTCAGATGGGTCTGAGAGGCTAAATGTCATCAGATGGTGGTCCGTGGCTCAGATGGGTCTGAGAGGCTAAATGTCATCAGATGGTGGTCCGTGGCTCAGATGGGTCTGAGAGGCTAAATGTCATCATGGTGGTCCGTGGCTCAAATGGGTCTGAGAGGCTAAATGTCATCAGATGGTGGTCCGTGGCTCAGATGGGTCTGAGAGGCTAAATGTCATCAGATGGTGGTCCGTGGCTCAGATGGGTCTGAGAGGCTAAATGTCATCAGATGGTGGTCCGTGGCTCAGATGGGTCTGAGAGGCTAAATGTCATCAGATGGTGGTCCGTGGCTCAGATGGGTCTGAGAGGCTAAATGTCATCAGATGGTGGTCCGTGGCTCAGATGGGTCTGAGAGGCTAAATGTCATCAGATGGTGGTCCGTGGCTCAGATGGGTCTGAGAGGCTAAATGTCATCAGATGGTGGTCCGTGGCTCAGATGGGTCTGAGAGGCTAAATGTCATCATGGTGGTCCGTGGCTCAGATGGGTCTGAGAGGTTAAAGGTCATCAGATGGTGGTCCGTGGCTCAAATGGGTCTGAGAGGCTAAATGTCATCAGATGGTGGTCCGTGGCTCAGATGGGTCTGAGAGGCTAAATGTCATCAGATGGTGGTCCGTGGCTCAGATGGGTCTGAGAGGCTAAATGTCATCAGATGGTGGTCCGTGGCTCAGATGGGTCTGAGAGGCTAAATGTCATCAGATGGTGGTCCGTGGCTCAGATGGGTCTGAGAGGCTAAATGTCATCAGATGGTGGTCCGTGGCTCAGATGGGTCTGAGAGGCTAAATGTCATCAGATGGTGGTCCGTGGCTCAGATGGGTCTGAGAGGTTAAAGGTCATCAGATGGTGGTCCGTGGCTCAGATGGGTCTGAGAGGCTAAATGTCATCATGGTGGTCCGTGGCTCAGATGGGTCTGAGAGGCTAAATGTCATCAGATGGTGGTCCGTGGCTCAGATGGGTCTGAGAGGCTAAATGTCATCAGATGGTGGTCCGTGGCTCAGATGGGTCTGAGAGGCTAAATGTCATCAGATGGTGGTCCGTGGCTCAGATGGGTCTGAGAGGCTAAATGTCATCAGATGGTGGTCCGTGGCTCAGATGGGTCTGAGAGGCTAAATGTCATCAGATGGTGGTCCGTGGCTCAGATGGGTCTGAGAGGCTAAATGTCATCAGATGGTGGTCCGTGGTTCAAATGGGTCTGAGAGGCTAAATGTCATCAAATGGTGGTCCGTGGCTCAGATGGGTCTGAGAGGCTAAATGTCATCAGATGGTGGTCCGTGGTTCAAATGCTGAATAAATAATGGGCCTTGATATGAAAATGGTTGAAAACCACAATATCAGATTATCTTGTGACATCTAGAGATTAGCCTACGACGTTAACCCATTCTGGGCGGGAACCCCTTTTGGTGTTTTAAACATTATGTTATAATTAAATTTAGCTATTGAAAATAGCAGATCTACAAGCTCATAGCGCGCCACCAAGTGGCGCGCTACGAGCTTGTAGGTCTGCTATTTTTGAAGAATCGTGAAAATGTGGGGCAAATTTGGAATATATATATTTTTTTCTGAACGAACGTTTTTAACTCAAATCTTTGCTTCTGGGGAGGTCCCTGTAGCAACATATTTTCAGAATTATATTACATATAATTTTTGGGGTCCTTGACATGAAATATTGAGAACCACTGATATAGAAACATGAGGTTTTTCAGAAAAAAATACATTTTAAAAAGGCCAAAATGGTTTAACCCATTCTGAACGAGCACCCATTTTGGTGTTGGCATCATGTTATGCTTTAGCTATTGAAAAATAGCAGATCTACAAGCTCATATCGCGCCACCGAGTGGCGCGATACGAGCTTGTAGGTCTGCTATTTTAAAAAAAATCGAAGAGCGACTGACATTTTTAGAATCTGATCTCAGGTCAGAATGGGTTCATCAGACCAGTGTGTGTCCGGCGGAAACCTGGTATGAATCTGATCTCAGGTCAGAATGGTTTAACTTCCTTTGCACTGTGTCCCTCAGATGGTGTTTCTGGGGTTCATGGTGTGTGGCGTGCTGTCAGAATGGTTTAACTTCCTTTGCACCGTTGCCCTCAGATGGTGTTCCTGGGGTTCATGGTGTGTGGCGTGCTGTCGGGGTACCTCGCTGACAAATATGGACGCTGGAAGGTCAGTGAATTATTTACAATGAGGAGGTTTACGGTGTTTTTGTGTGTCTTTAAAAAAAGAATCTCAATACTTATACACATTTGATTGATTGATTGATTGAAATATTTATTAACAGTTTGTAGAATTTACAGTACATTTTAAGCACAAACTCAATACAAAGACTGTTAACTGTGAGTGGACGACCCAATTAAGCATTACACTTGTTTACAACAGGGTCCACATTGTTCAATTCATCAAAACATTTAGAGACATACAAACATTTAGAGACATACAAATAGACATTTCTATGTAGCTAAAGAACAGAACAGGAATTCATCATATAGGAAGCAAAAAAGGGAAAAGATACATTATACAGTGAGGGGAAATGGGGGGGGTGGGGTGAGGGGATTCAGATTTTACAGAGGCCAGTTTCGAATTGCAGCCGTCCGTAGGTGCCCTTTGAGAGCGGTTTTGAAGGAGTCAAGGGATTCACATGTCTTAATGACTGTTGGTAGGGCGTTCCACATTTTGGTGGCATAGGAGCTAAATTAACTTAACCCCTTGTTTGTGCCGAATCTGGGTTGTACATGGTTTGTTGCACTCCCTCTCCCACATTGTATGTGTGCGTTTGTTTTGTTGTTCCTCTCCAGGTGGTCTTCGGTGGTTTTGTCTGGAGTGCCTACTTCTCCGTCCTGACCTCCTTTGCACCCACGTACGGCTGGTTTATATTCCTACGCAGCATGGTGGGCTGCGGGGTGGCTGGAGTGTCGCAGGGGTGAGAAAACTAACGCGCACACACACACACACACACACACACACACACACACACACACACACACACACACACACACACACACACACACCAGTGTTGTTTTTGGCAGCAAATCTCTATTTTAGTTTTAGTCTCTTGAATAGTTTTCACTTAGTTTTAGTCATATTTTAGTCACCTGGAATCTTCTAGTGTGTTCTAGTCTAGTTTTAGTCGACTAAATCTAGTTTATTTAGTCGACTAAAATGTGTTTTGACAGGCATTGATGTCGTTGTAATGACATATTTTACCCTTTGGTTGCATGCTGAACATAATTAGTTGATTGTAGATCTGCTATTTTCAGCATGCAACCCAGCATAAAACTGGATCTCTTGTCCACTAGTCCCTTACTAACCTTTTAGTCTAGTTTTTATTTGTTGACAAAATTGTCTATTTGGTCTTAGTTTTAGTCATCATAGATTCGTTTTTATTTTGTTTTTATTTAGTTTTAGTCAGTGAAAAAAGGTAGTCGACGAACATTTTTCGTCTTAGTTTTAGTCGACGAAGTCAACACTGACACACACACACACACACACACACACACGCCACATGCGCGCGTTTGTATTACTATGCTTGTGAGGGCATCGACATTTTAGGCAATCTTTTAAACCCTAACCCCCAAAAACGGCCGTTACAGTGAGGTTGTAGATCTGATATTTTCAGCGCCCGACACCGTCGCGCAACTAATGAATCAGGCATAATGCCAAACCCAGAACACAACCTTCCTGTTTAATAATAATCCAAACCTAAATCTTTTCTTCATTGTAAATCTAACTCTAAATCTAACTGACCATAAAACCACCATTTGAGTGACGACTTTTCTCACACAAGTCACACGTATTACCAACGATATGTACACACACACACACACACACACACACACACACGCGCGCACGCACGCACGCACGCACGCACACACACACAAGTACAGATTCTTGAGTGAAAACATGCTCTTCTGGTTTTACATGAATCTTTTTTTCTTCGAAGGTTTGTCTTGAAGACAGAATTCATCCCTGCTAAGTACCGAGCCACCCTGCTCCCTCTGGCCTCTGTAAGTAGTGAGAATAATGTTTAAATAGCAGATGATAAGCCATGATGCTTCTAAACATTGACTCTCCTGTCTGTGCCCATGTTGATCAGACAGTTTGTTTACCACTGACGGCACCACCTACCAGCGTTAGGGATGTGTAAATGTGTCCAAAATGAAAATCGATTTGTATAATTCAATATTAATCGATTAATCGTTTTTGTTTTTTTGGGGGGGGGGCTTTTTTTTTAAATATTTTTTTAATGAACCCTACAAATAAAAAAGAATCTTCCCCCCAAGGGGTACCTAAGTCAAAAAAGTTTGGGAACCCCTGATGTAGTTGATTAACAATAATTGTAACTCTTGAGAGTTAATAAGGGTCCATTTGGTTACTAACTCCATCTTTTAAATGAGGACCACTGGTGGTCCCTGGACCACTGTTGAGCCAATTGATCACCATAGCAACCCCAGCCTAGGCCTGATTAGGTAAATTCCCAACACCTGCTAAATCCTCCAAACCTGTAGCTTGATTGGAATCAATCTCCACTCACACTCCTCTCAGTCATGCAGCTACACAGACACATCCCAGGCACACTTTGGTAGGCTTTTGGCCCTGTCCTGTTTGGATGACAATATTGCCTTTCCAACAGATTTTCATTAAAAAAAAAAACGGGAAAAAAAAAACGATTAGCGATTATTAATTTTCATAATCGATTTCGGGTCCTATCAACGATAATCGATTAATCAGATTTTCCGGGAGCCAGTTTCGAATTGCAGCCGTCCGTAGGTGCCCTTTGAGAGCGGTTTTGAAGGAGTCAAGGGATTCACATGTCTTAATGACTGTTGGTAGGGCGTTCCACATTTTGGTGGCATAGGAGCTAAATTAATTTAACCCCTTTGTGCCGATTAAATTACAGCATTATCCTTTTTTTTTAATCCTTTATTCCTGTTGTGTTTGTGTCGCTGCAGATCTTCTGGATGGCGGGATCCATGCTGATCATCATCCTGGGCATGACTCTGGTTCCCACGCTGGGCTGGAGGTGGATGATCCGCATCTCGGTCGCTCCCAGTATCATCCTGATCTTTCTGTTCAAGGTGGGATTCATATTGGTCAATCCCAGTATCATCCTGATCTTTCTGTTCAAGGTGGGATTCATATTGGTGGCTCCCAGTATCATCCTGATCTTTCTGTTCAAGGTGGGATTCATATCGGTCGCTCCCAGTATCATCCTGATCTTTCTGTTCAAGGTGGGATTCATATCGGTAGCTACTCACCAAAACAAAGGCGTCATTAGAAAGCCTACTTTCCTTAGTGGAAGCTCTCTGAACCCCCCCCCCCCCCCCCCCCCCCCACCACACGTACTATAAACGGTACCTTTTGGCCAGAAAGGGATATTTTTTAACCAGAGGAAGAATATTCTCTGGGCAATATCGGTAGAAGGCGCAGTAGTGATGCTGCAGTCAGAACTGCAGCATCACTACTACCCAATCTTCCGCCGTAGTCTGAAAACCCACCTTTTCAGAATCCATCATGGCCCATAGCACTTACCCCACCCCCTTAGATAGCATTTCTGTAGACGTAGATAGCATTTGATACAGACTTATAGCATGTTATGTAGACAGCACTATAATTGCATTGTATGTAGTCATAGCACATCATAGTACATAAGTATAGCATAGTAGTATAGATGTATAGTTTATATGTATAGTTTCATCATATAGATATTCCACTGTTACCTTCTTAGCTTACGCATGTATCATGATAAATGTTCTTATGTGATGTATACCCATGCTTTTTGTTCTTGCTTAATGTAAGTCGCTCTGGATTAAGAGCGTCTGATAAATGCCTAAATTGTAAATTGTAGAAAGTAGGCTTTCTAATGACAGAACCCGCTAATGGACCAGAGCTAATGGAACATTAATAATAATCGAAGGGCAGTTTTTATTAAATGTCTTTTATATCAACGACTCAATTAGTTTTATACTCTGTTGTCTGTATGTTAAAAATCACACCTGTGTGAAGTGCGGGGCCCTCATATCATTGCGAATGCATTGAGCACTAACTATGAGACCCTGCAGATCATGTCTGTGTGTGTGTCTGTCCCAAAACACCACCCGCCCGCCACCAGAGGGCGCAGCTGTATCACACAAAACACACGCACGCACGCACTCACACACACACACACACACACACACACACACACACACACACACACACACACACACACACACACACACACACAACTTAACTTTAAAAACTTAACTTAAAAAAAAAACTTTAAAAACACTTAACTTCAAAAAACTTAACTTAAAAATAAAATCTTAAAAAAACACAAAAAAGAGAACTTTAAAAAGAAAACCTTAAAGTATGTAATTTATTCTAATTGTTGTTATTGCCATTTACGAGCTGCGTTGCTTCCCGCGTTTGCGCGTCTTACTTGTCTTTTAACATCGAGGTGATGTAATGATGATCTAAAACAAACATTACATTCTCTTTATTGTTAAAGGTATATTCAGTGATTTCACTTAATTCAAATATCACTTATTTTTTTGTTTTGTTGTGATACTCCTCCCTACTATAGTGTGCTGACCATATAAGGAGTTCCTCCCTGTCCCCAGTTAACCCCTGGGGGTCAAAAAACCTTAAGTTTCGTTTTTGACTCTCTATCCTGATTGGACGAAAGGCTGGGTCCCACAGCCAAAAACGAAACCTAAGGTTTTTTGAGTGAAATCACTGAATATACCTTTAACACCATCAGGGTCCATGAAGTAAATCACCGTCAAGTTCAAGTGCGCGGTCATGTGCCCGAGACGGAGATTAGTGCTATGAAAACTGATCGCATCGCTCTACAGCCTAGTGAATGTAATACACAATCTATGTAAAGCGCCTTGGATAAAAGCGCTATATAAATGCACCATTTACCATTTACTATATGAGGGGCTAGCGACACTCAACAATATGGAAATAGCAGATCTACAAGATCTCCACTATGAAATTGGTTGACATTTTTCACCTGTAATGCCATGCCCAAAATAGGGATTGATCAATTATTTTATGAAATACAATCCTTCAATCCTTCAACAATACTTCATCCTGTCTGTGTGTGATTGATTGATTGATTGATGGATTTATTAACAGTTTGCAGAATTACAGCACATTTCAAGCACAACTCAATAGAAAAGACTGTTAACTGTGAGTGAACGACACCATAAAGCACTACACTTGTTTACGCGAGGGTCCACCATGTTCAATTCATGGTGTCCTGTCTCTGCAGTACATCCCAGAGTCGGCGCGTTACAACGTGTCTGCGGGGAACGTGAAGGCAGCGATGGAGACCCTGGAGATGATCTGTAAGATGAACAACGCCTCCCTTCCGCCCGGGAAGCTGGTGGAACCTGTGCAGGTAAGATAATACCTTAACCCATTTAGGCCTGACGTCGAAATACAAAAAAAAGTTCGCTCTGAAAGAATATATATTCAAAGATTTGTGCCACATTTTTACGATTTTTCAAAAATAGCAGACCTACAAACTCGTAGCGCGCGCTACGAGTTTGTAGATCTGCTATTTTTCAATAGCTAAAGTATAACATAACCCCACAAGGGGTTCCCGCCCAGAATGGGTGAAGATAATACCCTACAGAAGGACTAGAGGGGGTTTCAGCTAATTGTAGGATGGATATTTTCTTGTGTGGTCCAAATGGACCATGTGTGGCCTAATGGTCCATTAGGCCAATACCTCATGGTGGGGACTGAAACATACATGCTGTTTACTTGTGGGTTTTCTGTTGTTTGATCGATGCCTTCCTCCCTGTTGTGTGTGTGTGTGTGTGTGTGTGTGTGTGTGTGTGTGTGTGTGTGGTAGGATGAGCGAGGCAGCTGGCGTGTTCTGGTCAGCCCAGTATGGAGAAGAACCTCGGTGATCCTGTGGTACACCTGGTAATGCTGCCTTCCTTCTACGCTACGCCATGAAGTTTGTGAGCCACCGTTATTAGAATCTTTACAGGCCGAGCACAGCCGCTGCAGAATGGGTGCGTTCTCAGCAGACCCGGCCGGGACAGATATTTATGTGGGGGGTTTTTTGGTATCTTGAAAACCGTTAGTCCGCTCGGCACCGCACCCCTCGGGTCAGATATATGACTCCAGAGACACACTCGCCAAGTTTGGTCAGAAGGTGCCAGAGTTGTGCCGGGGACAGACTGACATAAATACACACACAGGTTTTGTGAATTAATAACTTATTGTATAATTGTCTCCATAAAAGAATAGTGTATGCTTTTGTGTGCGTCTGTGTTTATGCACTCACCTTTGTGCATGTTCTGGGATGCTTGCATGCAGAGCCATCTAATAGAGTTGCAACATTGAGGGGGCAGAAAAGTGTGTGTGTGGGTGCGTTAGGTTCGTGGTGTACTTCTCCTACTACGTGTCGGTGCTCAGCGCTTCTGTGTGTGTGTGTGTGTGTGTGTGTGTGTGTGTGTGTGTGTGTGTGTGTGTGCGTGTGTGCGTTAGGTTCGTAGCCTCCTTCTCCTACTACGGGTCGGTTCTCAGCTCCTCTGAACTCCTGGAGAAGAACCTTCTCTGCATAACGGACGCGGGCGCTGAGCACCAGGTCCAGCACCGCCATGAGGAGGGACTGTGCTACTGCATCCCCTTTGGAAAAGATGACTAC
>NC_139714.1:37311802-37369302 GCF_964188405.1 Protomyctophum parallelum
CTGAAATGATTTAACTATGAAATGATTTAACTATGAATACCACACATCTTATTGTTCAGTCTTTAATACTGCGTGCGTCCTAGTGAAGGACTTCTACTGAAATGATTTAACTATGAAATGATTTAACTATGAATGCCACACATCTCATTGTTCAGTCTTTAATACTGCGTGCGTCCTAGTGAAGGATACCACACATCTTATTGTTCAGTCTTTAATACTGCGTGCGTCCTAGTGAAGGATACCACACATCTTATTGTTCAGTCTTTAATACTGCGTGCGTCCTAGTGAAGGATACCACACATCTTATTGTTCAGTCTTTAATACTGCGTGCGTCCTAGTGAAGGATACCACACATCTTATTGTTCAGTCTTTAATACTGCGTGCGTCCTAGTGAAGGATACCACACATCTTATTGTTCAGTCTTTAATACTGCGTGCGTCCTAGTGAAGGATACCACACATCTTATTGTTCAGTCTTTAATACTGCGTGCGTCCTAGTGAAGGATAAGAGGTAACTATGAATACCACACATCTTATTGTTCAGTCTTTAATACTGCGTGCGTCCTAGTGAAGGATACCACACATCTTATTGTTCAGTCTTTAATACTGCGTGCGTCCTAGTGAAGGATAAGAGGTAACTATGAATACCACACATCTCATTGTTCAGTCTTTAATACTGCGTGCGTCCTAGTGAAGGATACCACACATCTTATTGTTCAGTCTTTAATACTGCGTGCGTCCTAGTGAAGGATACCACACATCTTATTGTTCAGTCTTTAATACTGCGTGCGTCCTAGTGAAGAATACCACACATCGTATTGTTCAGTCTTTAATACTGCGTGCGTCCTAGTGAAGGACTTCTACTGAAATGATTTGTCACAGGTGTCCAGAAACGAATACAATACACACATTACTTAGTGGAGGTGCTGGGTTCAAAAGAGAAGACGGTCTCCTCATCTGCTCCAACAGTTTATTATTGATGAGGTTTGGAGCCAAGGCTCTTCACCAGCCTTGGTTTGACCAGGTGACTAGCCTTGGTCTGACCAGGTGACTAGCCTTGGTCTGACCAGGTGACTAGCCTTGGTCTGACCAGGTGACCAGCCTTGGTCTGACCAGGTGACTAGCCTTGGTCTGACCAGGTGACTAGCCTTGGTTTGACCAGGTGACTAGCCTTGGTCTGACCAGGTGACTAGCCTTGGTCTGACCAGGTGACTAGCCTTGGTCTGACCAGGTGACTAGCCTTTGTCTGACCAGGTGACTAGCTTTGGTCTGACCAGGTGACTAGCCTTGGTCTGACCAGGTGACTAGCCTTGGTCTGACCAGGTGACTAGCTTTGGTCTGATCAGGTGACTAGCTTTGGTCTGACCAGGTGACTAGCTTTGGTCTGACCAGGTGACTAGCCTTGGTCTGACCAGGTGAAGAGCCTTGGTCTGACCAGGTGAAGAGCCTTGGTCTGACCAGGTGAAGAGCCTTGGTCTGACCAGGTGACTAGCCTTGGTCTGACCAGGTGAAGAGCCTTGGTCTGACCAGGTGACTAGCCTTGGTCTGACCAGGTGACTAGCCTTGGTCTGACCAGGTGAAGAGCCTTGGTCTGACCAGGTGACTAGCCTTGGTCTGACCAGGTGAAGAGCCTTGGTCTGACCAGGTGACTAGCCTTGGTCTGACCAGGTGACTAGCCTTGGTCTGACCAGGTGACTAGCCTTGGTCTGACCAGGTGACTAGCCTTGGTCTGACCAGGTGACTAGCCTTGGTCTGACCAGGTGACTAGCCTTGGTCTGACCAGGTGACTAGCCTTGGTCTGACCAGGTGACTAGCCTTGGTCTGACCAGGTGACTAGCCTTGGTCTGACCTCCAAACATAGTCAATAATAAACTTTTGGAGCAGATGAGTGTGTTGTCTGTCTTCAACCTACGGCCAGTGTGTCCACTTACATGTGTCCAAGAGACTGAGTCCACAGCCCTGTCTCTATGTGTCCAAGAGACTGAGTCCACAGCCCTGTCTCTGTGTCCATGAGACTGAGTCCACAGCCCTGTCTCTGTGTGTCCATTAGACTGAGTCCACAGCCCTGTGTGTCTCTGTGTGTCCATTAGACTGAGTCCACAGCCCTGTGTCTCTGTGTGTCCATTAGACTGAGTCCACAGCCCTGTGTCTCTCTGTGTGTCCATTAGACTGAGTCCACAGCCCTGTGTCTCTGTGTGTCTCTGTGTGTCCATTAGACTGAGTCCACAGCCCTGTGTCTCTGTGTGTCCATTAGACTGAGTCCACAGCCCTGTCTCTCTGTGTGTCCATTAGACTGAGTCCACAGCCCTGTCTCTCTGTGTGTCCATGAGACTGAGTCCACAGCCCTGTCTCTCTGTGTGTCCATTAGACTGAGTCCACAGCCCTGTCTCTCTGTGTGTCTCTGTGTGTCCATTAGACTGAGTCCACAGCCCTGTGTCTCTGTGTGTCCATTAGACTGAGTCCACAGCCCTGTCTCTCTGTGTGTCCATGAGACTGAGTCCACAGCCCTGTCTCTCTGTGTGTCCATTAGACTGAGTCCACAGCCCTGTGTGTCTCTGTGTGTCCATTAGACTGAGTCCACAGCCCTGTGTCTCTGTGTGTCCATGAGACTGAGTCCACAGCCCTGTGTGTCTCTGTGTGTCCATTAGACTGAGTCCACAGCCCTGTGTCTCTCTGTGTGTCCATGAGACTGAGTCCACAGCCCTGTGTCTCTCTGTGTGTCCATGAGACTGAGTCCACAGCCCTGTGTCTCTGTGTGTCCATGAGACTGAGTCCACAGCCCTGTATCTCTCTGTGTGTCCAATAGACAGAGTCCACAGCCCTGTGTCTCTCTGTGTGTCCATTAGACTGAGTCCACAGCCCTGTGTCTCTCTGTGTGTCCATTAGACTGAGTCCACAGCCCTGTGTCTCTGTGTGTCCATGAGACTGAGTCCACAGCCCTGTGTCTCTGTGTGTCCATTAGACTGAGTCCACAGCCCTGTCTCTCTGTGTGTCCATTAGACTGAGTCCACAGTCCTGTGTCTCTCTGTGTGTCCATGAGACTGAGTCCACAGCCCTGTGTCTCTGTGTGTCCATTAGACTGAGTCCACAGCCCTGTGTCTCTCTGTGTGTCCATTAGACTGAGTCCACAGCCCTGTGTCTCTGTGTGTCCATGAGACTGAGTCCACAGCCCTGTGTCTCTCTGTGTGTCCATGAGACTGAGTCCACAGCCCTGTGTCTCTGTGTGTCCATTAGACTGAGTCCACAGTCCTGTGTCTCTGTGTGTCCATTAGACTGAGTCCACAGTCCTGTGTGTCTCTGTGTGTCCCCAAGAGACTGAGTCCACAGCCCTGTCTCTCTGTGTGTCCATGAGACTGAGTCCACAGCCCTGTGTCTCTGTGTGTCCATTAGACTGAGTCCACAGCCCTGTGTCTCTGTGTGTCCATTAGACTGAGTCCACAGCCCTGTGTCTCTGTGTGTCCATTAGACTGAGTCCACAGTCCTGTGTGTCTCTGTGTGTCCCCAAGAGACTGAGTCCACAGCCCTGTCTCTCTGTGTGTCCAAGAGACTGAGTCCACAGCCCTTTGTGTCTCTGTGTGTCCATTAGACTGAGTCCACAGCCCTGTCTCTCTGTGTGTCTTAACACGTAATCCTTCCCTCTCAGGTCTATCCCACCATAACGTAACCATAACGTAACCATAACGTGTGTCTTCCCTCTCAGGTCTATCCCACCATAACGTAATCATAACGTAACCATAACGTGTGTCTTCCCTCTCAGGTCTATCCCACCATAACGCGGTCTCTCGGGATGGGCTTCTGTACCTCCTTCAGTCGTATCGGAGGAATGATCGCACCCTTCATAGCACAGGTACATTCATAGCACCCTTCATAGCACAGGTACGTTCATAGCACCCTTCATAGCACAGGTACGTTCATAGCACCCTTCATAGCACCCTTCATAGCACAGGTATGTTCATAGCACCCTTCATAGCACCCTTCATAGCACAGGTACGTTCATAGCACCCTTCATAGCACCCTTCATAGCACAGGTACGTTCATAGCACCCTTCATAGCACCCTTCATAGCACAGGTACATTCATAGCACCCTTCATAGCACAGGTACGTTGTGCCACCCTTCATAGCACAGGTACGTTGGCTCATTTCTGTTGGTGTTCTGTGACTAAAGGTGTTTGCACACTGGACGCGTTTTTCGGTAAACCGATGGAGAAACGGCGCTAAGAATCCGATTGTCCAATGTCATTTATTTGTATAGCCCTTAATCACTGTTTACACTTTACAGCACCAATGAGCTCTACAGACTGACATGTTTACAGCACCAAGGAGCTCTACAGACTGACATGTTTACAGCACCAATGAGCTCTACAGACTGACATGTTTACAGCACCAATGAGCTCTACAAACTGACATGTTTACAGCACCAATGAGCTCTACAGACTGACATGTTTACAGCACCAATGAGCTCTACAGACTGACATGTTTACAGCACCAATGAGCTCTACAGACTGACATGTTTACACCAATGAGCTCTACAGACTGACATGTTTACAGCACCAATGAGCTCTACAGACTGACATGTTTACAGCACCAATGAGCTCTACAGACTGACATGTTTACAGCACCAATGAGCTCTACAGACTGACATGTTTACAGCACCAATGAGCTCTACAGACTGACATGTTTACAGCACCAATGAGCTCTACAGACTGACATGTTTACAGCACCAATGAGCTCTACAGACTGACATGTTTACACCAATGAGCTCTACAGACTGACATGTTTACAGCACCAATGAGCTCTACAGACTGACATGTTTACAGCACCAATGAGCTCTACAGACTGACATGTTTACAGCACCAATGAGCTCTACAGACTGACATGTTTACAGCACCAATGAGCTCTACAAACTGACATGTTTACAGCACCAATGAGCTCTACAGACTGACATGTTTACAGCACCAATGAGCTCTACAGACTGGCATGTTTACAGCACCAATGAGCTCTACAGACTGACATGTTTACACCAATGAGCTCTACAGACTGACATGTTTACAGCACCAATGAGCTCTACAGACTGACATGTTTACAGCACCAAGGAGCTCTACAGACAGACATGTTTACAGCACCAATGAGCTCTACAGACTGACATGTTTACAGCACCAATGAGCTCTACAGACTGACATGTTTACACCAATGAGCTCTACAGACAGACATGTTTACAGCACCAATGAGCTCTACAGACTGACATGTTTACAGCACCAATGAGCTCTACAGACTGACATGTTTACACCAATGAGCTCTACAGACTGACATGTTTACAGCACCAATGAGCTCTACAGACTGACATGTTTACAGCACCAATGAGCTCTACAGACTGACATGTTTACAGCACCAAGGAGCTCTACAGACAGACATGTTTACAGCACCAATGAGCTCTACAGACTGACATGTTTACAGCACCAATGAGCTCTACAGACTGACATGTTTACAGCACCAATGAGCTCTACAGACTGACATGTTTACAGCACCAATGAGCTCTACAGACTGACATGTTTACAGCACCAATGAGCTCTACAGACTGACATGTTTACAGCACCAATGAGCTCTACAGACTGACATGTTTACAGCACCAATGAGCTCTACAGACTGACATGTTTACAGCACCAATGTGCTCTACAGACTGACATGTTTACAGCACCAATGAGCTCTACAGACTGACATTTTGGTCTTCTTTCTTCATGCAGTAGCTGCCAGAGGGTCAATATGCAATTGATTAAAAACAAACTGAAGTATGAAAGCTGTAACTGTCCGTGCTGGGGGGTCCATTGACCCCCATGCTCATCGTGTTGCATGGTCCCGGTGCTGGGAGGGGTCCATTGACCCCCACGCTCATCGTGTTGCATGGTCCCGGTGCTGGGGGGGTCCATTGTAATCTGACTCCCGGTGTCATGTCTCAACGTCACGGTGTCACTTCTCTTCTGTCTCTCTGGAGCGTGGGGTTTTGTCGTACGCCCACGTGAACTCATCAAGTCATCCTATACAGCCCATCCTAGCGTACATTTGGTTCAGAACTTTAACAGATAAAATAATGTCACGGCTGAAACCAACCGTCATTTAAATATTCTCGAAACGATTTCCCACATTTTTTACCACATGAACAGCTGGAATACGGCCGATCAAAAGTGAGGGAAGCCAATAAGAACATTGTTTACCCCTCTCGCCTCTCTGCCTGTTATGTCTGCGCACGCACACACGCACGCACGCACGCACGCACTTGCAAGTGTGCATTTGTAGGTCTGCTATTTTTGAAAAATTGTGACAAATCTTTGAATATATCTTGCACAGTGAACGTTTTTAACTCAAGCTTTGCTTCTGGGGGGTTCCTGGAACAACATATTTTCAAATGGAGGTGGGCGGCCAATTACTATATATATATATATATATATATATATATATCGACATGAAAATGTTTGAGAACCACTGACATTAGAAACATAGGGTTTTCAGAAAACTGTCAGGATTTAGAAGACATTTGTAGAATCGTCAAAATGGGTTAACCCATTTTGGGCGGGAACCCCTTTTGGTGTTAGCATTATGTTATGCTTTAGCTATCGAAAAATAGCAGATCTACAAGCTCATAGCACGCCACTCGGTGGCGCGCTATGAGCTATTTTTATAAATCGAAGAACGACTGACATAGAAACATAGCTTTTTCAGGAAACTGTCGGGATGTAGAAGACATTTTTAGAATCTGATCTCAGGTCAGAATGAAAACTGTCAGGATGTAGAAGACATTTTGTAGAATCTGATCTCGGGTCAGAATGAAAACTGTCAGGATGTAGAGGACATTTTGTAGAATGGTCCTGGGGTCAGAATGGGTTAAACATTAATTGTCTTCATTGTTTCCCAGGTGCTGATGTCCCACTCCGTCATCCTGGCCATGACGCCCTTCGCCCTGGCCTGTGTTCTGTGTGCCATCCTGACCTTCTTCCTGCCCTACGAGACCAAGGGCAGAGCCCTGCTGGTAACCCCCTTTCCCCCCCCCCCATATCTACACATACTGTACACATACACATGCACATACACATACACATACACATACACATACACATACACATACACATACACATACACATACACATCTAGACCAAGGGCAGAGCCCTGCTGGTAACCCCCTTTCCCCCCCCATATCTACACATACACATACACACACACATACACATACACATACACATACACATACACATACACATACACATACACATACACATACACATACACATACACATACACATACACATACACATACACATACACACATACACATACACATACACATACTGTACACATACACATACACATACACATACTATACACATACACATACACATACACATACACATACACATACACATGCACATGCACATGCACATGCACATACACATACACATACACATACACATGCACATGCACATGCACATGCACATGCACATACACATACACATACACATACACATACACATGCACATGCACATGCACACACACATACACATACACATACACATACACATACACATACACATACACATACACATACACATACACATACACATACACATACACATACACATACACATACACATACTGTACACATACACATACACATGCACATGCACATGCACATGCACATGCACATGCACATGCACATGCACATGCACATGCACATGCACATGCACATGCACATGCACATGCACATACACATACACATCTAGACCAAGGGCAGAGCCCTGCTGGTAACCCCCTTTCCCCTCCCCATATCTACACATAATATCGCTGCTGTCGTTGAGGAAACCTCGTAACTCCATTTCTAAGGTTTTAGATAAATCTGTGCTATTGGACACCCTTTACGTCTGTGTGTCAAAAATATTGAACCAATGCAAAGTAGTAAAAAACGCTTTGGAGAAAACCTCTTAAAGGTATATTCAGTGATTTCACTTAATTCAAATATCACTTATTTTTTTGTTTTGTTGTGATAATCCTCCCTACTATAGAGTGTGCTGACCATATAAGGAGTTCCTCCCTGTCCCCAGTTAACCCCTGGGGCTCAAAAAACCTTAGGTTTCGTTTTTGACTCTCTATCCTGATTGGACGAAAGGCTGGGTCCCACAGCCAAAAACGAAACCTAAGGTTTTTTGAGTGAAATCACTGAATATACCTTTAACTCCATTGGACCCTCAAACGGTCTGCTAAAGCAACTAACTCCAGCACCACTTCCCCTCTCATGGAAGTAATTGACAATATATAAACTCACAACACCAACTTTGATGAGGCCGTATTGCTTTGTTTTGAAAATATACAGTAAGGTTTTCTTAATTTCCTGAAAAAACGTATAATTTTAATTTCCTGAAAAATGAACAATTTGGAGTTAACCCATTCTGAACGGGCACCCATTTTGGTGTCGGCATCATGTTATGCTTTAGCTATTTAAAAATAGCAGATCTACAAGCTCATATCGCGCCACCGAGTGGCGCGATACGAGCTTGTAGGTCTGCTATTTTTTGAAAAATCGAAGAACGACTGACATTTTTAGAATCTGATCTCAGGTCAGAATGGGTTAATCAGACCAGTGTGTGTCCAGTGGAAAACCTAGTATGAATCTGATCTCAGGTCAGAATGGGTTAATTTCCTGAAAAATGAACAATTTGGAGTTAAGAGGTTTCTTCCCGACAGCAGAGATATCTTTATTTATTTATTTATTAATCTGTGATCCAAAGCGGAATGATTTTAACCTTTGGACTTTTCCATTTCTTTGCAGCAAAGTTCCTGATGTTCATATTGTTGTTGTTTTTTTTTATTATTATTATTTTGTAGCTTATGTATTGAGTAATGTACAGTTCATGTTGTTTGGGTTTATTAAAAGTTATGTTATGTTATCTGTGGATTGACTGGTGGTTTTGATGCCAGGCAGTATGACGCACATTTTAAAGTTTTGTGTAAAATGTGTTTAATGGTTTTAATGTCACTGTATTTTAAAATCATTTGAGACATATAAAGAATCACAAACCAGTATTGCCTTCTAATTTGAGTACATTTAATGTTCATGTTCATAGTTCTGTCCGAGCCATTAACCCATTCTTGACGGGAACCCCTTTTGTTGTTTTAAGCATTATGTTATACTTTAGCTATTGAAAAATAGCAGATCTACAAGCTCGTAGCGATCATAGCGAAAATCGTTAAAATGTATGCAAATCTTTGAATGTATATTCTTTCAGAGTGAACGTTTTTAACTCAAATCTTTGTTTCTGGGGGGGGGGGTCCCTGGAACAGCATATTTTCAGATGGGGGGGGGGGGGGGGTCGGCTAACCTGACACTGCCAGATGGGGGCGGTATTGGGTAACCATGTTCCCCAACAGTAGCAAGCTTTTTGGATCTGGCAGCGTCAGGTTAGGGGTCGGGTTAGGGGTCAGGTTAGGGGTCAGGTTAGGGGGTTAGGTTAGGGGTCGGGTCAGCGTCAGGTTAGGGGTCAGGTTAGGGGTCGGGTTAGGGGTCAGGTTAGGGGGTTAGGTTAGGGGTCGGGTCAGCGTCAGGTTAGGGGTCAGGTTAGGGGTCGGGTTAGGGGTCAGGTTAGGGGGTCAGGTTAGGGGTCGGGTCAGCGTCAGGTTAGGGGTCGGGTTAGGGGTCGGGTCAGCGTCAGGTTAGGGGTCAGGTTAGGGGTCGGGTTAGGGGTCAGGTTAGGGGGTTAGGTTAGGGGTCAGGTTAGGGGTCGGGTTAGGGGTCAGGTTAGGGGGTCAGGTTAGGGGTCGGGTCAGCGTCAGGTTAGGGGTCAGGTTAGGGGTCAGGTTAGGGGTCGGGTCAGCGTCAGGTTAGGGGTCGGGTTAGGGGTCAGGTTAGGGGGTCAGGTTAGGGGGTTAGGTTAGGGGTCGGGTCAGCGTCAGGTTAGGGGTCAGGTTAGGGGTCGGGTTAGGGGTCAGGTTAGGGGGTTAGGTTAGGGGTCGGGTCAGCGTCAGGTTAGGGGTCAGGTTAGGGGTCGGGTTAGGGGTCAGGTTAGGGGGTCAGGTTAGGGGTCGGGTCAGCGTCAGGTTAGGGGTCGGGTTAGGGGTCGGGTCAGCGTCAGGTTAGGGGTCAGGTTAGGGGTCGGGTTAGGGGTCAGGTTAGGGGGTTAGGTTAGGGGTCAGGTTAGGGGTCGGGTTAGGGGTCAGGTTAGGGGGTCAGGTTAGGGGTCGGGTCAGCGTCAGGTTAGGGGTCAGGTTAGGGGTCAGGTTAGGGGTCGGGTCAGCGTCAGGTTAGGGGTCGGGTTAGGGGTCAGGTTAGGGGGTCAGGTTAGGGGTCAGGTTAGGGGTCAGGTTAGGGGTCGGGTTAGGGGTCAGGTTAGGGGGTCAGGTTAGGGGTCGGGTCAGCGTCAGGTTAGGGGTCGGGTTAGGGGTCAGGTTAGGGGGTCAGGTTAGGGGTCGGGTCAGCGTCAGGTTAGGGGTCAGGTTAGGGGTCGGGTTAGGGGTCAGGTTAGGGGTCGGGTCAGCGTCAGGTTAGGGGTCGGGTTAGGGGTCGGGTTAGGGGTCAGGTTAGGGGGTCAGGTTAGGGGTCGGGTCAGCGTCAGGTTAGGGGTCGGGTTAGGGGGTCAGGTTAGGGGTCGGGTCAGCGTCAGGTTAGGGGTCAGGTTAGGGGGTTAGGTTAGGGGTCGGGTCAGCGTCAGGTTAGGGGTCGGGTTAGGGGTCGGGTTAGGGGTCAGGTTAGGGGGTCAGGTTAGGGGTCGGGTCAGCGTCAGGTTAGGGGTCGGGTTAGGGGTCGGGTCAGCGTCAGGTTAGGGGTCAGGTTAGGGGTCGGGTTAGGGGTCAGGTTAGGGGGTTAGGTTAGGGGTCAGGTTAGGGGTCGGGTTAGGGGTCAGGTTAGGGGGTCAGGTTAGGGGTCGGGTCAGCGTCAGGTTAGGGGTCAGGTTAGGGGTCAGGTTAGGGGTCGGGTCAGCGTCAGGTTAGGGGTCGGGTTAGGGGTCAGGTTAGGGGGTCAGGTTAGGGGTCAGGTTAGGGGTCAGGTTAGGGGTCGGGTTAGGGGTCAGGTTAGGGGGTCAGGTTAGGGGTCGGGTCAGCGTCAGGTTAGGGGTCGGGTTAGGGGTCAGGTTAGGGGGTCAGGTTAGGGGTCGGGTCAGCGTCAGGTTAGGGGTCAGGTTAGGGGTCGGGTTAGGGGTCAGGTTAGGGGGTCAGGTTAGGGGTCGGGTTAGGGGTCAGGTTAGGGGGTCAGGTTAGGGGTCGGGTCAGCGTCAGGTTAGGGGTCAGGTTAGGGGTCGGGTTAGGGGTCAGGTTAGGGGTCGGGTTAGGGGTCAGGTTAGGGGGTCAGGTTAGGGGTCGGGTCAGCGTCAGGTTAGGGGTCGGGTTAGGGGTCAGGTTAGGGGGTCAGGTTAGGGGTCGGGTCAGCGTCAGGTTAGGGGTCGGGTTAGGGGTCGGGTTAGGGGTCAGGTTAGGGGGTCAGGTTAGGGGTCGGGTTAGGGGTCAGGTTAGGGGGTCAGGTTAGGGGTCGGGTCAGCGTCAGGTTAGGGGTCAGGTTAGGGGTCGGGTCAGCGTCAGGTTAGGGGTCGGGTTAGGGGTCAGGTTAGGGGGTCAGGTTAGGGGTCGGGTCAGCGTCAGGTTAGGGGTCAGGTTAGGGGTCGGGTCAGCGTCAGGTTAGGGGTCAGGTTAGGGGTCGGGTCAGCGTCAGGTTAGGGGTCAGGTTAGGGGTCGGGTCAGCGTCAGGTTAGGGGTCAGGTTAGGGGTCGGGTCAGCGTCAGGTTAGGGGTCAGGTTAGGGGTCGGCAGCAAATGACATATATTTTTGGGGGTCCTTGACATGAAAAGGTTTCTCTGTTTCTCTCTCATGTTCGTCCAGCTAAACCCCTTATTCCTATAAACTAATTTGCCTTTATTTACTATTTTGAAAATCATTTTTGAATAGTTCAAACAGCCGATCTACATCGACACACTGTGAGCTTGTAGATCGGCCATTTTAACTATTCAAAAATGTTTTTCAAAATAGTTTATGAATAAGGGCTTTAGCATGGAACCCCTATTATCCAGTCTACTGTCCATTAGATAAAGGGGAAGAGAGACATGTCAGACGGCTTGTTGTCATTCAGTAATTATCATTTCACGGACATAAGCCGTATCGTATCCACGGCAACGGTTTAAGGTCAACTGTACTTTTCAATCTATTAGTGCCGAGAGGATATTTGAGATGGTCTGCATGGACCGAGGACGGAACACTGCACTGGGTAGTTAGCTGTCTGTTGTCCTGTGTGTGTGTGTGTGTGTGTGTGTGTGTGTGTGTGTGTGTGTGTGTGTGTGTGTGTGTGTGTCTGCATGGACCGAGGACGGAACACTGCTCTGGGTAGTTAGTCTGTTGTCCTGTGTGTGTGTGTGTGTGTGTGTGTGTGTCTGTGTGTCTGCATGGACCGAGGACGGAACACTGCACTGGGTAGTTAGTTGTCTGTTGTCCTGTGTGTGTGTGTGTGTGTGTGTCTGTGTGTCTGCATGGACCAAGGACGGAGCACTGCACTGGGTAGTTAGTGGTCTGTTGTCCTGTGTGTGTGTGTGTGTGTGTGTGTGTGTGTGTGTGTGTCACGCTGTTACACCACCGGCCCGCCACCAGAGGGCGCAGCTGTAGCACACACACACACACACACACACACACACACACACACACACACACACACACACACACACACACACACACACACACACAACCACACACACACGAGCTGCGTTCGCTTCACGCGTTTGCGCGTCTTACTTGTGGTCTGTTGTCCTGTGTGTGTGTGTGTCTGTGTGTCTGCATGGACCAAGGACGGAACACTGCACTGGGTAGTTAGTGGTCTGTTGTCCTGTGTCTGTGTGTCTGCATGGACCAAGGACGGAACACTGCACTGGGTAGTTAGTTGTCTGTTGTCCTGTGTGTGTGTGTGTGTGTGTGTGTGTCTGTGTGCCTTCTCAGTCACACACTATAACTAACTACCAACTAACACAGGGGTTCTCAATGTTTTTGGGCCGGGGACCCCCGGAAATGCTTTGGCAATGTCTCGGGGACCCCCTCCCGACCCCCAATATCAATGGACTGCTACAATAACCTTAATAATAGAGACAATACACCATAAATAAACACTGAAACCACATATAATCATTAGGGAAGGTGTATGTATACTAGTGTACTGTAAACTCTTCATTTCCATTTTCCAGCCATTCAGTTGCACAAAACATTATAATTTGTGGACCCCCCCCCCCCCCCCCCCCAAAATAATTTGGGGGGTAAATAAAGTGTGGGGCTCGCCTGGTGTAGACTTACTAGGACAGAACACTGCACTGGGTCGTAGTCCGTTGTCTGCCTGCCCACTATAGAGCACCGAAGTCTGACGTCACTTTCAGTAGAGGGCGTCAGTCCCCAGGTTCATGTATTTGTTTAGTTGCATTGTAATCCCCATAGGGGGGATTTTAGATCGCCTCATATAAGAACTGTGTTTGAAAAATAAACATGTCATCCCGGCCGCTTCACTCATATGGATATGAAGAATCAACTGACTGAGAGAAAATGTTACTGCTACTGAATTAATTAGATTTTCGCTAGAAGCAGACTGTATCATATATGAGTGACTGACTGTTGCAAACGATACAGAGACAGACAGCTTGTTTATTTTTGGACCACAACGCTTTTTGGACCACAATGCTTATAGTAGACGATATTAAGATCACCCCATGTTATTCTCCATAGAGAAATTACTTCCGAGAACCAGGGGAATCGTCGGGATGAGTGAGTTACGTCAGGACTTCGGTGCTCTATTAGTGTGTTTCAAGGGAAAAGGCTCAACTCAAACCGTGTTTTAAGGATCCAGGCGTGTGTGCTGCAGGATGCAGATAGGAAGGGAACATGTAGAAAGGATGCAGATAGGAAGGGAACATGTAGAAAGAGAACTCTTCAGTTCTAGAGTCTTATTTAATAGGATCAGCAGCAGTCAGACCGGACAAACGTGTTTCGGCGCGCAGGCCTTGTGTCAGAATTCTGACACGAGACGAGTGACGATGGCCTGCGCCGATCCTATTAACCCATACTGGGTGGGAAGTACCCCTTTAGGTGTTTTAACCCATTCTGACCTGAGATCAGATTCATACGAGGTTTCCGCCGGACACACACTGGTCTGATGAACCCATTCTGACCTGAGATCAGATTCTAAAAATGTCAGTCGTGCTTCGATTTTTCAAAAATAGCAGACCTACAAGCTCGTATCGCGCCACTCGGTGGCGCGATATGAGCTTGTAGATCTGCTATTTTTAAATAGCTAAAGCATAACATGATGCCGACACCAAAATGGGTGCCCGGTCAGAATTGGTTAAACATTGTTATACTTTAGCTATTGCAGAATAGTATATCTACAAGCTGCTATTTTTTTTAAATCGTGAAAGTGTGGCGCAAATCTTTGAATATATGTTCTTTCAGAGCGAACGGCTTCTGGCCGGGGGGTCCCTGGAACTACATATTTTCAGATGGGAGTCTGTGGCCAAATACAGATAATTCTGGGGGTCCTTGACATGAAAATGTTTGAGAACAAACTGACACAGAAACATGAGGTTTTTCAGAAAACTGTCGGCTTTTAGAAGGAATTTGTAGAATCGAACTCGGGTCTAGAACCGAGTGTGGTTTTCATTCTCTTTCTACTACTAGTGTCAGTAGTGTGTGTCATTACATCGCCTGTCCCTCAGTCTGCAGTTGTGTTTCTTCACCGCTAGAGGGAGACATATCTCATCTACGGGTGGAGCTGTTAAGAGAACAGTTGAAGCACAGCAGTGGATTAGGTGTGTGAGGGAGGGATTATTTAAAAGAAGAGTTAATGCTGTCCATTCAGTTCTACTTACTGTGTGTGTGTGTGTGTGTGTGTGTGTGTGTGTGTGTGTGTGCCATTATACTTCCACAAACACATATTGGACCGTACGATTAACCCATGACTTTTGCTGTCCTCATGTATGCACACTGTCGGAGAGCTTAATCCAATGATTATATTCCAAGTAGGCCTACTTAGTTACAGCCACAGCCACATCATATACAAATATACACAATCGGAGCCAGGGGGGGGGGGGGGGTGGACATTGGCTCCAGCTCAATGTTTGTATGATTCACTTGAGTTGTATCTGGTACAAACCAGATAAAACACTGTCTAGAGTTTATTTCTTTATTTAACCCATTCTGAACGGACATCCATTTTGGTGTTGGTATCATGTCGTGCTTTAGCTATTTAAAAATAGCAGATCTACAAGCTCATATCGCGCCACCGAGTGGCGCGATACGAGCTTGTAGGTCTGCTATTTTTTGAAAAAATTGAAGAACGACTGACATTTTTATAATCTGATCTCAGGTCAGAATGGGTTGATCAGACCAGTGTGTGTCCGGCGGAAACCTCGTATGAATCTGATCTCAGGTCAGAATGGGTTAATAGAGTAGTATGCGTGTGACATCATCATCAAACCCGGAAGTGTTGCAGGAACGCTTACTGAGTGGCAAAAAACTACTTTCTGGCCTCGACAGCCCAGACATCTGAACAAAAAAAGTTGTATTTGATTGCATTAAAACGATGATAAATTACATTAAACTCACTTTGCCACTCGATTTGCCACTCACTTTAATGCATGTGCATAATTATGCCCTCTTATTTGAGCAATATTTATCTATCTCTATGCCTCAGGTTTCCAGAGTCGTTAAAGATCTCTCCCTTCCTGATCCTAAAGTCTCTAAGCTTTCTAGATCCTAATCCGTCTCCTCTCTGTGCTGCGAGATTGGAGTTCATGTGTTCACGTGCGTACAGTGTGGGAGGAGTTTCCTTGCCTGTGTGTGTGTGTGTGTGTGTGTGTGTGTGTGTGTGTGTGTGTGTGTGTGTGTGTGTGTGTGTGTGTGTGTGTGTGTGTGTGTGCTGTAAGGTCATCGTAGAGGCATAACGCCTGGTGCAGGACCAATGGAAGGTTGTGAAGGTGGCGTAGAGACTCTAGTCTGTAGTGAAGGTATATGATGACGTCTGCTGTGGAGGATAATTGTTGTAGCTGAAGTTTGACTTGGACTAGCTGTGACTGTGACACCTGTCAACCAACCTGGCACCCTAAACTACACGATGTCTGAGACACGGTGAGTAATATTAAACTATCTTTATACTATTTGAATTCCCTTATTTGTGAGTGTAATGTACTGTATGTGCATGCATTTTGAGGGGTACTAGATCCTGTCATTTTATGAGGGGGAAAAAAACATCTGTGGTATGGCAGTATACTCTTGGCTTTGTCTGTTTAAAGATATAGTTTTGTATTTTGTCAGTTGTGATTTGGGCTTACCGCATTCCCAATTTCTTAGCATGATCTTGTTTAATAATACAGTGTGTGTGGGTGTGTGTCGGTGTGTGTGTCTCTGTGTGTGTGGGTGTGGGAGTGGGTGTGTGTGTGTGTGTGTGTGTGTGTCGGTGTGTGTGTCTCTGTGTGTGTGTGTGTGTGTCTCTGTGTGTGTGTGTGTGTGTGTGTGTGTGTGTGTGTGTGTGTGTGTGTGTGTCTCTGTGTGTGTGTGTGTGTGTGTGTGTGTGTGTGTGTGTGTGTGTGTGTGTGTGTGTGTCGGTGCTTGGTGCGGATGGGTCTGGGATGTGAAAGGGTCATTATGCTCCCACTGCGTTGTAAACAAACACACACATGTATGGTCATTCTGACGCCCATTGTTTACCCAGATGGATAAACACTGAAAATGGACACAATTCCGGCAACAATTCCGTACTGTGATTTGAAAACCATAGAACGTTTTAGGTGGGGTTTGGCATGGCACTTCTTAAAGCCCTTTGCCAACAGTAGGTCATTTTTGTCATTTTCACAACATGTCTTAATTTGTTAAAATAAGTGTTGAATAAATACATTCTCATAGGAATCATTGCTATAGAGCAGTGCTTCCCAAAGTGGGGTCCGGGGACAGCTAAATGATAGTTTGGAACCAAATGGACCCTTATGGGTCTGTAACTCTGAGAGTGTACAAATGGAACCAAACGGTTGGTTCAATTTGTACACTCTCAGAGTTAAAATAACATTGATTTTAGGGGTCCCAGAGATATAAATGCCATTAAACTATGCATTAGACTAATGCATGTCAAACTGGGGGGTCCTTGAAATTAAACGGGTTGAGAATCACTGCTAGAGCCGTAAAAACCTTCTCTCATGGGGGTCCCTGGCATGTCTTTTCCAATGGGGGTCCCTGGCATGTCTTTTCCAATGGGGGTCCCTGGCATATCTTTTCCAATGGGGGTCCGCGGGGCTAATTAGTGTCAGTGCAGTAACCAGGGTCTCCCTGCCCCTCCTGCTATTTGGTACGACAGGAAAGGCATTTTCAGGTCGCGATACCAATTGGAACTAGATATGAAATTGAAGCTGATAAATGGATTCTCTCCTGACTGAAAATGTGCACATGCACCACCTGAACATTAATTTACTGTTTATTAAAGAGTTGGAGATGTGCAACCCAGATTCGGCACAAACAAGGGACTAAATTAATTTCGCTCCTATGCCACCAAAATGTGGAACGCCCTACTAACCTTTTCCCTTTTCACCTCTTCTATGATGATTTCCTGTTTTGACTATAATATAGTTGTGTATATTCGTACGTCTCTAAATGTTATGATGAATTGAACATGGTGGACCCTCTTGTAAACAATTGTAATGCTTTATGGTGTCGTCCGCACTCACAGTTAACAGTTTTTTTTTGTATTGAGTTATACTTGAAATGTACTGTAATTCTGTAAACTGTTAATATATCAATCAATCAAAGATGGGGAGGACCCATTTTATTGAACAAATCAGAATAGTACTTTAATCGTTTTAAAATACCCGAGATCACTTACCCTACCTTTAAGACCTTTAAGATTTATATAGTTATTAAAAGGAATTGTGTAATGAATGATGTTAACTAATAACTATACACCACGTTACAATGCGGCAAAAGTGTGAGTTTGATTATCTGTTTTAACGTAGCCATACTGTGCTCTCTGTTTTAATAATTTCCCTGAAGCCGAGCTGGAGTCGGACACTGACATCGTCAACAGGAGACCCTGCCCTCCCCTGGGTGTCCTGGCTCTGCGTTGCCCTCCCCTGGGTGTCCTGGCTCTGCGTTGCCCTACCCTGGGTGTCCTGGCTCTGCGTTGCCCTGCCCTGGGTGTCCTGGCTCTGCGTTGCCCTGCCCTGGGTGTCCTGGCTCTGCGTTGCCCTGCCCTGGGTGTCCTGGCTCTGCGTTGCCCTCCCCTGGGTGTCCTGGCTCTGCGTTGCCCTGCCCTGGGTGTCCTGGCTCTGCGTTGCCCTGCCCTGGGTGTCCTGGCTCTGCGTTGCCCTGCCCTGGGTGTCCTGGCTCTGGGGTCGCCATGGGGGGAGATGGGGCAGACTCGGAGAGCCACGCCCAGGAACTGTTTGATGACTTCGTCCAGGCGACCACCTGCAGAGCCACGCTTCGTGCCTTCAGCCAGCTGTGCGCACATCTCCAGCTCTCGCACAGCGGCGGCAGGCCGCCCGAGCAGCCTCTGTACCACACCATCAAAGAGCGTCTGAACTACTGGAAGGCCAGCGGCCTGTGGGCCAAGCTGGACAAGAGGGCCTCGCATCCAGAGTACATGAAGGGCCACGCCTGTGCAAACACTACAGTAAGCCTCCGCTGCTTCTTTACTTATGCCTACAAAAGCATGCTATATTTGTCAATTTTTTTGCTGTGCTACGGTACACAGTCAAACATTAGATACTAAAACCAATGGTTTTACTGTGTACCTAGTCTGAGGCCTGAGGCCGCATGCTGAGTATTCTCCTATCCAGTGGCGTGCACAGATAGACACTAGGGGGTGCTAGAGCACCCCCTGCCCTTTTGGCAATTTTTGCTCTTAAAAAAAAGATTAAAAAAAAAGAGTTTTCTTTTTTTTCCTTAATTTGTAGTGTGTGGACCATTGATCAAATCTTGATAAAAAAACGCTTCTACTATATTATTTAGGCCCCCACATGATCTAAAGCTATGTTTCTATGTCAGTGCGGTTCTTCGATTTAAAGAAAAATAGCAGACCTACAAGCTCGTAGCGCGCCACTCGGTGGCGCGCTATGAGCTTGTAGATCTGCTATTTTTCAATAGCTACAAAGCACCAAAATGGGTTCCCGCCCCAAAATGCGCTTGAACACCTGCCCCTCTAAATGTCTGTGCACGCCACTGGGAATAGAGCACCGCAGTCTGACGTGGGTATCGGTAGAAAGCGCACATCCACGGGTTCATGTACTTTATGGATAGATATACTTTATTAACCCCTGAGGGGAAATTGAAGTGTTAGAACAGCAACAACAGGCAGGCAGCTTCACGCGGCGCCAAGACTTCATCTCCGTACAACTCAGAAAAACAAAGAAGAGGGGGGGGGGGGGGGGGGGGGCTGGTAATACTTGTTGGTGTGCAGGGTGAGGGGTGAGGGGTGGGGGGGGGGGTGAGGGGTGGGCGGGGGGGGGGGAGGCACTCAGGGTGAGGGGGGGGTGGTTATGGGCATAGATAAAAGCACTACTCCCACGCCATTCCATCAAGGAAGAAACTGCATGGGGGGATTGAGCCAGAGCAGGGGGAGGGGAGGGGGTGGGATGGGAGGCTGGTGTGTGTGTGGGAGTGTATGTGACTTATTAGTCCATGAGTGTGTGTGTGTGTGTGTGTGTGTGTGTGTGTGTGTGTGTGTGTGTGTGTGTGAGAGTTCTTCTGAGATGCATGCAAGGTCAGTTGCTGTAGAGAGAGACGTCCTCGCTCGTGCCGGTCCAGAGTCAACACCAGGTGTCGGTGAAGATAGGGGCCCCGCCCCTATCTTGTTGTTCTTGTTTTTGAGCGAGGGAATGTCTAATGGCTCATTGGTCTCTATATGTCTCTGGCCCTCAAAAGAACCGTGCAGGGCATTGAGGACCGTGATATGCGACCGTGAGAGAAAGAGAAGAAGATATTTGCATTATAATCCTCATATATTTATTTGCATTGTATTCCCCCACAGGAGGATTTTAGATCGCCTCATATAAGAACTGTGATTGAAAAATAAACAAATCATCCAGGCCGCTTCACTCATATGGATATGAAGCCTCAACTGACTGAGAGAACAGTGCGTGGTGATTGGTCTGACCATGTCTCTCTGTCTCCCCTCAGTGCGTGGTGATTGGTCTGACCATGTCTCTCTGTCTCCTCTCAGTGCGTGGTGATTGGTCTGACCATGTCTCTCTGTCCCCTCTCAGTGCGTGGTGATTGGTCTGACCATGTCTCTCTGTCTCCCCTCAGTGCGTGGTGATTGGTCTGACCATGTCTCTCTGTCTCCTCTCAGTGCGTGGTGATTGGTCTGACCATGTCTCTCTGTCTCCTCTCAGTGCGTGGTGATTGGTCTGACCATGTCTCTCTGTCCCCTCTCAGTGCGTGGTGATTGGTCTGACCATGTCTCTCTGTCCTCTCAGTGCGTGGTGATTGGTCTGACCATGTCTCTCTGTCTCCTCTCAGTGCGTGGTGATTGGTCTGACCATGTCTCTCTGTCTCCTCTCAGTGCGTGGTGATTGGTCTGACCATGTCTCTCTGTCTCCTCTCAGTGCGTGGTGATTGGTCTGACCATGTCTCTCTGTCTCCTCTCAGTGCGTGGTGATTGGTCTGACCATGTCTCTCTGTCTCCTCTCAGTGCGTGGTGATTGGTCTGACCATGTCTCTCTGTCCCCTCAGTGCGTGGTGATTGGTCTGACCATGTCTCTCTGTCTCCTCTCAGTGTGTGGTGATTGGTCTGACCATGTCTCTCTGTCCCCTCAGTGCGTGGTGATTGGTCTGACCATGTCTCTCTGTCCCCTCTCAGTGCGTGGTGATTGGTCTGACCATGTCTCTCTGTCTCCTCTCAGTGCGTGGTGATTGGTCTGACCATGTCTCTCTGTCTCCTCTCAGTGCGTGGTGATTGGTCTGACCATGTCTCTCTGTCCCCTATCAGTGCGTGGTGATTGGTCTGACCATGTCTCTCTGTCTCCTCTCAGTGCGTGGTGATTGGTCTGACCATGTCTCTCTGTCCTCTCAGTGTGTGGTGATTGGTCTGACCATGTCTCTCTGTCTCCTCAGTGCGTGGTGATTGGTCTGACCATGTCTCTCTGTCCCCTCAGTGTGTGGTGATTGGTCTGACCATGTCTCTCTGTCTCCTCAGTGCGTGGTGATTGGTCTGACCATGTCTCTCTGTCCCCTCAGTGTGTGGTGATTGGTCTGACCATGTCTCTCTGTCTCCTCTCAGTGCGTGGTGATTGGTCTGACCATGTCTCTCTGTCTCCTCAGTGCGTGGTGATTGGTCTGACCATGTCTCTCTGTCCCCTCTCAGTGCGTGGTGATTGGTCTGACCATGTCTCTCTGTCCCCTCAGTGCGTGGTGATTGGTCTGACCATGTCTCTCTGTCCCCTCTCAGTGTGGTTGGTGATTGGTCTGACCATGTCTCTCTGTCTCCTCTCAGTGCGTGGTGATTGGTCTGACCATGTCTCTCTGTCCTCTCAGTGCGTGGTGATTGGTCTGACCATGTCTCTCTGTCCCCTCTCAGTGCGTGGTGATTGGTCTGACCATGTCTCTCTGTCTCCTCTCAGTGTGTGGTGATTGGTCTGACCATGTCTCTCTGTCTCCTCTCAGTGTGTGGTGATTGGTCTGACCATGTCTCTCTGTCCCCTCAGTGCGTGGTGATTGGTCTGACCATGTCTCTCTGTCTCCTCTCAGTGCGTGGTGATTGGTCTGACCATGTCTCTCTGTCCCCTCTCAGTGCGTGGTGATTGGTCTGACCATGTCTCTCTGTCTCCTCTCAGTGCGTGGTGATTGGTCTGACCATGTCTCTCTGTCTCCTCTCAGTGCGTGGTGATTGGTCTGACCATGTCTCTCTGTCCCCTCAGTGCGTGGTGATTGGTCTGACCATGTCTCTCTGTCCCCTCAGTGTGTGGTGATTGGTCTGACCATGTCTCTCTGTCCCCCCTCAGTGCGTGGTGATTGGTCTGACCATGTCTCTCTGTCTCCTCAGTGCGTGGTGATTGGTCTGACCATGTCTCTCTGTCCCCTCAGTGCGTGGTGATTGGTCTGACCATGTCTCTCTGTCCCCTCTCAGTGCGTGGTGATTGGTCTGACCATGTCTCTCTGTCTCCTCTCAGTGCGTGGTGATTGGTCTGACCATGTCTCTCTGTCCCCTCTCAGTGCGTGGTGATTGGTCTGACCATGTCTCTCTGTCCTCTCAGTGCGTGGTGATTGGTCTGACCATGTCTCTCTGTCCTCTCAGTGCGTGGTGATTGGTCTGACCATGTCTCTCTGTCCCCTCAGTGCGTGGTGATTGGTCTGACCATGTCTCTCTGTCCCCTCAGTGCGTGGTGATTGGTCTGACCATGTCTCTCTGTCCCCTCTCAGTGTGTGGTGATTGGTCTGACCATGTCTCTCTGTCCTCTCAGTGCGTGGTGATTGGTCTGACCATGTCTCTCTGTCTCCTCAGTGCGTGGTGATTGGTCTGACCATGTCTCTCTGTCTCCTCTCAGTGCGTGGTGATTGGTCTGACCATGTCTCTCTGTCCCCTCAGTGTGTGGTGATTGGTCTGACCATGTCTCTCTGTCTCCTCAGTGCGTGGTGATTGGTCTGACCATGTCTCTCTGTCCCCTCAGTGCGTGGTGATTGGTCTGACCATGTCTCTCTGTCCCCTCTCAGTGCGTGGTGATTGGTCTGACCATGTCTCTCTGTCCCCTCAGTGCGTGGTGATTGGTCTGACCATGTCTCTCTGTCCTCTCAGTGCGTGGTGATTGGTCTGACCATGTCTCTCTGTCTCCTCTCAGTGCGTGGTGATTGGTCTGACCATGTCTCTCTGTCCCCTCTCAGTGCGTGGTGATTGGTCTGACCATGTCTCTCTGTCTCCTCTCAGTGCGTGGTGATTGGTCTGACCATGTCTCTCTGTCCCCTCTCAGTGTGTGGTGATTGGTCTGACCATGTCTCTCTGTCCCCTCTCAGTGTGTGGTGATTGGTCTGACCATGTCTCTCTGTCTCCTCTCAGTGCGTGGTGATTGGTCTGACCATGTCTCTCTGTCCTCTCAGTGCGTGGTGATTGGTCTGACCATGTCTCTCTGTCCCCTCTCAGTGTGTGGTGATTGGTCTGACCATGTCTCTCTGTCCTCTCAGTGCGTGGTGATTGGTCTGACCATGTCTCTCTGTCCCCTCTCAGTGTGTGGTGATTGGTCTGACCATGTCTCTCTGTCCCCTCTCAGTGTGTGGTGATTGGTCTGACCATGTCTCTCTGTCCTCTCAGTGCGTGGTTGGTGATTGGTCTGACCATGTCTCTCTGTCCTCTCAGTGCGTGGTTGGTGATTGGTCTGACCATGTCTCTCTGTCCCCTCAGTGTGTGGTGATTGGTCTGACCATGTCTCTCTGTCCCCTCTCAGTGTGTGGTGATTGGTCTGACCATGTCTCTCTGTCCCCTCTCAGTGTGTGGTGATTGGTCTGACCATGTCTCTCTGTCTCCTCTCAGTGCGTGGTGATTGGTCTGACCATACTCTCTGTCCCCTCAGTGCGTGGTGATTGGAGCAGGCCCCTGTGGGCTGAGGACGGCGGTGGAGCTGGGCTTCATGGGGGCTCGGGTGGTTCTGCTGGAGAAGAGAGACGGGTTCTCCAGGAACAACGTCCTCCACCTGTGGCCCTTCACCATCCACGACCTGAGGGGCCTCGGGGCCAAGAAGTTCTATGGGAAGTTCTGCGCAGGATCCATCGACCATATCAGTGAGTCGGTCCAGTTATCAGAACCAGAACCGCCCCAAGAAGGCCTCTGCCCAAAAAGGGCACCGCTGTAGAGGGCCCACGGGCACTGCTCTAGTTTTATAAAATGATTAATACCAGCCCTATCTCTCTACCAGCTCAGTGGCCTTGTGGTTAGAGTGTTCGCCCTGAGACTGGGAGGTCGGGGTTCGATCCCCGGCCGGGTCATACCAAAGACTGTAAAAATGGGACCCAGTGCCTCCCTGCTTGGCACTCAGCATCAAGGGTTGGATTGGGGGTAAGCCCCTGCGACATACTACATGTACATGTCCAGGGGGTGTACTTGTACATCAAGCTGCCTCATGGCTACAGAAACAGGAGATAGGCTCCTGCCCCTATGGGCCTCATGGCTACAGAAACAGGAGATGGGCCTCATGGCTACAGAAACAGGAGATAGGCTCCTGCCCTATGGGCCTCATGGCTACAGAAACAGGAGATAGGCTCCTGCCCTATGGGCCTCATGGCTACAGAAACAGGAGATAGGCTCCTGCCCCTATGGGCCTCATGGCTACAGAAACAGGAGATAGGCTCCTGCCCCTATGGGCCTCATGGCTACAGAAACAGGAGATAGGCTCCTGCCCTATGGGCCTCATGGCTACAGAAACAGAAACAGGAGATAGGCTCCTGCCCTATGGGCCTCATGCTACAGAAACAGGAGATAGGCTCCTGCCCTATGGGCCTCATGGCTACAGAAACAGGAGATAGGCTCCTGCCCTATGGGCCTCATGGCTACAGAAAAAGGAGATAGGCTCCTGCCCTATGGGCCTCATGGCTCGGCAAGGCTACTTACTTACTTATCTCTTTCTGCAGGTATCCGGCAGCTCCAGTTGGTGCTCCTGAAGGTGGCGCTGTTGTTGGGGGTGGAGGTTCACGTCAACGTGGAGTTCAAGGAACTGCTGGAGCCGCCAGAACACCAGAAACACAGAAGTAACACTCAGTCATTGGTTGAGTTGATTCATCGTCGGACCAACTGTTTATATATTATTATAATATAATATAAATGTATTATTTCCACAGAGGTGGGATGGAGAATTTTGGTGCATCCCAAATCCCATCCCGTCAGCCAGCTGGAGTTTGATGTCATCATTGGAGCTGATGGACGACGGAACACACTGGCTGGTACGTTCCTTACAACCAATCACTGCTCACCGTGTAATAATAGTCAATATAACACACTGGCTGGTATGTTCCTTACAACCAATCACTGCTCACCGTGTAATAATAGTCAATAAAACACACTGGCTGGTACGTTCCTTACAACCAATCACTGCTCACCGTGTAATAATAGTCAATATAACACACTGGCTGGTACGTTCCTTACAACCAATCACTGCTCACCGTGTAATAATAGTCAATAAAACACACTGGTGCTGGTGCATAAGTGCATAAAGAGACCTTAAAGATGGAATGCCGTGATTTCTTTCCTCCCTAAAACATGATCATCAGGTATTATGATTATACTCAGCGGAAGGTTTCTTTAAGAAAAAGTGTACAGAAAGTGTTAAAATGATGTTTTCATGTGGCCACAGCCGCCACAGCCACCAGTTCATAAAGGGCGCGTTCGGAAATACCGCCCGGGAGCGCACTCGCCCCTGAGTGCACTCGCCCCGGAGCGCACTCGCCCGGAGCACACTCGTCTATTAGCTTGCATTGCACAGTACACAAAGCGCTATTTACAAACGCGCCCTAAGTATAACTGGTTTTCACCTTGGCACAATTTTTTTCATTTCATTTTATTTCGCACATGGAGTATCACAATACAGTACAAATCATAATAGATAACAATTCATTTGTCTTACATACTTCATTTGTTTTTCATACCTATCTGATACACCCATGACGAAAAGGAGCAGGAAGAAGAATAAATTCTTATAAATACCTGCCCCCTTTTCACTCAAGTTAGTTTTTACATTAATGATTGGCTCATACACATCCAAACAAAAACAAACAAAAACAAAATAAAACAACAAGTTGAGCAATGACACGTGCAAGAAATAATAGCTAACCTATTCGTCGGCTTCATATTGCCTAAATATTAGATTTTTGTAATTTATTTTAAATTGGCAAATATTTGTACAACCCTTTAAATTGTCATCCAGAGAATTCCACGTTCGGATTCCTGTTACCGAAGGACACATCAGTCTTTGAGTGGTCCGTGCAACTTTATGTTTAAAATCAAATTTCCTCCTACTATCCCCACTTTCTGAACTAGGTTCAAATAGCCACCCACCTGAACTTAAGCCCCGCCCACAGGGAGGGGTTAGGGTTATGATGTCACTACAGTGGTATATTATGACTGGGCCTTTTGACTCAACGGCTTTCAGCTTTCAGGAAGAAACCAAAAATACACAGGGAAGACATTATTTGAATATTATAACCACATAATAGACACATGCAAAACAGAAAAAGTACAAAAATCACAGCACTCCATCTATGCTCCATTTATTCACTTCCTATATATATATGTTTATCATATAAGGTTTCAGACGCAAGGAGTTCCGAGGGAAGCTGGCCATCGCCATCACGGCTAACTTCAAAAACAGGAACACGACAGCTGAGGCCAAGGTGGAGGAGATCAGCGGAGTGGCGTTTATCTTCAATCAGAGGTTCTTCCAGGAACTGCGGCATGACACCGGTCAGACCTTTTTCTGTCAAAATGTACCTTCATTTATTCAAAAGGAGATTTTTAAATGAGTCGTTGAATTGAGCGGACTGGTTCATAACTAAGTTAAGTAGAACTGTCACGATACAAAGTAAAACATTTCGTCAACAAGAATAATGGTGACATCCTTTTATATTTATATCTGTGTCCTCCAGGAATTGACCTAGAGAACATCGTGTACTAATTGTTTCCTCCAGGAATTGACCTAGAGAACATCGTGTACTAATTGTTTCCTCCAGGAATTGACCTAGAGAACATCGTGTACTAATTGTGTCCTCCAGGAATTGACCTAGAGAACATCGTGTATACTAATTGTTTCCTCCAGGAATTGACCTAGAGAACATCGTGTATACTAATTGTTTCCTCCAGGAATTGACCTAGAGAACATCGTGTACTAATTGTTTCCTCCAGGAATTGACCTAGAGAACATCGTGTACTAATTGTTTCCTCCAGGAATTGACCTAGAGAACATCGTGTACTAATTGTTTCCTCCAGGAATTGACCTAGAGAACATCGTGTACTAATTGTGTCCTCCAGGAATTGACCTAGAGAACATCGTGTATACTAATTGTTTCCTCCAGGAATTGACCTAGAGAACATCGTGTATACTAATTGTTTCCTCCAGGAATTGACCTAGAGAACATCGTGTACTAATTGTTTCCTCCAGGAATTGACCTAGAGAACATCGTGTACTAATTGTTTCCTCCAGGAATTGACGTAGAGAACATCGTGTACTAATTGTTTCCTCCAGGAATTGACCTAGAGAACATCGTGTACTACAAGGATGACACTCACTACTTCGTAATGACGGCCAAGAAGCACAGCCTCCTGGAGAAGGGAGTCATTATACAGGTAAGAAAACTATCGTAGAAGCCAAAATAAACTGGTACGACCGTACCAGAATGAACTGGTACGGCCGTACCAGAATGAACTGGTACAGCCGTACCAGAATAAACTGGTACGACCGTACCAGAATGATCTGGTACAGCCGTACCAGAATGAACTGGTACAGCAAAATAAACTGGTACAACCGTACCAGAATAAACTGGTACAACCGTACCAGAATAAACTGGTACAACCGTACAGAATAAACTGGTACAGCTGGTACGGCCGTACCAGAATAAACTGGTACAACCGTACCAGAATAAACTGGTACAACCGTACAGAATAAACTGGTACAGCTGGTACGGCCGTACCAGAATAAACTGGTCCGGCCGTACCAGAATAAACTGATCCGGCCGTACCAGAATAAACTGGTACAACCGTACCAGAATAAACTGGTACAACCGTACAGAATAAACTGGTACAGCCGTACCAGAATAAACTGGTACAACTGTACCAGAATAAACGAATACACGCACACTGCATGTGCAATGCAGTGAAAAAACGTTAATAGGGAAACAGCAACGTTTGGGCCTTCATCAGGATATCTTTGCTATCTTTACCAAAAATATCCTGTCCACAGACTTGACCTCTTGACCTCTGAATTCTATCCATTAGTTTGATGACCTGTCGTACCAATAATGACTTAACAGTTTCCGTGCTTTGAATGGATTACTCCAGGTTAATGTCGCTGCCATATCGGACATACGCGACTTTTGTTTTATGTGTTTAATCAGCCGCAATGTAATAATTAAAAAGAAAATCCGTCTTCGCCGCGGAGAAAGAGAGTAGATGCATCTGTTTTGATGAGGAAAACGGAAATCGTCACATGCTGTGGGCTGCTAGGGCTTCTGGGAAATTGAGGCCAATGCAAACGAATGGGGTTCAACGCCTCATGGAGGAGGGTCCTGTGCTGCGTCTTCCGGGTGTACCAAGATGGCGGGTGGTCCAGCCGTTCATAACAAACGGGGGAAGCTTTTTTCGCTCGATTTTCGCGGATTAAAAGCCCAAATAATTCAGCGTATGCTCTAAAGGTAATACAACAATCTCGGCAGTGAAGGGGGGTTGATTAAAAGTCTGGTAAATCGTTTTCCGCAGTCAAACTGTTAATGAATGCACTAATTAATGACTTAATGAATGCACTAATTAATGACTTAATGAATGCACTAATTAATGACTTAATGAATGCACTAATTAATGACTTAATGAATGCACTAATTAATGACTTAATGAATGCACTAATTAATGACTTAATGAATGCACTAATTAATGACTTAATGAATGCACTACTTAATGACTTAATGAATGCACTAATTAATGACTTAATGAATGCACTAATTAACGACTTAATGAATGCACTAATTGCATCAGGATTACGTGGACACGGCGCTGCTCCTCTCGCGGCAGAACGTGGACCAGCATGCACTGCAGGCGTACGCCCGAGAGGCGGCGGACTTCTCCACCAACCACAAGCTGCCGTCGTTGGACTTCGCCATGAACCACTACGGGCAGCCGGACGTGGCGCTGTTCGACTTCACCTGCATGTACGCCTCGGAGAACGCCGCCCGGGCGCGCGCCGTGCACGGACACCAGCTGCTGATCACACTGGTGGGAGACAGCCTGCTGGAGGTAAGGACTGGTCTGGAGGCTGTGCGTGTGCGCGCGCGTGTGTGCGTGTGTGTGTGTGTGTGTGTGTGTGTGTGTGTGTGTGTGTGTGTGTGGAGGCTGTGCGTGCGCGTGTGTGCACGTACCAGTGGGCACACGACACTGGGCTAACAGTAGAGCGCCAAAGTCCTGACGTCAATCGCTCATCCCCTGGTTCACGGAAGTAATCTCTCTATGGAGAATAACATGGGCTCATCTTAAAATCGTTTCATATAATTTACAATTACAATTTAGGCATTTAGCAGACGCTCTTAATCCAGAGCGACTTACATTTAAGCAAGAACAAAAGCATGGGAATACATCACATAAAAAGCATTTATCATGAAACATGCGTAAGCTAAGAAAGTAACAGTGGAATATCTATATAATGAACTACTATACATACACTATACATATAAACTATACATATGTACTACTATGCTATACATATGTACTATGGCGTGCTATGACTATATACAATGCAATTATAGTGCTGTCTACATAACATGCTATAAGTCTGTATCAAATGCTATCTAAGTCTACAGAAATGCTATCTAAGGGGGTGGGGTAAGTGCTATGGGCCATGATGGAGTCTGAAAAGGTGGGTTTTCAGACTACGGCGGAAGATTGGGAGTGATGCTGCAGTTCTGACTGCAATGGGAAGTGCATTCCACAGTTTTGGAGACAGAAGGGAGAAGAGTTTGGGACGTGTGGAGCGCCAAAGTCCTGACGTCAATTGCTCATCCCCTGGTTCACGGAAGTAATGTCAGCCCATATTGTCAGGGAGGTGTCTCTGTATCGTTATATTGTCAGGGAGGTGTCTCTGTATCGTTGTATTGTCAGGGAGGTGTCTCTGTATCGTTATATTGTCAGGGAGGTGTCTCTGTATCGTTATATTGTCAGGGAGGTGTCTCTGTATCGTTATATTGTCAGGGAGGTGTCTCTGTATCGTTATATTGTCAGGGAGGTGTCTCTGTATCGTTATATTGTCAGGGAGGTGTCTCTGTATCGTTATATTGTCAGGGAGGTGTCTCTGTGTCGTTATATTGTCAGGGAGGTGTCTCTGTATCGTTATATTGTCGGGGAGGTGTCTCTGTATCGTTATATTGTCAGGGAGGTGTCTCTGTGTCGTTATATTGTCAGGGAGGTGTCTCTGTATCGTTATATTGTCGGGGAGGTGTCTCTGTATCGTTATATTGTCAGGGAGATGTCTCTGTATCGTTATATTGTCAGGGAGGTGTCTCTGTATCGTTATATTGTCAGGGAGGTGTCTCTGTATCGTTATATTGTCAGGGAGGTGTCTCTGTATCGTTATATTGTCAGGGAGGTGTCTCTGTATCGTTATATTGTCAGGGAGGTGTCTATCGTTATATTGTCAGGGAGGTGTCTCTGTATCGTTATATTGTCAGGGAGGTGTCTCTGTATCGTTATATTGTCAGGGAGGTGTCTCTGTATCGTTATATTGTCAGGGAGGTGTCTCTGTATCGTTATATTGTCAGGGAGGTGTCTCTGTATCGTTATATTGTCAGGGAGGTGTCTATCGTTATATTGTCAGGGAGGTGTCTCTGTATCGTTATATTGTCAGGGAGGTGTCTCTGTATCGTTATATTGTCGGGGAGGTGTCTCTGTATCGTTATATTGTCGGGGAGGTGTCTCTGTATCGTTATATTGTCGGGGAGGTGTCTCTGTATCGTTATATTGTCAGGGAGGTGTCTCTGTATCGTTGTATTGTCAGGGAGTTGTCTCTGTATCGTTATATTGTCGGGGAGGTGTCTCTGTGTCGTTATATTGTCAGGGAGGTGTCTCTGTGTCGTTATATTGTCAGGGAGGTGTCTCTGTGTCGTTATATTGTCAGGGAGGTGTCTCTGTATCGTTATATTGTCAGGGAGGTGTCTCTGTATCGTTATATTGTCAGGGAGGTGTCTCTGTATCGTTATATTGTCAGGGAGGTGTCTCTGTATCGTTATATTGTCAGGGAGGTGTCTCTGTATCGTTATATTGTCAGGGAGGTGTCTCTGTGTCGTTATATTGTCAGGGAGGTGTCTCTGTATCGTTATATTGTCAGGGAGGTGTCTCTGTATCGTTATATTGTCAGGGAGGTGTCTCTGTATCGTTATATTGTCAGGGAGGTGTCTCTGTATCGTTATATTGTCAGGGAGGTGTCTCTGTATCGTTATATTGTCAGGGAGGTGTCTCTGTATCGTTATATTGTCAGGGAGGTGTCTCTGTATCGTTATATTGTCAGGGAGGTGTCTCTGCATCGTTATATTGTCGGGGAGTTGTCTCTGTATCGTTATATTGTCGGGGAGGTGTCTCTGTGTCGTTATATTGTCAGGGAGGTGTCTCTGTGTCGTTATATTGTCAGGGAGGTGTCTCTGTGTCGTTATATTGTCAGGGAGGTGTCTCTGTATCGTTATATTGTCAGGGAGGTGTCTCTGTATCGTTATATTGTCAGGGAGGTGTCTCTGTATCGTTATATTGTCAGGGAGGTGTCTCTGTATCGTTATATTGTCAGGGAGGTGTCTCTGTATCGTTATATTGTCAGGGAGGTGTCTCTGTGTCGTTATATTGTCAGGGAGGTGTCTCTGTATCGTTATATTGTCAGGGAGGTGTCTCTGTATCGTTATATTGTCAGGGAGGTGTCTCTGTATCGTTATATTGTCAGGGAGGTGTCTCTGTATCGTTATATTGTCAGGGAGGTGTCTCTGTATCGTTATATTGTCAGGGAGGTGTCTCTGTATCGTTATATTGTCAGGGAGGTGTCTCTGTATCGTTATATTGTCAGGGAGGTGTCTCTGCATCGTTATATTGTCAGGGAGGTGTCTCTGTATCGTTATATTGTCGGGGAGGTGTCTCTGTATCGTTATATTGTCAGGGAGGTGTCTCTGTATCGTTATATTGTCGGGGAGGTGTCTCTGTATCGTTATATTGTCAGGGAGGTGTCTCTGTATCGTTATATTGTCCTGTGGATTTGCGACCTCTACTGATGATGTCAGACTTCGGTGCTTAGTCTATAGCATAGACTGTAAAAAATATGGACAAAGCGTTCCCCGGGTCTAACATGAACGTAAAATGAAGCCTGTAATAATATGCTAATTCCTGATGTAAGTCGCCATCTTTGGTACCAGCTGGCCATTGGCTGGCTCCGTTTTGTATACCAGCTGGTCATTGGCTGCCCAGACAACGAGGCGGGACTTCCCCCCTTCTTCTCCGTTGGTTTTTATTTTGACTCGAGTGGGAGGGGAATCCCGATCATAGACTGTAATGGTAGCCACGCCCCTCAGAACATACGCGATGTTTTTTTTTCTTTATGGTCATTTTTTTAATTAATGGGACCATAATTTTCCAAAAAGAATATTATGACATTAGAAATGAGACTTTAAACTAGTGACTGGAAGAAGAAAGTATTCATGACCATGTTTATTAAGGTAATACAGTCTAGGTGAAGTTGGGCCAAAATACATGGGCCTCTATGGAGCTATGGGGCTTTTTGGGTCCGGTCCAGCGCCACAACAGGCCATTATATGAACTACCGATTTCAAATGAGGCTTCACGAAATATCTGGCTGACTGCCCCCCTGGTCTATAGGTAGTCATCCCTGAGTTGTAATCATCATTGCATTACCTCTCTCTGTCAGGAGAGGGAGACAATAGACATAAAACTTAAGGAACGTAGCCGTAAAATATAAAAGTGTCTTCATGGGAAATAATAGTTTTCAAGCAGACCAATGATTGTCTGTGTGGTTGCAGCCGTTCTGGCCAATGGGGACGGGGATAGCACGAGGCTTCCTGGCTGCTCTGGACACAGCATGGATGATACGGAGCTGGGCTCAGGGTCACGACCTCCTGGACGTCCTGGCTGAGAGGTGCACACACACACACACACACACACACACACACACACACACACACACACGCACGCACGCACGCACACACACACACACACACACACACACACACACACACACACACACACACACACACACTCACTCACTCACTCACTCACTCACTCACTCACTGCTCTGGACACAGCATGGATGATACGGAGCTGGGCTCAGGGTCACGACCTCCTGGACGTCCTGGCTGAGAGGTGCACACACACACACACACACACACTCACTCACTCACTCACACACTCACTCACTCACTCACTCACTCACTCACTCACTCACTCACACACACACACACACACACACACACACACACACACACACACACACACACACACACACACACACACACACACACACACACACACACACTCACTCACTCACTCACTGCTCTGGACACAGCATGGATGATACGGAGCTGGGCTCAGGGTCACGACCTCCTGGACGTCCTGGCTGAGAGGTGCACACACACACACACACACACACACACACACACACACACACACACACACACACACACACTCACTCACTCACTCACTCACTCACTCACTCACTCACTCACTCACTCACTCACTCACTCAATTCAACAGGCTTTATTGGCATGACGTTTTACAAGTGTTGCCAAAGCACAATCACAGATATAACAAATAACAACATAATATCAATGACATGACATTTTTTATAAAAATAATATAAAATAAAGCAGGTGGTGCAGAAAATAAAACATGGCATACTGTATGTGTGTCCTACTGGTTGTCCCTTTTCTTGTGACAGGAATTGACATCTTTTGCAGCCAAATCTGCACATTCTTTCTGTTCCCCCAGAAGGACTGGTAATCTTTCCCTTTCTGTCATACTTCGTTTTTTTGTTTCAAATTTTGGGAAGAACTCCTCTCTAATATTTGTGTAGTTTTTACATTGTGTTAAGAAGTGTAACTCTGTCTCTATAGCTCCGTCATCACAGTGTGTAGTTTTTACATTTTGTTAAGAAGTGTAACTCTGTCTCTATAGCTCCGTCGTCACAGTGTGTAGTTTTTACATTGTGTTAAGAAGTGTAACTCTGTCTCTATAGCTCCGTCATCACAGTGTGTAGTTTTTACATTGTGTTAAGAAGTGTAACTCTGTCTCTATAGCTCCGTCATCACAGTGTGTAGTTTTTACATTGTGTTAATAAGTGTAACTCTGTCTCTATAGCTCCGTCGTCACAGTGTGTAGTTTTTACATTGTGTTAAGAAGTGTAACTCTGTCTCTATAGCTCCGTCATCACAGTGTGTAGTTTTTACATTGTGTTAAGAAGTGTAACTCTGTCTCTATACCTCCGTCATCACAGTGTGTAGTTTTTACATTGTGTTAAGAAGTGTAACTCTGTCTCTATAGCTCCGTCATCACAGTGTGTAGTTTTTACATTGTGTTAAGAAGTGTAACTCTGTCTCTATAGCTCCGTCATCACAGTGTGTAGTTTTTACATTGTGTTAAGAAGTGTAACTCTGTCTCTATAGCTCCGTCATCACAGTGTGTAGTCTTTACATTGTGTTAATAAGTGTAACTCTGTCTCTATAGCTCCGTCATCACAGTGTGTAGTTTTTACATTGTGTTAAGAAGTGTAACTCTGTCTCTATAGCTCCGTCATCACAGTGTGTAGTTTTTACATTGTGTTAAGAAGTGTAACTCTGTCTCTATAGCTCCGTCATCACAGTGTGTAGTTTTTACATTGTGTTAAGAAGTGTAACTCTGTCTCTATAGCTCCGTCATCACAGTGTGTAGTTTTTACATTGTGTTAAGAAGTGTAACTGTCTCTATAGCTCCGTCATCACAGTGTGTAGTTTTTACATTGTGTTAAAAAGTGTAACTCTGTCTCTATAGCTCCGTCATCACAGTGTGTAGTTTTTACATTGTGTTAAGAAGTGTAACTCTGTCTCTATAGCTCCGTCATCACAGTGTGTAGTTTTTACATTGTGTTAAGAAGTGTAACTCTGTCTCTATAGCTCCGTCATCACAGTGTGTAGTTTTTACATTGTGTTAAGAAGTGTAACTCTGTCTCTATAGCTCCGTCATCACAGTGACAGCACAGCCTCTCCTCTCTGGGCAGCCTGTCTGTCTGTGTCTGCCCTTCTCTATTGCCAGACTATGATCACTCAGTCTGTACATTGTCAAAGTCTTTCTCAGGTTTTTATCAGTTACTGTGGTTAGGTAGTCTGCCACAGTATACTGTCTGTTTAGAGCCAAATATGTTTCTAGTTTGTGTTGTGATTATGTGAGTTTCTTTTTCTTTAGTTATAATTTTGGTTGGGTCTAATCTTCTGAGTGATAGTGTAGCTGCACTGAGGCTGTCTGGGGTTTGTGATGTCAGAAGGTGAGAGGTGAGCTAGTTTCAGAACCAGCTGACTGGTTCTGAAACTGACACTCACTCACTCACACTCACACACAGGCATCCAGGTCTGCAAATGACTATCTATTTACTTAGTCGCCGACTAGATAATCCTTCATTCTCTCTCTCTGTCTCCTGTTGTCTCTCTCTCCGTTGTCCAGGGAGAGCCTGTATCGCCTCCTTCCTCAGACCACTCCCGAGAACATCCATAAGAACATGTGTCTGTACACCGTGGACCCAGCTACACGTTACCCCAACATCACCCCCCTGGTCCTCACTGCAGCCCAGGTAGACACACCCTAACATCACCCCCCTGGTCCTCACTGCAGCCCAGGTAGACACACCCGATCACCCCCTGGTCCTCACTGCAGCCCAGGTAGACACACCCTAACATCACCCCCCTGGTCCTCACTGCAGCCCAGGTAGACACACCGATCACCCCCCTGGTCCTCACTGCAGCCCAGGTAGACACACCGATCACCCCCCTGGTCCTCACTGCAGCCCAGGTAGACACACCCTAACATCACCCCCCTGGTCCTCACTGCAGCCCAGGTAGACACACCCGATCACCCCCCTGGTCCTCACTGCAGCCCAGGTAGACACACCGATCACCCCCCTGGTCCTCACTGCAGCCCAGGTAGACACACCCGATCACCCCCCTGGTCCTCACTGCAGCCCAGGTAGACACACCGATCACCCCCCTGGTCCTCACTGCAGCCCAGGTAGACACACCGATCACCCCCCTGGTCCTCACTGCAGCCCAGGTAGACACACCGATCACCCCCCTGGTCCTCACTGCAGCCCAGGTAGACACACCGATCACCCCCCTGGTCCTCACTGCAGCCCAGGTAGACACACCGATCACCCCCCTGGTCCTCACTGCAGCCCAGGTAGACACACCCTAACATCACCCCCCTGGTCCTCACTGCAGCCCAGGTAGACTCACCCGATCACCCCCCTGGTCCTCACTGCAGCCCAGGTAGACACACCGATCACCCCCCTGGTCCTCACTGCAGCCCAGGTAGACACACCGATCACCCCCCTGGTCCTCACTGCAGCCCAGGTAGACACACCCTAACATCACCCCCCTGGTCCTCACTGCAGCCCAGGTAGACACACCCGATCACCCCCCTGGTCCTCACTGCAGCCCAGGTAGACACACCCTAACATCACCCCCCTGGTCCTCACTGCAGCCCAGGTAGACACACCCCATCACCCCCCTGGTCCTCACTGCAGCCCAGGTAGACACACCCGATCACCCCCCTGGTCCTCACTGCAGCCCAGGTAGACACACCGATCACCCCCCTGGTCCTCACTGCAGCCCAGGTAGACACACCCGATCACCCCCCTGGTCCTCACTGCAGCCCAGGTAGACACACCCGATCACCCCCTGGTCCTCACTGCAGCCCAGGTAGACACACCCTAACATCACCCCCCTGGTCCTCACTGCAGCCCAGGTAGACACACCCGATCACCCCCTGGTCCTCACTGCAGCCCAGGTAGACTCACCCGATCACCCCCCTGGTCCTCACTGCAGCCCAGGTAGACTCACCCGATCACCCCCCTGGTCCTCACTGCAGCCCAGGTAGACACACCCGATCACCCCCCTGGTCCTCACTGCAGCCCAGGTAGACTCACCCGATCACCCCCTGGTCCTCACTGCAGCCCAGGTAGACTCACCCGATCACCCCCCTGGTCCTCACTGCAGCCCAGGTAGACACACCCCATCACCCCCCTGGTCCTCACTGCAGCCCAGGTAGACTCACCCGATCACCCCCCTGGTCCTTACTGGAGCCCAGGTCCACACGCAAACCACATGCACACGCAAACCACACGCAAACCACAGACACACACAAACCACACGCACACGCAAACCACACGCACACACAAACCACACGCACGTGCAAACCACACGCACGTGCAAACCACACGCAAGCGCAAACCACACACCATGATGCACACAGCGCTCCGTCCAGTGACCCCACAGTTAATATCAAATTAAAGTATTAAAACAAGGTCAAGGTTGTACTTTATTGTTCCATCTTGTGTACAGTTACATATGTGTACCTGTACAGGTACATATATACTGTACCTGTACAGGTACATATATACTGTACCTGTACAGTATATATGTACCTGCACAGTACATACTGTAAGAGTAAAACCTATTTTAGTTTGGCTTCCTTCAGACAGCAGACATCATAGATTAGATAACATGAGGTTCAAAATAACAAAAAACACAGCAAACAAACACAAGCTTTGTCTGTGTTTGCTGTGACGAGCTTTTGTCTAATTGAACAACTTGAACACCAGAGACCCTATTCTGGGCTGAACTGAACATATCTGAACACCAGAGACCCTATTCTGGGGTGAACTGAACATATCTGAACACCAGAGACCCTATTCTGGGGTGAACTGGACATATCTGAAGACCAGAGACCCTATTCTGGGGTGAACTGGACATATCTGAACACCAGAGACCCTATTCTGGGGTGAACTGAACATATCTGAACACCAGAGACCCTATTCTGGGGTGAACTGAACATATCTGAAGACCAGAGACCCTATTCTGGGGTGAACTGAACATATCTGAACATGGAGATTGGTTATTAATATTATCGGATAATAATTGTGGAACAAAAACAGGAGGGTCCCTAATTTAGAGCCCTGTGTGACTCTGGTCAATTAAGTATAATTATGGTTTACGTGGTTAAAAGTGGTGACAGTATTTTTTCCTATTTAAGGCAAAATGTCAGGACACAAAAAACAAAAGATCATGATTTTAATTTCAAAGGTAAATTAAACATAACATTTCTGCAGGTCAGTCACCTGGTCACCACAGGAGAGGAGACGAGGTTGGGTGAAGATGTAGGGGGTCTCGTACGGCCCCCCTCGCTCAGACTACCGGTACTCAATCAGGGTAAGTCCTGACCCCGTTCCCCTGCAGGCTATACTCACACAGGGTACGTTATATTTTATAATGCCTCTGAGATGTAGTGGATTAAAGTAAAGATCAAATACCTCAAAATTATACTTGATTGTACTCGTAAATCAGTGGTTCCCAAAGTGGGGTCCAGGGACCCCCAGGGGTCCTTTATGGAGTTCCAGGGGGTCCCCAGCTAAATGATAGTTTGGAACCAAATTGACCCTTATGGGTCTGTAACACTGAGAGTGTACAAATGGAACCAAATGGACCCTTGTACACTCTCAGAGTTAAATTAACATTGATTCTACAATATAAATGGAGGGGGGGGGGGTCCCAGAGATAGAAATTCCATTGAATGGGGGTCCGTAGACTGATGCATGTCAAACTGGGGGTCCTTGAAATTAAACGGGTTGAGAATCACTGCTAGAGCCGTAAAAGTCTTCTCTTATGGGGGTCCCTGGCATATCTCTTCAAATGGGGGTCCGCAGGTCTAATTAGTGTCAATTTGGGGGTCCTTGACATGAGAATGTTTGGGAACCAGTGTGATAAATCATCAGTGTGGTGTTGTGGTCTGTCTGTCTGTTTGCCTGCCTGTCTGTCTGCCTGCCTGCCTGCCCTGTCTGTCTGCCTGTCTGCCTGCCTGCCTGCCTGCCTGCCTGCCTGCCTGCCTGTCTGCCTGCCTGCCTGCCTGTCTGCCTGCCTGCCAGAGTCCTCGTCTCAGTCCAGTGAGCTGCTGTCCTGGCTACAGGAGCAGACTCAGGGATACGGAGGCGTTGTGGTCAGAGACCTGACCTCCTCCTGGAAGAGTGGCCTGGCTCTATGTGCCCTGATTCACCACTACAGACCAGACCTCATGTAAGTGTGTGTGTGTGTGTGTGTGTGTGTGTGTGTGTGTGTGTGTGTGTGTGTGTGTGTGTGTGTGTGTGTGTGTGTGTGTGTGTGTGTGTGTGTGTGTGTGTGTGTGTGTGTGTGTGTGTGTGTGTGTGTGTGTGTGTGTGTGTGTGTGTGTGTGCGTGTGCCAAGGTTCTTATATTTACGAAATATTGGAATAAAAACTACAATAAAGATAAATGAACTGAAACTGTATTGTGTGTTTACAAAATTAGCTAATTTGAACTGAAATTGTAGACAAAATGCCCATAGTTTTGCTTTGTGGATGGTTGGATCTTCAGCTGTAGCTTTAAATGCTTTGTGGATGGTTGGACCTTCAGCTTTAGCTTAAAATTTGTCAAGTTTTTATTACACAGTACTTACCTTTTCAATCCTGCACCTGACAAATAAATAATAAAATATAAAAAAACACTAAAACTATTAGCATTTTCAAAAATAAAAACAAGCAAATCCGCTCTAAAAACTATAATTTTAACTAACTGAATTAGAAAAAGAATATTCAAAATTAACTTAAACTAAAATGAAAAATCCCAAACTATTAGTACTTTGGCGTGCGTGCGTACGGTGCATGCGTGCGTGCGTACGGTGCGTACGGTGCGTGCGTGCGTACGGTGCATGCGTGTGTGCGTACGGTGCGTACGGTGCATGCGTGCGTACGGTGCGTACGGTGCGTGCGTGCGTACGGTGCATGCGTGCGTGCGTACGGTGCGTACGTGCGTACGGTGCGTGCGTGCGTGCGTACGTACGGTGCATGCGTGCGTGCGTACGGTGCGTGCGTACGGTGCATGCGTGTGTGCGTACGGTGCGTACGGTGCATGCGTGCGTACGGTGCGTACGGTGCGTGCGTGCGTACGGTGCATGCGTGCGTGCGTACGGTGCGTACGTGCGTACGGTGCGTACGGTGCGTGCGTACGTACGGTGCATGCGTGCGTGCGTACGGTGCGTACGTGCGTACGGTGCGTGCGTGCGTACGTACGGTGCATGCGTGCGTGCGTACGGTGCGTACGTGCGTACGGTGCGTACGTGCGTACGGTGCATGCGTGCGTGCGTACGGTGCGTACGTGCGTACGGTGCGTACGGTGCGTGCGTACGGTGCGTACGGTGCGTGCGTACGGTGCGTACGGTGCGTACGGTGCGTGCGGTGCGGTGCGTGCGGTGCGTGCGGTGCGTGCGTGTGTGCGTGCGTGCGTGTGTGCGTGCGTACGGTGCGTATGTGCGTACGGTGCGTGCGTGTCGCGCATCTCTAATGTAATCCTGCCTCTCTCCAACACAGTGACTTGGCCTCGCTGGTCGAGGCGTCGACAGAGCAGAACATGACGCTGGGGGTGGAGCTGGCGGAGCAGGCGTTTGGGATCTGCCCTGTGATGACAGTGGACGAGATGCTGGGGGTGGAGCCTGCCGGGGGGGTGGAGCCAGGGCAGGGGGGGGAGGAGCCTGACTCGCTCTCCATGGTGCTGTACCTCACGCAGTTCTACCAACTCCTCAAGGACACAGCGCCATCTAGTGGTGAGGAAGACACCCGCAAGGAGAATCCGGGAAGAGCAGCCTTCTCTCTCTCTATGCTGGGACTATCTTTTTACGCAGAGCCTGGCAGTCGATGGGACGCTTGTTTTACAGCACCGGCTACTACTAGTAGGGCGGTGTTGTATATTAAGCTCACTCAAAAACTATGCTTAAACCTAACCCTAACCTGTAAAACAAGCACCCCCTCAGCGACCATCGACTCCCAGGCTCTGCGAAAAAGGCCTTCTCTCTATAACAGTGGGTTTACAACCAGTGGCCCGGGGACCACCAGTGGTCCTTGAGGGGGTTCCAGGTGGCCCGGGGACCACCAGCGGTCCTTGAGGGGGTTCCAGGTGGTCCCCATGCAGCTAAATGATGGAGAGTTGGTAACCAAACGTACCCTTATAGATCTTTAACTCTTGCGAGCATAAAATGAAACCAAATGGACCCGTACGGGTCGATTTGGTTTCATTTTATGCTCTCAAGAGTTAAATTGGTGTTAAACATCTTGTTTATTGCCCAATAAATAAATAATGGACCTTGACATGCAGAGGGTTGAAAACCACTGCTCTATATCATTTCAATAATACGGTTCATGATTAATATTATATTTCCCCCTTTTGACCTCTGATCTTTTGACCTCTGACCTCTGCTCTCTTGACCTCTGTTTGTCCTTCCCCCTGCAGGGTCTCTGGCTCGGAGCGCAGCCCGGAGAGCCACACTGATCGCCCCCCCCTCGCTCCTCAGCAGGCTGGGCCACAAACGCTATCCCAAGGTGTGTGTGTGTGTGTGTGTGTGTGTGTGTGTGTGTGTGTGTGTGTGTGTGTGTGTGTGTGTGTGTGTGTCACATTTAACTCTTAACTATTCCCCAACTGTAGGAACAGAAAGATGCGTTGGGGAAAAGGAGAAGGACGAGCGAACTGTGCCAAGATGAGCAGGAGGTGAGAGAGAGAGAGAGAGATGTAAAGGTCCTTCCAAATGGAAAGCGTAGAACGCAGGCGTTGTTGCCTGGATCAACGACATGTCTGCTCCAGGTCTGCTCTAGAGGGGCGCAACAACGTCGGCCCCTCGACTTTTTCTCGCGTACAGAAAGAAATACGCAGGTCTCGTTGAAAATGACCTATAGGCGTGTTAAATCGTTTGAAAGGATTGAAAGGATCTTAAAGGGTCTTTTCAAACGTGAAGCGAGGAACGCAGGTGTTGTTGCCTGGATCAACACAGGTCTGCTCCAGGTCTGATGAAGAGCGGCGCAACAACGCAAGCTTAAAAATAAAGCTAAACAGAATCCAGGTCTTGTGAGTTGCGGGGGGGCGTGTGCACGTAACGAGCACGCGCGCGGCAAATTCACGGGACCGCGCTCAGCCGTTCACTTGCTCACCGCGACTTCTCCGCGCAACAATGAAAATGAACTATAGGCGCGTTTTATCGCTCCCCATTGGTAAGGCCCTTAATGCTGTAAACTAAATGTGGTTCCATGCATTGAAATAACGTTATATAATAAAGCATATTGCTTTCGTGATTTTTCAAAAATAGCAGACCTACAAGCCGAGTGGCTCGCTATGAGCTTGTAGGTCTGCTATTTTTGAAAAATCACGAAAATTTGGTGCAAATCTTTTTAACTCAAATCTTTGCTTATCTGGGGAGGTCCCTGGAACAACATATTTTCAGATGGGGGTCGGTGGCCAAATACAATTCATTTTTGGGGTCCTTGACATGAAATATTGAGCACCACTGATACAGAAACATAGGTATTTCTGAAAACTTTAGATTTAGAAGACATTTTTTTAATTTCGACGTCAGGTCTAAATGGGTTAAGTGGTGCTTCTGTAAATGTCCTTCCAACTGAAACTGACTTTATATTTAAATCATTTCCAGCCAGAGGTTAACAGTTCTAGCCGAGACAGCCAATCAACTGAGGAGGATGCAGTGGGCGTGTCCAGCCGCTCCAGCGTGCGTCTGATGGCCAATCGGTTTCAAGCTAAATTAGACGAGAGCGCCACCTCCTGTCCAAGCCCCTCCCCCTCGTCAGCTTCAGCGCTGCTGCGCAGACAGGTGAGAGAGATGATGTCATCCTGCTGCGCAGACAGGTGAGAGCGATGATGTCATTCTGCTGCGCAGACAGGTGAGAGCGATGATGTCATCCTGCTGCGCAGACAGGTGAGAGATGATGTCATCCTGCTGCGCAGACAGGTGAGAGCGATGATGTCATCCTGCTGTGCAGACAGGTGAGAGCGATGATGTCATCCTGCTGCGCAGACAGGTGAGAGATGATGTCATCCTGCTAGATTGTAAGGACATTGCATCACTTTGTAGATATTGTGGGTCAAATCAATTGATTCCCGTGCGCGGTGCACGGCTGCAGCCCGTCACGTGTGTGACTAATCGTACGATTTTGACTTTGACTTTGTGGTGGTGTAGCTTACTTGATTAAGCTTTTTGAGTTACCTATCATTGCCCTTAGCCAGGGATGATGGCTATTTATAACCCTTGATGACTCGGGTTCGGCCCTACGGCCTTCAAGCTGTGTTTACAGCATTTGATTTGTGACGGTGGGGCTTTTTTTCTACAGGGGGGTGTCTTAACTCCACAGGCACAGGGCATGTGTTTATACAGGGGGGTGTCTTAACTCCACAGGGCATGTGTTTCTACAGGGGGGTGTCTTAACTCCACAGGCACAGGGCATGTGTTTATACAGGGGGGTGTCTTAACTCCACAGGGCATGTGTTTCTACAGGGGGGTGTCTTAACTCCACGGGGCATGTGTTTCTACAGGGGGGTGTCTTAACTCCACAGGGCATGTGTTTATACAGGGGGGTGTCTTAACTCCACAGGCACAGGGCATGTGTTTCTACAGGGGGGTGTCTTAACTCCACAGGCACAGGGCATGTGTTTCTACAGGGGGGTGTCTTAACTCCACAGGCACAGGGCATGTGTTTATACAGGGGGGTGTCTTAACTCCACAGGGCATGTGTTTCTACAGGGGGGTGTCTTAACTCCACAGGGCATGTGTTTCTACAGGGGGGTGTCTTAACTCCACAGGGCATGTGTTTCTACAGGGGGGTGTCTTAACTCCACAGGGCATGTGTTTATACAGGGGGGTGTCTTAACTCCACAGGGCATGTGTTTCTACAGGGGGGTGTCTTAACTCCACAGGGCATGTGTTTCTACAGGGGGGTGTCTTAACTCCACAGGCACAGGGCATGTGTTCATACAGGGGGGTGTCTTAACTCCACAGGCACAGGGCATGTGTTTCTACAGGGGGGTGTCTTAACTCCACAGGCACAGGGCATGTGTTTCTACAGGGGGGTGTCTTAACTCCACGGGGCATGTGTTTATACAGGGGGGGTCTTAACTCCACAGGCACAGGGCATGTGTTTATACAGGGGGGTGTCTTAAATCCACAGGGCATGTGTTTCTACAGGGGGGTGTCTTAACTCCACAGGGCATGTGTTTCTACAGGGGGGTGTCTTAACTCCACGGGGCACAGGGCATGTGTTTATACAGGGGGGTGTCTTAACTCCACAGGCACAGGGCATGTGTTTCTACAGGGGGGTGTCTTAACTCCACAGGGCATGTGTTTATACAGGGGGGTGTCTTAACTCCACAGGGCATGTGTTTATACAGGGGGGTGTCTTAACTCCACAGGGCATGTGTTTCTACAGGGGGGTGTCTTAACTCCACAGGGCATGTGTTTCTACAGGGGGGTGTCTTAACTCCACAGGGCATGTGTTTCTACAGGGGGGTGTCTTAACTCCACAGGGCATGTGTTTCTACAGGGGGGTGTCTTAACTCCACAGGCACAGGGCATGTGTTTTCTACAGGGGGGTGTCTTAACCCATTCTGACCTGAGATCAGATTCATACGAGGTTTCCGCCGGACACACACTGGTCTGATGAACCCATTCTGACCTGAGATCAGATTCTAAAAATGTCAGTCGCTCTTCGATTTTTCAAAAATAGCAGACCTACAAGCTCGTATCGCGCCACTCGGTGGCGCGATATGAGCTTGTAGATCTGCTATTTTTAAATAGCTAAAGCATAACATGATGCCGACACCAAAATGGGTGCCCGTTCAGAATGGGTTAACTCCACAGGCACAGGGCATGTGTTTCTACAGGGGGGTGTCTTAACTCCACGGGGCATGTGTTTCTACAGGGGGGTGTCTTAACTCCACAGGGCATGTGTTTATACAGGGGGGAGTCTTAACTCCACAGGCACAGGGCATGTGTTTTCTACAGGGGGGTGTCTTAACTCCACAGGGCATGTGTTTCTACAGGGGGGTGTCTTAACTCCACAGGGCATGTGTTTCTACAGGGGGGTGTCTTAACTCCACAGGGCATGTGTTTCTACAGGGGGGTGTCTTAACTCCACAGGGCATGTGTTTCTACAGGGGGGTGTCTTAACTCCACAGGCACAGGGCATGTGTTTCTACAGGGGGGTGTCTTAACTCCACGGGGCATGTGTTTCTACAGGGGGGTGTCTTAACTCCACAGGCACAGGGCATGTGTTTCTACAGGGGGGTGTCTTAACTCCACAGGGCATGTGTTTCTACAGGGGGGTGTCTTAACTCCACAGGGCATGTGTTTCTACAGGGGGGTGTCTTAACTCCACGGGGCATGTGTTTCTACAGGGGGGTGTCTTAACTCCACAGGCACAGGGCATGTGTTTCTACAGGGGGGTGTCTTAACTCCACAGGGCATGTGTTTCTACAGGGGGGTGTCTTAACTCCACAGGGCATGTGTTTCTACAGGGGGGTGTCTTAACTCCACAGGCACAGGGCATGTGTTTCTACAGGGGGGTGTCTTAACTCCACAGGGCATGTGTTTCTACAGGGGGGTGTCTTAACTCCACAGGGCATGTGTTTATACAGGGGGGTGTCTTAACTCCACAGGGCATGTGTTTCTACAGGGGGGTGTCTTAACTCCACAGGCACAGGGCATGTGTTTCTACAGGGGGGTGTCTTAACTCCACAGGGCATGTGTTTCTACAGGGGGGTGTCTTAACTCCACAGGGCATGTGTTTATACAGGGGGGTGTCTTAACTCCACAGGCACAGGGCATGTGTTTCTACAGGGGGGTGTCTTAACTCCACAGGGCATGTGTTTCTACAGGGGGGTGTCTTAACTCCACAGGGCATGTGTTTCTACAGGGGGGTGTCTTAACTCCACAGGGCATGTGTTTCTACAGGGGGGTGTCTTAACTCCACAGGGCATGTGTTTCTACAGGGGGGTGTCTTAACTCCACAGGCACAGGGCATGTGTTTCTACAGGGGGGTGTCTTAACTCCACAGGGCATGTGTTCATACAGGGGGGTGTCTTAACTCCACACTCACAGGGCATGTGTTTCTACAGGGGGGTGTCTTAACTCCACAGGCACAGGGCATGTGTTTCTACAGGGGGGTGTCTTAACTCCACAGGCACAGGGCATGTGACAATGCAGCAAAAAGTCCCTCCAATGATCCAATGAATAGTTTCTATTGAAGTCTGAAACATGCGTGTGCAGGGCTTAAAGGTCTCAGTCCTCCTGGGGACTGGTTTCAGTCCTGAGGATCTCATAGGGGTCATTTAATGGCATCAGTGCAGATTTGCAAAAAGTCATTTTTAGCCTTGGGATTTGTTGGGGCTTTAAGCCGTGTGTGTGTGTGTGTGTGTGTGTGTGTGTGTGTGTGTGTGTGTGTGTGTGTGTGTGTGTGTGTGTGTGTGTGTGTGTGTGTGTGTGTGTGTGTGTGTGTGTGTGTGTGTGTGTGTGTGTGTGTGTGTGTGTGTGTGTGTGTGTGTGTGTGTGTGTGTGTGTGTGTGTGTGTGTGTGTGTGGGGTTGACAATGAGAAAGTGCTAATGTTAGAGTAATGACGAGTATAAAATTGAGTTATTTGAATAATTTGGATCTGGAGGTTATTTTAAACAAAGTGTGTTTGCCCTGTGCCCTGTGTTTTGCCCTGTGTGTTTGCCCTGCAGTTTTAGGTCTCGATAAATGACTTTTCTTGTAACCACCGCGCTATGACTTGTGGTGTGATATAACACTCAAATCTACACAGCGAAGAACAAAGGTGCTGGGACGGGGGGGTTAGCAACTTAGTGCTTGAGTTGCTATTAACCCATTCTGACCTGAGATCAGATTCATACGAGGTTTCCACTGGACACACACTGGTCTGATTAACCCATTCTGACCTGAGATCAGATTCTAAAAATGTCAGTCGTTCTTCGATTTTTCAAAAAATAGCAGACCTACAAGCTCATATCGCGCCACTCGGTGGCGCGATATGAGCCAAAATGGGTGCCCGGTCAGAATGGGTTAAATGCCTTGATGTCATATTCACGATTCATGATAACTACTTTTTATATATGTGATGTATGACATGCTTTGTTTTTGCTTAAATGTAAGTCGCTCTGGATCAAGAGCGTCTGCTAAATGCCTAAATTGTAAATTGTAATTGTAATATTCGACCATATGGCCTATTGGCTATCATTTATAAACTCCTCTGGTGTCTCACATTTTGTTTTAAAATCATGCTTTATTTTTATGGCTTAAAAACACATCTTACAAGAAGAGTCAATGAGAGAGCTTTACAACAGAAGGCCAAATATTAGGGGACTAAACTATTAGGGCATTTGAACACAGGCACAATTGCCTGCTATAGTCACAATGTGAGACAGGGTCTCAATGTGAACACTGATGCCTGTCAGTCACAATGTGGGACAGGGTCTCAATGTGAACACTGATGCCTGTCAGTCACAATGTGGGACAGGGTCTCAATGTGAACACTGATGCCTGTCAGTCACATTGTGGGACAGGGTCTCAATTTGAACACTGATGCCTGTCAGTCACAATGTGGGACAGGGTCTCAATGTGAACACTGATGCCTGTCAGTCACAATGTGGGACAGGGTCTCAATGTGAACACTGATGCCTGTCAGTCACAATGTGGGACAGACAGGGTCTCAATGTGAACACTGATGCCTGTCAGTCACAATGTGAGACAGGGTCTCAATGTGAACACTGATGCCTGTCAGTTACAATGTGGGACAGGGTCTCAATGTGAACACTGATGCCTGTCAGTCACAATGTGGGACAGACAGGGTCTCAATGTGAACACTGATGCCTGTCAGTCACAATGTGGGACAGGGTCTCAATGTGAACACTGATGCCTGTCAGTCACAATGTGGGACAGGGTCTCAATGTGAACACTGATGCCTGTCAGTCACAATGTGGGACAGGGTCTCAATGTGAACACTGATGCCTGTCAGTCACAATGTGAGACAGGGTCTCAATTTGAACACTGATGCCTGTCAGTCACAATGTGGGACAGGGTCTCAATGTGAACACTGATGCCTGTCAGTCACAATGTGAGACAGGGTCTCAATGTGAACACTGATGCCTGTCAGTCACAATGTGGGACAGGGTCTCAATGTGAACACTGATGCCTGTCAGTCACAATGTGGGACAGACAGGGTCTCAATGTGAACACTGATGCCTGTCAGTCACAATGTGGGACAGGGTCTCAATTTGTGGGACGCCTGAAAAGTCTTGGAAATGAGGGACTGTCCCACGCAAAGAGGGACATCTGGTCACCCCATGGGTCGCACACAGTGGCAAGAGTGAATTTTTATTTTCTACATCATACAGAAAGAAAGATGTTTGGGCTATATCCAGCCTTCATCAGTTTTAGGACACCATGTGTTGCGTGTGCATTAGCACTGTCTAATATATCAATGCACTGGATTTGCTCTGCATCAATGCTACCTGTCTATTATTCCTCTAGTTTTTTGTTTTGTTTTTTCTTTCTTTATCCTTTATTTAGCCAGGGTAGTAACTGAGCACAAGTGCTCATTTTCAGCAACGCCCTGCACATAGAAACAGACAGACACACAAGGTTCAAGGTTCAAGGTGTTTATTGTCACACAGATGTACATGCATTGTGAAAAACTCTCTCTCACACACACACACACACACACACACACACACACACACACACACACACACACACACACACACACACACACACACACACACACACACATTAAAACCTGGGAGCTGACCAGTACAACCACAGTCTGATACTGTTGTACTGACCGGTACAACCACAGTCTGATACTGTGGTACTGACCGGTACAACCACAGTCTGATACTGTTGTACTGACCAGTACAACCACAGTCTGATACTGTGGTACTGACCGGTACAACCACAGTCTGATACTGTTGTACTGACCAGTACAACCACAGTCTGATACTGTTGTACTGACCAGTACAACCACAGTATTATACTGTTGTACTGACCGGTACAACCACAGTCTGATACTGTGGTACTGACCGGTACAACCACAGTCTGATACTGTTGTACTGACCAGTACAACCACAGTCTGATACTGTTGTACTGACCGGTACAACCACAGTCTGATACTGTGGTACTGACCAGTACAAATATAACAGAATAAAATGTTTAAGATAGTCACGATTCGCGAGTAATGAACAGGATTGTGTAGGAAACTGTGCCAGTGAAAACTTCATATAGTGTGTGTTGTCTGTCAAAATGTTACATTGTTCAGTTTTTCTGCCTTCTTCCAGGCCATTCGGTCGATGCTGGCGGGCTCGGTGGGCGCCAGCGACGTGTGTTTCTTCTGCAGGAAGCGCGTGTACGTGATGGAGAGGCTGAGCGCCGAGGGCCTGTTCTTCCACCGGGCGTGCTTCCTGTGCGACCACTGTGGCGGCACGCTGCGCCCGGCCGCCTACGCCTACGATGGACGCCACGGTGAGCACCCGGGGAGGGAAAGGAGGCCTTGATGCCGTCGAAATGACTGATTTAACCGATATAGACATTATAGACATTAACCTGAAAATTGCTGATCTACAAGCTCACAGCACGTATAGCGCTGCGACACATTGTGAGCTTGTAGATCTGCTATTTTCAGCATGCAAACGAGTGTAACATGACTGTTGAAATTGTCAGTATATTCAGTCTTATAGTTTTAGTCGTCACAGCTTATAGGATTGAAGAAACCACAGCTTGGTCAAGATGCTGTCAGTGTGATTTCACACTGCCTGCCACGGGATCATTGCCATTTCTACATGTTGTCATCTGACTTGTGTGTGTGTGTGTGTGTGTGTGTGTGCGCACACACACACACACACACACACACACACACACACACACACACAAAGCGCGTTGGGTGTCTTCAAGCTCCCTGCACTGAATGAGGCCTCAGTATGCATATACAGTATGCATACAGTATGCATACAGTATGCATACTGTATGCATGTATGTGTGCATTAAATCACTTTGTCTCTTCACCGTTGGTGCCCTCTGGGCCTTGCTATAGGATGTTTTACAGGCTGTTTTGTGGTTGTTGCTATCTTGGTGTGTGTGTGTGTGTGTGTGTGTGTGTGTGTGTGTGTGTGTGTGTGTGTGTGTGTGTGTGTGTGTGTGTGTGTGTGTGTGTGTGTGTGTGTGCTCGCACCACAAGGGTCGTTGTGTTGTGTGTATAGCTCAGGGTTCGAGGGGAGGTACCAAAGTGAGGTTTTGTCTTTGATTCAAACGTGGAAGCCAATCAGAAGTGCCGCTGTCAAATGATGGGCGTTTAAACACGAGGCTGCGCGTCAGCGTTGGTACATATACATCTTTACCAGCGCTTTCTAATGACTCTTCCGCTAGTTCTGTACGAGCGATCTCACGTCACCTGTACTGCTGTCGACCTGTTCTACTCCCCATGGAGGCTTCAAACTGTAAGATATATATTTCATCTGAACACAATGATTCATTTATTCTCCGTGAGACACTAGTCGTCTTTGTTGAGAAGATCTACAGCTGTGGGAATTAATGACCTGGGCTATATTTGGGTCTGCGTGATATCATAACTTTATTTGGGTCTATTAATTTATTTGGGTCTATTAATATAATTTTATTTGGGTCTGCGTGATATCATAATTTTATTTTAGGTTCGGCGAAATGGCAAATGTGTTGTTTGTGCTCCCTAATACTGCTAAAACGTATGTGTGTTATTTGTTACGTTGTGGTTCCATAACTGATTAATGTTGTATGCAGGGATAGGTTCTACTGTTTGTTACGGTGTGGTTCTGGTACCATAACTGATTAACCCATTCTGACCTGAGATCAGATTCTAAAAATGTCTTCTACATCCTGACGGTTTTCTGAAAAAGCCAGGTTTCTATGTCAGTCATTCTTCGATTTTTCAAAAATAGCAGACCTACAAGCTCATATCGCGCCACTCGGTGGCGCGCTACGAGCTTGTAGGTCTGCTATTTTTCAATAGCTAAAGCATAACATGATGCTGACACCAAAATGGGTGCCCGGTCAGAATGGGTTAATGTTGTCTGCAGGGAGGTTCTACTGTTTGTTACGGTGTGTTTCTGGTTCCATAACGGCTCCATGTTGTCTGCAGGGAGGTTCTACTGTTTGTTACGGTGTGGTTCTGGTTCCATAACTGCTCCATGTTGTCTGCAGGGAGGTTCTACTGTTTGTTACGGTGTGGTTCTGGTTCCATAACTGCTCCATGTTGTCTGCAGGCAGGTTCTACTGTTTGCAGCACTACGATCTGAGGCTGAGCGGTCCGACCCAGAGGAAGAGACCCGCCACCAGCATCTCTTCTGACCCGTCGACCTCTCATCGCTCATCAGGGGTAAGAACTATTATTTTTGTTTTATAAATCCAGTTTATAAATTCAGTATAACTCATTGCAGTGGTCCTCAAACATTTTCATGTCGATTTGAGAACGTTAATTTGTGTTCAGAACAACTCCAGAATTTGTCGAGATGTTTCGGGATTTTTAGAAACACCTGCAACCTCACGACAACGCCACACGTTGTACGGCTTGTAGATTGACTATTTTCAAATAGCCGAGTTTAGTTTAGAATGGAGTTAAGTGATTTCGATGCTATCAAATCGCGCTGGATGAATAAAGCGACTGTGTTTAGTGGCTGAATAGCAACTCCCCGTGACCGCACGTCTAAAATATTAATCAGACCAGTGTGTGTCCAGTGGAAACCTCGTATGAATCTGATCTCAGGTCAGAATGGGTTAATGCTTCTAAAGACTCTTATGTAGTTGATAGTCTGAGCCGCGCGACCACCTCCGCCATTGCTGTGGTCGTCTGTCCGAGAGGCAGGCGTCTTCTATATGAATAGAATAGGACTCTATGATGACCTATGACCTATGCTGAGCTATCGCTAGACGGCGCCGGCGATGTATGAGTTAACAAATGTATCTGGGGACCCCCTGGAACCCCCAAGAAGGACCACTGGGCCCCCACACTGAGAACCACTCATGTATTCATTTAATAGATATTTTATTATATGTGATAATGGAGCCCAAACTGTATGTATTATATCTACTGTTTCTAGACCTCCCTCCTGAGCTCAGTGCCCACTGCCTCGTCCACAGGAACCATGACCCCCGACAGCACTGTGGGCCGCAAAGCCTCAGGTGAGACCCTTCTCACACACACACACACACACACACACACACACACACACACACACATTTATTTATATGGTCTTCAGTGTGTGTGTGTGCTTGTGTGTGCCTCTGTGTGCGCGCCTGCTGAGTGTATGCGCACGGAACGCTACAGACTCTCTTTCATGCCAACTGCCATCAGACTTTTTAATGCAAAGGCATAAGAACTGCCCCCCCCCCAAATGGCATATGGTCCTTGGTTGTCTGGTCTTGTGTGATATGTCATTTGTGTCTGTTCTGTGTTGCTCTGTCTGTCCAGTAGTTTTTAGCTTTTTAGTTTCTATGCACTTTATGCTGTTGTAACACTTCAATTTCCCCTCGGGGATTAATAAAGTATATCTCATCTCATCTCTCATCTCATGTTTTCCCAGTGGCGTCACTGATGGAGCCCAAGGGGTCCGGGCCGGCCAAGAGGATGTGGCGGGCCACGCCGGAGCGCATCGAGCTGGAGAACAGCGGTGGGGACGTCCTCACCGCTCCTCCCTGGGTCAGGGACCCCTCCTCTGGGCCCACGGACCCCTCCTCTGGGCCCACGGACCCCTCCTCTGGGCCCATGGACCCCTCCTCTGGGCCCATGGACCCCTCCTCTGGGCCCATGGACCCCTCCTCGGGCCCCACGGAGCGCATCGGGCTGGAGGACAGCGCGGGGGACGTCGGCGCCACGCCCCTGGAGGTCCCCGAGGAGGTGCTGGCCAACTACAACCTCAGTCTGCTGGAGAAGAAGAACAGATGCTCTCAGGGATCCAGGTTGGACTTCTTTGACACTTTGTATCAGTGGTGGAAATAAAGTCAACTTAACCCATCTGTCTGTAACTATCTGTCTGTAGCTCCATCTGTCTGTAGCTCCATCTGTCTGTAGCTCCATCTGTCTGTAGCTCCATCTGTCTGTAACTATCTGTCTGTAGCTCCATCTGTCTGTAGCTCCATCTGTCTGTAGCTCCATCTGTCTGTAGCTCCATCTGTCTGTAACTATCTGTCTGTAGCTCCATCTGTCTGTAGCTCCATCTGTCTGTAGCTCCATCTGTCTGTAGCTCCATCTGTCTGTAGCTCCATCTGTCTGTAGCTCCATCTGTCTGTAGCTCCATCTGTCTGTAACTATCTGTCTGTAGCTCCATCTGTCTGTAGCTCCATCTGTCTGTAGCTCCATCTGTCTGTAACTATCTGTCTGTAGCTCCATCTGTCTGTAGCTCCATCTGTCTGTAACTATCTGTCTGTAGCTCCATCTGTCTGTAGCTCCATCTGTCTGTAACTATCTGTCTGTAGCTCCATCTGTCTGTAGCTCCATCTGTCTGTAGCTCCATCTGTCTGTAGCTCCATCTGTCTGTAGCTCCATCTGTCTGTAGCTCCATCTGTCTGTAGCTCCATCTGTCTGTAGCTCCATCTGTCTGTAGCTCCATCTGTCTGTAGCTCCATCTGTCTGTAGCTCCATCTGTCTGTAGCTCCATCTGTCTGTAGCTACATCTGTCTGTAGCTCCCTCTGTCTGTAGCTACATCTGTCTGTAGCTCCATCTGTCTGTAGCTCCCTCTGTCTGTAGCTCCATCTGTCTGTAGCTCCATCTGTCTGTAGCTCCATCTCTGTGTCTGTAGCTCCATCTGTCTGTAGCTCCATCTGTCTGTAGCTCCCTCTGTCTGTAGCTCCATCTGTCTGTAGCTCCATCTGTCTGTAGCTCCATCTGTCTGTAGCTCCATCTGTCTGTAGCTCCATCTGTCTGTAACTCCATCTGTCTGTAGCTCCATCTGTCTGTAGCTCCATCTGTCTGTAGCTCCATCTGTCTGTAGCTCCATCTGTCTGTAGCTCCATCTGTCTGTAGCTCCATCTGTCTGTAGCTCCATCTGTCTGTAGCTCCATCTGTCTGTAGCTCCCTCTGTCTGTAGCTCCGTCTGTCTGTAGCTCCATCTGTCTGTAGCTCCCTCTGTCTGTAGCTCCATCTGTCTGTAGCTCCATCTGTCTGTAGCTCCATCTGTCTGTAGCTCCATCTGTCTGTAGCTCCATCTGTCTGTAGCTCCATCTGTCTGTAGCTCCATCTGTCTGTAGCTCCCTCTGTCTGTAGCTCCATCTGTCTGTAGCTCCATCTGTCTGTAGCTCTGTCTGTATCTCCATCTGTCTGTAGCTCCCTCTGTCTGTAGCTCCATCTGTCTGTAGCTCCCTCTGTCTGTAGCTCTGTCTGTATCTCCATCTGTCTGTAGCTCCATCTGTCTGTAGCTCCATCTGTCTGTAGCTCTGTCTGTATCTCCATCTGTCTGTAGCTCCCTCTGTCTGTAGCTCCATCTGTCTGTAGCTCCATCTGTCTGTAGCTCCATCTGTCTGTAGCTCCATCTGTAGCTCCCTCTGTCTGTAGCTCCCTCTGTCTGTAGCTCCATCTGTCTGTAGCTCCATCTGTCTGTATCTCCATCTGTCTGTAGCTCCATCTGTCTGTAGCTCCATCTGTCTGTAGCTCCATCTGTCTGTGGCTCCATCTGTCTGTAGCTCCATCTGTCTGTAGCTCCATCTGTCTGTAGCTCCATCTGTAGCTCCATCTGTCTGTAGCTCCATCTGTAGCTCCCTCTGTCTGTAGCTCCATCTGTAGCTCCCTCTGTCTGTAGCTCCATCTGTCTGTAGCTCCATCTGTCTGTAGCTCCATCTGTCTGTAGCTCCATCTGTCTGTAGCTCCCTCTGTCTGTAGCTCCATCTGTCTGTATCTCCATCTGTCTGTAGCTCCATCTGTCTGTAGCTCCATCTGTCTGTAGCTCCATCTGTCTGTAGCTCCATCTGTAGCTCCCTCTGTCTGTAGCTCCATCTGTCTGTAGCTCCATCTGTCTGTATCTCCATCTGTCTGTAGCTCCATCTGTCTGTAGCTCCATCTGTCTGTAGCTCCATCTGTCTGTAGCTCCATCTGTAGCTCCCTCTGTCTGTAGCTCCATCTGTCTGTAGCTCCATCTGTCTGTAGCTCCATCTGTCTGTAGCTCCATCTGTCTGTAGCTCCATCTGTCTGTAGCTCCATCTGTCTGTAGCTCCATCTGTCTGTAACTATCTGTCTGTAGCTCCATCTGTCTGTAGCTCCATCTGTCTGTAGCTCCATCTGTCTGTAGCTCCATCTGTCTGTAGCTCCATCTGTCTGTAGCTCCATCTGTCTGTAGCTCCATCTGTCTGTAGCTCCCTCTGTCTGTAGCTCCGTCTGTCTGTAGCTCCATCTGTCTGTAGCTCCCTCTGTCTGTAGCTCCATCTGTCTGTAGCTCCATCTGTCTGTAGCTCCATCTGTCTGTAGCTAAATATGTCTGTAGCTCCATCTGTCTGTAGCTCCATCTGTCTGTAGCTCCATCTGTCTGTAGCTCCATCTCTCTGTAGCTCCATCTGTCTGTAGCTCCATCTGTCTGTAGCTCCATCTGTCTGTAGCTCTGTCTGTCTGTAGCTCCATCTGTCTGTAACTCCATCTGTCTGTAGCTCCATCTGTGTCTGTAGCTCCCTCTGTCTGTAGCTACATCTGTCTGTAGCTCCATCTGTCTGTAGCTCCATCTGTCTGTAGCTCCATCTGTTTGTAGCTCCATCTGTCTGTAGCTCCATCTGTCTGTAGCTCCATCTGTAGCTCCCTCTGTCTGTAGCTCCATCTGTTTGTAGCTCCATCTGTCTGTAGCTCCATCTGTCTGTAGCTCCATCTGTCTGTAGCTCCATCTGTCTGTAGCTCCATCTGTCTGTAGCTCCATCTGTCTGTAGCTCCCTCTGTCTGTAGCTCCATCTGTCTGTAGCTCCCTCTGTCTGTAGCTCCCTCTGTCTGTAGCTCCCTCTGTCTGTAGCTACATCTGTCTGTAGCTCCATCTGTCTGTAGCTCCATCTGTCTGTAGCTCCATCTGTCTGTAGCTCCATCTGTCTGTAGCTCCATCTGTCTGTAGCTCCATCTGTCTGTAGCTACATCTGTCTGTAGCTCCATCTGTCTGTAGCTCCATCTGTCTGTAGCTCCATCTGTCTGTAGCTCCATCTGTCTGTAGCTCCATCTGTCTGTAGCTCCATCTGTCTGTAGCTAAATATGTCTGTAGCTCCATCTGTCTGTAGCTAAATCTGTCTGTAGCTCCATCTGTCTGTAGCTCCATCTGTCTGTAGCTAAATATGTCTGTAGCTCCCTCTGTCTGTAGCTCCCTCTGTCTGTAGCTCCATCTGTCTGTAGCTCCATCTGTCTGTAGCTCCATCTGTCTGTAGCTCCATCTGTCTGTAGCTCCGTCTGTCTGTAGCTCCGTCTGTAGCTCCATCTGTCTGTAGCTCCATCTGTCTGTAGCTCCATCTGTCTGTAGCTCCATCTGTCTGTAGCTCCGTCTGTCTGTAGCTCCATCTGTCTGTAGCTCCGTCTGTAGCTCCATCTGTCTGTAGCTCCATCTGTCTGTAGCTCCGTCTGTCTGTAGCTCCGTCTGTAGCTCCCTCTGTCTGTAGCTCTGTCTGTAGCTCCCTCTGTCTGTAGCTCCGTCTGTAGCTCCATCTGTCTGTAGCTCCGTCTGTAGCTCCCTCCGTCTGTAGCTCCATCTGTCTGTAGCTCCATCTGTCTGTAGCTCCATCTGTCTGTAGCTCCATCTGTCTGTAGCTCCATCTGTCTGTAGCTCCATCTGTCTGTAGCTCCATCTGTCTGTAGCTCCATCTGTCTGTAGCTCCATCTGTCTGTAGCTCCATCTGTCTGTAGCTACATCTGTCTGTAGCTCCATCTGTAGCTCCCTCTGTCTGTAGCTACATCTGTCTGTAGCTCTCTGTTTCCCAATAGTGAATCCCTATGTTTTCCAACAGTGAATCCCTATGTTTCCCAACAGTGAATCCCTATGTTTCCCAATAGTGAATCCCTATGTTTCCCAACAGTGAATCCCTATGTTTCCCAACAGTGAATCCCTATGTTTCCCAACAGTGAATCCCTCTGTTTCCCAACAGTGAATCCCTCTGTTTCCCAACAGTGAATCCCTATGTTTCCCAACAGTGAATCCCTATGTTTCCCAACAGTGAATCCCTATGTTTTCCAACAGTGAATCCCTATGTTTCCCAACAGTGAATCCCTATGTTTCCCAATAGTGAATCCCTATGTTTCCCAACAGTGAATCCCTATGTTTCCCAACAGTGAATCCCTATGTTTCCCAACAGTGAATCCCTCTGTTTCCCAACAGTGAATCCCTCTGTTTCCCAACAGTGAATCCCTCTGTTTCCCAACAGTGAATCCCTATGTTTCCCAACAGTGAATCCCTATGTTTCCCAACAGTGAATCCCTCTGTTTCCCAACAGTGAATCCCTATGTTTCCCAACAGTGAATCCCTATGTTTCCCAACAGTGAATCCCTATGTTTCCCAACAGTGAATCCCTCTGTTTCCCAACAGTGAATCCCTCTGTTTCCCAACAGTGAATCCCTATGTTTTCCAACAGTGAATCCCTATGTTTCCCAACAGTGAATCCCTCTGTTTCCCAACAGTGAATCCCTCTGTTTCCCAACAGTGAATCCCTATGTTTCCCAACAGTGAATCCCTATGTTTCCCAACAGTGAATCCCTATGTTT
>NC_139714.1:37374302-37396610 GCF_964188405.1 Protomyctophum parallelum
CATGACATAACAACCACACCAAGGGCTCTAATGAAGTACTGTCACCTCATAAACACATGACATAACAACCACACCAAGGGGTCTAATGAAGTACTGTCACCTCATAAACACATGACATAACAACCACACCGAGGGCTCTAATGAAGTACTGTCACCTCATAAACACATGAAATAATACAGAAATCACGGCACTCTTTAACACTCAATTGTAGTGAGATATGTCTATATTTACAGTGTCCTCTCTTTCTCTCCAGTTTCCGTGTTAAGGGGGAGTCCGAGTTGCACAGATGAGTCGGAGCTGGCTTGTTCTACCGTCGTGCAGAGATGCTCATTGAACCCTAGAACCAATGTAAGTACTGACCCCAGACCAGCACTACGATAACACCCTAGAACCAATGTAAGGCTGCCCAGACATTAGATATCTGTCTAATCATCTGACATTACATATCTATCTAATCATCTGACATTAGATATCTATCTAATCATCTGACATTAGATATCTATCTAATCATCTGACATTAGATATCTATCTAATCATCTGACATTAGATATCTATCTAATCATCTGACATTAGATATCTATCTAATCATCTGACATTAGATATCTATCTAATCATCTGACATTACATATCTATCTAATCATCTGACATTAGATATCTGTCTAATCATCTGACATTAGATATCTATCTAATCATCTGACATTAGATATCTATCTAATCATCGGGCTTACTGCGGACACTAGAATGATTAACTCAGAGACATTTTGTAAATCAATAGTTAACCAATAATCAATAATTAACCGTTACACTTGATTTGTTTCCAAAGCTGCGTTTGGAGTTGTTTGACCTGGCGTCTGGCATTCAGAGAGTTGTGATAAAGGACGATGAGAAGAAACAGGAGGTAATGGAGGTGTAATGGTGAACTCTGTAGTGACTGTAGAGGTAGAGAAACAGGAGGTAATGGAGGTGTAATGGTGAACTCTGTAGTGACTGTAGAGGTAGAGAAACAGGAGGTAATGGAGGTGTAATGGTGAACTCTGTAGTGACTGTAGAGGTAGAGAAACAGGAGGTAATGGAGGTGTAATGGTGAACTCTGTAGTGACTGTAGAGGTAGAGAAACAGGAGGTAATGGAGGTGTAATGGTGAACTCTGTAGTGACTGTAGAGGTAGAGAAACAGGAGGTAATGGAGGTGTAATGGTGAACTCTGTAGTGACTGTAGAGGTAGAGAAACAGGAGGTAATGGAGGTGTAATGGTGAACTCTGTAGTGACTGTAGGGGTAGAGAAACAGGAGGTAATGGAGGTGTAATGGTGAACTCTGTAGTGACTGTAGGGGTAGAGAAACAGGAGGTAATGGAGGTGTAATGGTGAACTCTGTAGTGACTGTAGAGGTAGAGAAACAGGAGGTAATGGAGGTGTAATGGTGAACTCTGTAGTGACTGTAGAGGTAGAGAAACAGGAGGTAATGGAGGTGTAATGGTGAACTCTGTAGTGACTGTAGAGGTGGAGAAACAGGAGGTAATGGAGGTGTAATGGTGAACTCTGTAGTGACTGTAGAGGTAGAGAAACAGGAGGTAATGGAGGTGTAATGGTGAACTCTGTAGTGACTGTAGAGGTAGAGAAACAGGAGGTAATGGAGGTGTAATGGTGAACTCTGTAGTGACTGTAGAGGTAGAGAAACAGGAGGTAATGGAGGTGTAATGGTGAACTCTGTAGTGACTGTAGAGGTAGAGAAACAGGAGGTAATGGAGGTGTAATGGTGAACTCTGTAGTGACTGTAGAGGCAGAGAAACAGGAGGTAATGGAGGTGTAATGGTGAACTCTGTAGTGACTGTAGAGGTAGAGAAACAGGAGGTAATGGAGGTGTAATGGTGAACTCTGTAGTGACTGTAGAGGTAGAGAAACAGGAGGTAATGGAGGTGTAATGGTGAACTCTGTAGTGACTGTAGAGGTAGAGAAACAGGAGGTAATGGAGGTGTAATGGTGAACTCTGTAGTGACTGTAGAGGTGGAGAAACAGGAGGTAATGGAGGTGTAATGGTGAACTCTGTAGTGACTGTAGAGGTAGAGAAACAGGAGGTAATGGAGGTGTAATGGTGAACTCTGTAGTGACTGTAGAGGTAGAGAAACAGGAGGTAATGGAGGTGTAATGGTGAACTCTGTAGTGACTGTAGAGGTAGAGAAACAGGAGGTAATGGAGGTGTAATGGTGAACTCTGTAGTGACTGTAGAGGTAGAGAAACAGGAGGTAATGGAGGTGTAATGGTGAACTCTGTAGTGACTGTAGAGGTAGAGAAACAGGAGGTAATGGAGGTGTAATGGTGAACTCTGTAGTGACTGTAGAGGTAGAGAAACAGGAGGTAATGGAGGTGTAATGGTGAACTCTGTAGTGACTGTAGAGGTAGAGAAACAGGAGGTAATGGAGGTGTAATGGTGAACTCTGTAGTGACTGTAGAGGTAGAGAAACAGGAGGTAATGGAGGTGTAATGGTGAACTCTGTAGTGACTGTAGAGGTAGAGAAACAGGAGGTAATGGAGGTGTAATGGTGAACTCTGTAGTGACTGTAGAGGTAGAGGAACAGGAGGTAATGGAGGTGTAATGGTGAACTCTGTAGTGACTGTAGAGGTAGAGAAACAGGAGGTAATGGAGGTGTAATGGTGAACTCTGTAGTGACTGTAGGGGTAGAGAAACAGGAGGTAATGGAGGTGTAATGGTGAACTCTGTAGTGACTGTAGAGGTAGAGAAACAGGAGGTAATGGAGGTGTAATGGTGAACTCTGTAGTGACTGTAGAGGTAGAGAAACAGGAGGTAATGGAGGTGTAATGGTGAACTCTGTAGTGACTGTAGAGGTAGAGAAACAGGAGGTAATGGAGGTGTAATGGTGAACTCTGTAGTGACTGTAGAGGCAGAGAAACAGGAGGTAATGGAGGTGTAATGGTGAACTCTGTAGTGACTGTAGAGGTAGAGAAACAGGAGGTAATGGAGGTGTAATGGTGAACTCTGTAGTGACTGTAGAGGTAGAGAAACAGGAGGTAATGGAGGTGTAATGGTGAACTCTGTAGTGACTGTAGAGGTAGAGAAACAGGAGGTAATGGAGGTGTAATGGTGAACTCTGTAGTGACTGTAGAGGTAGAGAAACAGGAGGTAATGGAGGTGTAATGGTGAACTCTGTAGTGACTGTAGAGGTAGAGAAACAGGAGGTAATGGAGGTGTAATGGTGAACTCTGTAGTGACTGTAGAGGTAGAGAAACAGGAGGTAATGGAGGTGTAATGGTGAACTCTGTAGTGACTGTAGAGGTAGAGAAACAGGAGGTAATGGAGGTGTAATGGTGAACTCTGTAGTGACTGTAGAGGTAGAGGAACAGGAGGTAATGGAGGTGTAATGGTGAACTCTGTAGTGACTGTAGAGGTAGAGGAACAGGAGGTAATGGAGGTGTAATGGTGAACTCTGTAGTGACTGTAGAGGTAGAGAAACAGGAGGTAATGGAGGTGTAATGGTGAACTCTGTAGTGACTGTAGAGGCAGAGAAACAGGAGGTAATGGAGGTGTAATGGTGAACTCTGTAGTGACTGTAGAGGTAGAGAAACAGGAGGTAATGGAGGTGTAATGGTGAACTCTGTAGTGACTGTAGAGGTAGAGTAACAGGAGGTAATGGAGGTGTAATGGTGAACTCTGTAGTGACTGTAGAGGTAGAGAAACAGGAGGTAATGGAGGTGTAATGGTGAACTCTGTAGTGACTGTAGAGGTAGAGAAACAGGAGGTAATGGAGGTGTAATGGTGAACTCTGTAGTGACTGTAGAGGTAGAGAAACAGGAGGTAATGGAGGTGTAATGGTGAACTCTGTAGTGACTGTAGAGGTAGAGAAACAGGAGGTAATGGAGGTGTAATGGTGAACTCTGTAGTGACTGTAGAGGTAGAGAAACAGGAGGTAATGGAGGTGTAATGGTGAACTCTGTAGTGACTGTAGAGGTAGAGAAACAGGAGGTAATGGAGGTGTAATGGTGAACTCTGTAGTGACTGTAGAGGTAGAGAAACAGGAGGTAATGGAGGTGTAATGGTGAACTCTGTAGTGACTGTAGAGGTAGAGAAACAGGAGGTAATGGAGGTGTAATGGTGAACTCTGTAGTGACTGTAGAGGTAGAGAAACAGGAGGTAATGGAGGTGTAATGGTGAACTCTGTAGTGACTGTAGAGGTAGAGAAACAGGAGGTAATGGAGGTGTAATGGTGAACTCTGTAGTGACTGTAGAGGTAGAGAAACAGGAGGTAATGGAGGTGTAATGGTGAACTCTGTAGTGACTGTAGAGGTAGAGAAACAGGAGGTAATGGAGGTGTAATGGTGAACTCTGTAGTGACTGTAGAGGTAGAGAAACAGGAGGTAATGGAGGTGTAATGGTGAACTCTGTAGTGACTGTAGAGGTAGAGGAACAGGAGGTAATGGAGGTGTAATGGTGAACTCTGTAGTGACTGTAGAGGTAGAGAAACAGGAGGTAATGGAGGTGTAATGGTGAACTCTGTAGTGACTGTAGAGGCAGAGAAACAGGAGGTAATGGAGGTGTAATGGTGAACTCTGTAGTGACTGTAGAGGTAGAGAAACAGGAGGTAATGGAGGTGTAATGGTGAACTCTGTAGTGACTGTAGAGGTAGAGAAACAGGAGGTAATGGAGGTGTAATGGTGAACTCTGTAGTGACTGTAGAGGCAGAGAAACAGGAGGTAATGGAGGTGTAATGGTGAACTCTGTAGTGACTGTAGAGGCAGAGAAACAGGAGGTAATGGAGGTGTAATGGTGAACTCTGTAGTGACTGTAGAGGTAGAGAAACAGGAGGTAATGGAGGTGTAATGGTGAACTCTGTAGTGACTGTAGAGGTAGAGAAACAGGAGGTAATGGAGGTGTAATGGTGAACTCTGTAGTGACTGTAGAGGTAGAGAAACAGGAGGTAATGGAGGTGTAATGGTGAACTCTGTAGTGACTGTAGAGGTAGAGAAACAGGAGGTAATGGAGGTGTAATGGTGAACTCTGTAGTGACTGTAGAGGTAGAGAAACAGGAGGTAATGGAGGTGTAATGGTGAACTCTGTAGTGACTGTAGAGGTAGAGAAACAGGAGGTAATGGAGGTGTAATGGTGAACTCTGTAGTGACTGTAGAGGTAGAGAAACAGGAGGTAATGGAGGTGTAATGGTGAACTCTGTAGTGACTGTAGAGGTAGAGAAACAGGAGGTAATGGAGGTGTAATGGTGAACTCTGTAGTGACTGTAGAGGTAGAGAAACAGGAGGTAATGGAGGTGTAATGGTGAACTCTGTAGTGACTGTAGAGGTAGAGAAACAGGAGGTAATGGAGGTGTAATGGTGAACTCTGTAGTGACTGTAGAGGTAGAGAAACAGGAGGTAATGGAGGTGTAATGGTGAACTCTGTAGTGACTGTAGAGGTAGAGAAACAGGAGGTAATGGAGGTGTAATGGTGAACTCTGTAGTGACTGTAGAGGTAGAGAAACAGGAGGTAATGGAGGTGTAATGGTGAACTCTGTAGTGACTGTAGAGGTAGAGAAACAGGAGGTAATGGAGGTGTAATGGTGAACTCTGTAGTGACTGTAGAGGTAGAGAAACAGGAGGTAATGGAGGTGTAATGGTGAACTCTGTAGTGACTGTAGAGGCAGAGAAACAGGAGGTAATGGAGGTGTAATGGTGAACTCTGTAGTGACTGTAGAGGTAGAGAAACAGGAGGTAATGGAGGTGTAATGGTGAACTCTGTAGTGACTGTAGAGGCAGAGAAACAGGAGGTAATGGAGGTGTAATGGTGAACTCTGTAGTGACTGTAGAGGTAGAGAAACAGGAGGTAATGGAGGTGTAATGGTGAACTCTGTAGTGACTGTAGAGGTAGAGAAACAGGAGGTAATGGAGGTGTAATGGTGAACTCTGTAGTGACTGTAGAGGTAGAGAAACAGGAGGTAATGGAGGTGTAATGGTGAACTCTGTAGTGACTGTAGAGGTAGAGAAACAGGAGGTAATGGAGGTGTAATGGTGAACTCTGTAGTGACTGTAGAGGTAGAGAAACAGGAGGTAATGGAGGTGTAATGGTGAACTCTGTAGTGACTGTAGAGTAGAGAAACAGGAGGTAATGGAGGTGTAATGGTGAACTCTGTAGTGACTGTAGAGGTAGAGAAACAGGAGGTAATGGAGGTGTAATGGTGAACTCTGTAGTGACTGTAGAGGTAGAGAAACAGGAGGTAATGGAGGTGTAATGGTGAACTCTGTAGTGACTGTAGAGGTAGAGAAACAGGAGGTAATGGAGGTGTAATGGTGAACTCTGTAGTGACTGTAGAGGTAGAGAAACAGGAGGTAATGGAGGTGTAATGGTGAACTCTGTAGTGACTGTAGAGGTAGAGAAACAGGAGGTAATGGAGGTGTAATGGTGAACTCTGTAGTGACTGTAGAGGTAGAGAAACAGGAGGTAATGGAGGTGTAATGGTGAACTCTGTAGTGACTGTAGAGGTAGAGAAACAGGAGGTAATGGAGGTGTAATGGTGAACTCTGTAGTGACTGTAGAGGTAGAGAAACAGGAGGTAATGGAGGTGTAATGGTGAACTCTGTAGTGACTGTAGAGGTAGAGAAACAGGAGGTAATGGAGGTGTAATGGTGAACTCTGTAGTGACTGTAGAGGTAGAGAAACAGGAGGTAATGGAGGTGTAATGGTGAACTCTGTAGTGACTGTAGAGGTAGAGAAACAGGAGGTAATGGAGGTGTAATGGTGAACTCTGTAGTGACTGTAGAGGTAGAGAAACAGGAGGTAATGGAGGTGTAATGGTGAACTCTGTAGTGACTGTAGAGGTAGAGAAACAGGAGGTAATGGAGGTGTAAACTCTGTAGTGACTGTAGAGGTAGAGAAACAGGAGGTAATGGAGGTGTAATGGTGAACTCTGTAGTGACTGTAGAGGTAGAGAAACAGGAGTTATTGAGGTGTAATGGTGAACTCTGTAGTGACTGTAGAGGTAGATAAACAGGAGGTAATGGAGGTGTAATGGTGAACTCTATAGTGACTGTAGAGGTAGAGAAACAGGAGGTAATGGAGGTGTAATGGTGAACTCTGTAGTGACTGTAGAGGTAGAGAAACAGGAGGTAATGGAGGTGTAATAGGTGAACTCTGTAGTGACTGTAGAGGTAGAGAAACAGGAGGTAATGGAGGTGTAATGGTGAACTCTGTAGTGACTGTAGAGGTAGAGAAACAGGAGGTAATGGAGGTGTAATGGTGAACTCTGTAGTGACTGTAGAGGTAGAGAAACAGGAGGTAATGGAGGTGTAATGGTGAACTCTGTAGTGACTGTAGAGGTAGAGAAACAGGAGGTAATGGAGGTGTAATGGTGAACTCTGTAGTGACTGTAGAGGTAGAGAAACAGGAGGTAATGGAGGTGTAATGGTGAACTCTGTAGTGACTGTAGAGGTAGAGAAACAGGAGGTAATGGAGGTGTAATGGTGAACTCTGTAGTGACTGTAGAGGTAGAGAAACAGGAGGTAATGGAGGTGTAATGGTGAACTCTGTAGTGACTGTAGAGGTAGAGAAACAGGAGGTAATGGAGGTGTAATGGTGAACTCTGTAGTGACTGTAGAGGTAGAGAAACAGGAGGTAATGGAGGTGTAATGGTGAACTCTGTAGTGACTGTAGAGGTAGAGAAACAGGAGGTAATGGAGGTGTAATGGTGAACTCTGTAGTGACCGTAGAGGTAGAGAAACAGGAGGTAATGGAGGTGTAATGGTGAACTCTGTAGTGACTGTAGAGGCAGAGAAACAGGAGGTAATGGAGGTGTAATGGTGAACTCTGTAGTGACTGTAGAGGTAGAGAAACAGGAGGTAATGGAGGTGTAATGGTGAACTCTGTAGTGACCGTAGAGGTAGAGAAACAGGAGGTAATGGAGGTGTAATGGTGAACTCTGTAGTGACCGTAGAGGTAGAGAAACAGGAGGTAATGGAGGTGTAATGGTGAACTCTGTAGTGACTGTAGAGGTAGAGAAACAGGAGGTAATGAAGGTGTAATGGTGAACTCTGTAGTGACTGTAGAGGTAGAGAAACAGGAGGTAATGGAGGTGTAATGGTGAACTCTGTAGTGACTGTAGAGGTAGAGAAACAGGAGGTAATGGAGGTGTAATGGTGAACTCTGTAGTGACTGTAGAGGTAGAGAAACAGGAGGTAATGGAGGTGTAATGGTGAACTCTGTAGTGACTGTAGAGGTAGAGAAACAGGAGGTAATGGAGGTGTAATGGTGAACTCTGTAGTGACCGTAGAGGTAGAGAAACAGGAGGTAATGGAGGTGTAATGGTGAACTCTGTAGTGACCGTAGAGGCAGAGAAACAGGAGGTAATGGAGGTGTAATGGTGAACTCTGTAGTGACTGTAGAGGTAGAGAAACAGGAGGTAATGGAGGTGTAATGGTGAACTCTGTAGTGACCGTAGAGGTAGAGAAACAGGAGGTAATGGAGGTGTAATGGTGAACTCTGTAGTGACCGTAGAGGTAGAGAAACAGGAGGTAATGGAGGTGTAATGGTGAACTCTGTAGTGACTGTAGAGGCAGAGAAACAGGAGGTAATGGAGGTGTAATGGTGAACTCTGTAGTGACTGTAGAGGTAGAGAAACAGGAGGTAATGGAGGTGTAATGGTGAACTCTGTAGTGACCGTAGAGGTAGAGAAACAGGAGGTAATGGAGGTGTAATGGTGAACTCTGTAGTGACCGTAGAGGTAGAGAAACAGGAGGTAATGGAGGTGTAATGGTGAACTCTGTAGTGACTGTAGAGGTAGAGAAACAGGAGGTAATGAAGGTGTAATGGTGAACTCTGTAGTGACTGTAGAGGTAGAGAAACAGGAGGTAATGGAGGTGTAATGGTGAACTCTGTAGTGACTGTAGAGGTAGAGAAACAGGAGGTAATGGAGGTGTAATGGTGAACTCTGTAGTGACTGTAGAGGTAGAGAAACAGGAGGTAATGGAGGTGTAATGGTGAACTCTGTAGTGACTGTAGAGGTAGAGAAACAGGAGGTAATGGAGGTGTAATGGTGAACTCTGTAGTGACTGTAGAGGTAGAGAAACAGGAGGTAATGGAGGTGTAATGGTGAACTCTGTAGTGACTGTAGAGGTAGAGAAACAGGAGGTAATGGAGGTGTAATGGTGAACTCTGTAGTGACTGTAGAGGTAGAGAAACAGGAGGTAATGGAGGTGTAATGGTGAACTCTGTAGTGACTGTAGGGGTAGAGAAACAGGAGGTAATGGAGGTGTAATGGTGAACTCTGTAGTGACTGTAGAGGTAGAGAAACAGGAGGTAATGGAGGTGTAATGGTGAACTCTGTAGTGACTGTAGAGGTAGAGAAACAGGAGGTAATGGAGGTGTAATGGTGAACTCTGTAGTGACTGTAGAGGTAGAGAAACAGGAGGTAATGGAGGTGTAATGGTGAACTCTGTAGTGACTGTAGAGGTAGAGAAACAGGAGGTAATGGAGGTGTAATGGTGAACTCTGTAGTGACTGTAGAGGTAGAGAAACAGGAGGTAATGGAGGTGTAATGGTGAACTCTGTAGTGACTGTAGAGGTAGAGAAACAGGAGGTAATGGAGGTGTAATGGTGAACTCTGTAGTGACTGTAGAGGTAGAGAAACAGGAGGTAATGGAGGTGTAATAGTGAACTCTGTAGTGACTGTAGAGGTAGAGAAACAGGAGGTAATGGAGGTGTAATGGTGAACTCTGTAGTGACTGTAGAGGTAGAGAAACAGGAGGTAATGGAGGTGTAATGGTGAACTCTGTAGTGACTGTAGAGGTAGAGAAACAGGAGGTAATGGAGGTGTAATGGTGAACTCTGTAGTGACTGTAGAGGTAGAGAAACAGGAGGTAATGGAGGTGTAATGGTGAACTCTGTAGTGACTGTAGAGGTAGAGAAACAGGAGGTAATGGAGGTGTAATGGTGAACTCTGTAGTGACTGTAGAGGTAGAGAAACAGGAGGTAATGGAGGTGTAATGGTGAACTCTGTAGTGACTGTAGAGGTAGAGAAACAGGAGGTAATGGAGGTGTAATGGTGAACTCTGTAGTGACTGTAGAGGTAGAGAAACAGGAGGTAATGGAGGTGTAATGGTGAACTCTGTAGTGACTGTAGAGGTAGAGAAACAGGAGGTAATGGAGGTGTAATGGTGATAGTTAATGAACTCTGTAGTGACTGTAGAGGTAGAGAAACAGGAGGTAATGTAATGGTGATAGTTAATGAACTCTGTAGTGACTGTAGAGGTAGAGAAACAGGAGGTAATGTAATGGTGATAGTTAATGAACTCTGTAGTAGACTAGACGCTTAGTTAACATAGTTTTTTAGTTCAATAACGGTTACATTCTTTGACAACTTATAACATTTAATTTAGACAACTAATTACTACAATTACTATCATGTTGTGCTTTCTGGGAATCAACTTGCAAATGTTTCAAGTAAGAGAAGCTACTTTATGTTTCATCTAAAGGGCCTTTCAAACGTGAAGCGATAAAACGAGCCTATAGTTCATTTTCAATGAGAGCTGCGTTTTTGCGCGGAGCAGTCGCGGTGCGATAACGTCACAACGCAAGCGTATTTACATGGGCGCGGTCCCGTGAATTTGTTGCGTGCGTGCTCGTGACGTGCACACTCCCCCCGCCACTCACCAGACCTGGATTCTGTTTAGCTGGGTTTCTTTTTTACGCTTGCGTTGTGGCGCCGCCGCGCCGCTCTGGAGCAGACCTGGAGCAGACCTGTCGTTGATCCAGGCTACAACGCCTGCGTTCCTCGCTTCCAGTTTGAAACGCCCTTTTAAGGATGAAGACAGTGAAGTGATCTTGGATTTGTCCTACTGTAACTACACTACAGTATTCAGTTCATTTAATCTCTTCCCTTACCCCCCCCCCTTACCCCCCCCACCCCCTCTACGGAGTTGACTAATCCTTGTTCTTTGTTTTTCCAAGCCTCCGTACGTTGCTCATGCTCTGGCTTTTAAGCGAGCGTACGCCATTAAGGTACATATTCTTTCAGAGCGAACATGTTTAACTCATATCTTTGCTTCTGGGAGAGGGGCTCCCTGGAACATGTTTAACTCATATCTTTGCTTCTGGGGGAGGGGCTCCCTGGAACATGTTTAACTCATATATTTGCTTCTGGGAGAGGGGCTCCCTGGAACATGTTTAACTCATATCTTTGCTTCTGGGGGAGGGGCTCCCTGGAACATGTTTAACTCATATCTTTGCTTCTGGGAGAGGGGCTCCCTGGAACATGTTTAACTCATATATTTGCTTCTGGGAGAGGGGCTCCCTGGAACATGTTTAACTCATATATTTGCTTCTGGGAGAGGGGCCCCCTGGAACATGTTTAACTCATATCTTTGCTTCTGGGAGAGGGGCTCCCTGGAACATGTTTAACTCATATCTTTGCTTCTGGGAGAGGGGCTCCCTGGAACATGTTTAACTCATATCTTTGCTTCTGGGAGAGGGGCTCCCTGGAACATGTTTAACTCATATCTTTGCTTCTGGGAGAGGGGCTCCCTGGAACATGTTTAACTCATATCTTTGCTTCTGGGGGAGGGGCTCCCTGGGAGAGGGGCTCCCTGGGACAATATATTTTCAGATGGGGGTCGGCGGCCAAATTCTCATAATTCTTGGGGTGCGTGACATGAAAAATCTTCAGAACCACTGACATAGAAACTCTAATAAAACTCTAATAGAACTATAGGATAAAACTCTAATAAAACTATAGGATAAAACTAATAATTTGTGTAGGTCCTGTGGTCTAAATGGGTTAAATAAAACATATTCTGGTGCTCTGTCCTCACAGAGGCGGTCGGTGAAGGAGGGGGGGTCGGGGGACTCTTCGTGCAGCACGGAGGTGTTGAGCGTGGCTCTGCGTGCCACGGAGCCGTCGGACATCACCGTCACAGAGACCCTGTTCCGCCAGGACCACCGCCAGGCCGCCGAGGAGGAGCTGGACGCCAGGATCACACGGCGGGTTCAGAGAGCGGCTCGCAGGCAGGCCAGACAGGAACAGCTCAAGAGACTGCACAAGGCCCAGGTAGAAAAAACTAGATGTTAGGAAGGGACTAGTGGACTAGAGATCCAGTATAAGTCATATTACACTTGGTTGCATGCTGAAAATAGCAGATCTACAAACTCACAGCGCGCGACGCGTTGTGAGCTTGTAGATCGGCCGTTTTCAGCAAGTGTAAAATCAGCCATTGCGACGGCATCAAGGCCCTTAGTCGACCAAAATCTTATGATATTTAGTAGACTAAAACTAAACCATTCCAGGTGACTAAAATGTGACTAAAACAGTGAAAACTATTCAAAAGACTATGACTAAAACAACAGTTGTGTGTGTGTGTGTGTGTGTGTGTGTGTGTGTGTGTGTGTGTGTGTGTGTGTGTGTGTGTGTGTGTGTGTGTGTGTGTGTGTGTGTGTGTGTGTGTGTGTGTGTGTGTGTGTGTGTGTGTGTGTGTGTGTGTGTGTGTGTGTGTGTGTGTGTGTGTGTGTGTGCTCAGATCATCCAGAGACAGTTGGAGCAGGTGGAGGAGAAACAGCGACAGCTGGAGGAGAGGGGCGTGGCTGTGGAGAAGGCTCTGAGGGGAGAAGCAGGTAAATAAACACACAGGGGTGTGTGTGTGTGTGTGTGCAACTGTGCATGTGCGTGCGTGAACTCACATACACATGTTATACTGTATGTACTCTCTTACAGACTACTGGGGAGACTCCAATGAGGATCCAGTGTTGGACCTTCACCTGGGCGGTGAGTGACGCGTTAACACAATAATTCACCTGGGCGGTGAGTGAGTGCAGATCGCGTTAACACAATCATTCCCGGGATTCCTTCAAAATAGGAGCTCTGGGGTGCCGGGAAAACATGGCCGCTTAAATATTTTTGCTAGCTTACCTTGCTCTCGATTATATTATATCGCTAAAAGCTCCAAAGCGCTCATATTTTGAACGAGAGGCGGATGAGAAGACAGAAATGACGAGCTTAGTATATCCATCAGATCAAAACCACGGAGAGCGCTCAGGCATTCCTTCTGACGCGCTAACAGGCTAGTGAACGAGACACTAATATGAATGAAGAGCGAAGCGTACGGTGGCCTTAGAGGCTCACTCAAAAATAAAAAAAGGAAAAAAGTCAGAATATTATTCTCTCGCCTGATATCATTGAGGATGCACTAGGACGTGTACCTATGGATGCGTCGGTTGGATTCCCTATGACGTCCGGATGGACGGAACCTGTTCACATTACAGCAGAAGCCCCAACGGTTGCAATGAGTTGTTTCCATCAAGGAAGTGGGAATTTCACTTCATAATGGTTTGCAATTTTGAAGAAATATAATGGTTTGCAATTTTGTCTGCTTATGGATATGGTATAAGTACAACTTGAGCAAATCAGTTTAATTCCTATATATTACCTTAAACCATCATGTCGACCTTTGAATATTCCCGGTTTTGCAACCCTACAGCCACCATTCTCACTGTTTGTCACCTCTGTAGGGATGCAGGGTAAAATGGACTGTGTTTGTCACCTCTGTAGGGATGGGTAAAATGGACTGTGTTTGTCACCTCTGTAGGGATGGGTAAAATGGACCGTGTCACCTCTGTAGGGATGGGTAAAATGGACTGTGTTTGTCACCCCTGTAGGGATGGGTAAAATGGACTGTCACCTCTGTAGGGATGTGTAAAATGGACTGTGTTTGTCACCTCTGTAGGGATGGGTAAAATGGACTGTCACCTCTGTAGGGATGGTAAAATGGACTGTGTTTGTCACCTCTGTAGGGATGCAGGGTAAAATGGACTGTGTTTGTCACCTCTGTAGGGATGGGTAAAATGGACTGTGTCACCTCTGTAGGGATGGTAAAATGGACTGTGTCACCTCTGTAGGGATGGGTAAAATGGACTGTGTCACCTCTGTAGGGATGTGTAAAATGGACTGTGTCACCTCTGTAGGGATGTGTAAAATGGACTGTGTTTGTCACCTCTGTAGGGATGGGTAAAATGGACTGTGTCACCTCTGTAGGGATGTGTAAAATGGACTGTGTTTGTCACCTCTGTAGGGATGGGTAAAATGGACTGTGTCACCTCTGTAGGGATGGGTAAAATGGACTGTGTTTGTCACCTCTGTAGGGATGTGTAAAATGGACTGTGTCACCTCTGTAGGGATGGGTAAAATGGACTGTGTCACCTCTGTAGGGATGGGTAAAATGGACTGTGTGTCACCTCTGTAGGGATGGGTAAAATGGACTGTTTGTCACCTCTGTAGGGATGGGTAAAATGGACTGTGTTTGTCACCTCTGTAGGGATGGGTAAAATGGACTGTCACCTCTGTAGGGATGTGTAAAATGGACTGTGTTTGTCACCTCTGTAGGGATGGGTAAAATGGACTGTCACCTCTGTAGGGATGGTAAAATGGACTGTGTTTGTCACCTCTGTAGGGATGGGTAAAATGGACTGTCACCTCTGTAGGGATGGTAAAATGGACTGTGTTTGTCACCTCTGTAGGGATGGGTAAAATGGACTGTGTGTCACCTCTGTAGGGATGTGTAAAATGGACTGTGTTTGTCACCTCTGTAGGGATGGGTAAAATGGACTGTGTCACCTCTGTAGGGATGCAGGGTAAAATGGACTGTGTTTGTCACCTCTGTAGGGATGGGTAAAATGGACTGTGTCACCTCTGTAGGGATGCAGGGTAAAATGGACTGTGTTTGTCACCTCTGTAGGGATGGGTAAAATGGACTGTGTGTCACCTCTGTAGGGATGGGTAAAATGGACTGTGTCACCTCTGTAGGGATGGGTAAAATGGACTGTGTCACCTCTGTAGGGATGGGTAAAATGGACTGTGTGTCACCTCTGTAGGGATGGGTAAAATGGACTGTGTGTCACCCCTGTAGGGATGGGTAAAATGGACTGTGTCACCTCTGTAGGGATGTGTAAAATGTACTGTGTCACCTCTGTAGGGATGGGTAAAATGTACTGTGTCACCTCTGTAGGGATGGGTAAAATGGACTGTGTCACCTCTGTAGGGATGGGTAAAATGGACTGTGTGTCACCTCTGTAGGGATGGGTAAAATGGACTGTGTCACCTCTGTAGGGATGGGTAAAATGGACTGTGTCACCTCTGTAGGGATGGGTAAAATGGACTGTGTGTCACCTCTGTAGGGATGGTAAAATGGACTGTGTCACCCCTGTAGGGATGTGTAAAAGGGACTGTGTGTCACCTCTGTAGGGATGGGTAAAATGGACTGTGTCACCTCTGTAGGGATGGGTAAAATGGACTGTGTTTGTCACCTCTGTAGGGATGGGTAAAATGGACTGTGTCACCTCTGTAGGGATGGGTAAAATGGACTGTGTCACCTCTGTAGGGATGCAGGGTAAAATGGACTGTGTTTGTCACCTCTGTAGGGATGGGTAAAATGGACTGTGTGTCACCTCTGTAGGGATGTGTAAAATGGACTGTGTTTGTCACCTCTGTAGGGATGGTAAAATGGACTGTGTCACCTCTGTAGGGATGGTAAAATGGACTGTGTGTGTCACCTCTGTAGGGATGGGTAAAATGGACTGTGTCACCTCTGTAGGGATGGGTAAAATGGACTGTGTGTCACCTCTGTAGGGATGTGTAAAATGGACTGTGTTTGTCACCTCTGTAGGGATGGTAAAATGGACTGTTTGTCACCTCTGTAGGGATGGGTAAAATGGACTGTGTGTCACCTCTGTAGGGATGGTAAAATGGACTGTTTGTCACCTCTGTAGGGATGGGTAAAATGGACTGTGTCACCTCTGTAGGGATGCAGGGTAAAATGGACTGTGTTTGTCACCTCTGTAGGGATGGGTAAAATGGACTGTGTGTCACCTCTGTAGGGATGTGTAAAATGGACTGTGTCACCTCTGTAGGGATGGGTAAAATGGACTGTGTCACCTCTGTAGGGATGGGTAAAATGGACTGTGTGTCACCTCTGTAGGGATGGGTAAAATGGACTGTGTGTCACCCCTGTAGGGATGGGTAAAATGGACTGTGTCACCTCTGTAGGGATGGGTAAAATGGACTGTGTCACCTCTGTAGGGATGGTAAAATGTACTGTGTCACCTCTGTAGGGATGGTAAAATGGACTGTGTGTCACCTCTGTAGGGATGGGTAAAATGGACTGTCACCTCTGTAGGGATGGTAAAATGGACTGTGTGTCACCTCTGTAGGGATGGGTAAAATGGACTGTGTGTCACCTCTGTAGGGATGGGTAAAATGGACTGTCACCTCTGTAGGGATGGTAAAATGGACTGTGTGTCACCTCTGTAGGGATGGGTAAAATGGACTGTGTGTCACCTCTGTAGGGATGGGTAAAATGGACTGTGTCACCTCTGTAGGGATGGGTAAAATGGACTGTGTCACCTCTGTAGGGATGGGTAAAATGGACTGTGTGTCACCTCTGTAGGGATGGGTAAAATGGACTGTGTCACCCCTGTAGGGATGTGTAAAAGGGACTGTTTGTCACCTCTGTAGGGATGGGTAAAATGGACTGTGTCACCTCTGTAGGGATGGGTAAAATGGACTGTGTTTGTCACCTCTGTAGGGATGGGTAAAATGGACTGTGTCACCTCTGTAGGGATGGGTAAAATGGACTGTGTGTCACCTCTGTAGGGATGGGTAAAATGGACTGTGTCACCTATGTAGGGATGGGTAAAATGGACTGTGTCACCTCTGTAGGGATGGGTAAAATGGACTGTGTCACCTCTGTAGGGATGGGTAAAATGGACTGTGTGTCACCTCTGTAGGGATGGGTAAAATGGACTGTGTCACCTCTGTAGGGATGGGTAAAATGGACTGTGTTTGTCACCTCTGTAGGGATGGGTAAAATGGACTGTGTCACCTCTGTAGGGATGGGTAAAATGGACTGTGTCACCTATGTAGGGATGGTAAAATGGACTGTGTCACCTATGTAGGGATGGGTAAAATGGACTGTGTCACCTCTGTAGGGATGGGTAAAATGGACTGTGTGTCACCCCTGTAGGGATGGGTAAAATGGACTGTGTTTGTCACCCCTGTAGGGATGGGTAAGATGGACAGCCCTGCCTTGATGCAGCAGTGGTTCCACCTGGTACAACAGAAGAACACACTGGTGCGCTACGAGTCTGAGCTGACCATATTGTGAGTATATATACCCGTCAGTTCAGTCAGACAACTCACGAATAGATTTAACCAATATTTATTATCGAATGAATGAATGAACACAAGCTGTGTGCATATAATATTTAATCTCGGCATGCTACATTTTTCTCCCTGCTCGGCACAATCAAACACCATCACTAAACATAAAGAGCAGGGAGATAGATATACAATAAAACATAAATAACAGAGCCCACCGGTGGTGCTGGGGTGGTGGTGGGAGCAAACATCACATAACAGCCACCAGGAATCATAAGCAGAAGGCAGGCAGGAAGAAGCGTGCAGTCTAGTGAGCTTAAGTAGCCCGCCCAATATTGGTCAGCTGACTGCCACGTCAGTGAATGACTGAATACACCCACATAGTAATGCAGCATATTAACCCCTTGAGTATATGAGTGCGCCCTTGAGCACAGCATGAAACCCCTCGAGTATAATTTATCTGACTGAACTAACTCCGCAGCCTACGTAGCTTTTAGTCGGAGAAATGTACTCGATACTGTAGCTCGTCATAATAAACTTTAATAATAATAAACTTTATTTGTATAGCACTTTTCATACATAAATGCAGCTCAAAGTGCTTCACAGGGCAGGACACAAAAATAAAATACAATAAAACACAAGTAGTTAAAATGATAGAACAATAGCAGAGAACAAAACCGAATATAAGAACATAAAATAAATAAAAACACATAAAAAAATAAAAATAAAACTCAACTAAAAGCAAGGGTGAAGAGGTGAGTCTTGAGTTGAGATTTAAAAATGTCTACAGAGGGTGCGTGTCTGAGCTCGAATGGAAGTTTATTCCAGGCTGTTGGGCCATAGAAGCAAAAAGCTGCCTCACCATACTTTTTTGTGATCATAGGTGACCGATGAATGTGTTGCTGTAATTTAACTGCGACTGTAACTTCCTCAGTGCCCGAGAGTTGGAACTGGAAGACAGACAGAGCCGCCTGCAGCAGAAGCTGAGGGAGAGGATGGCTGTGGATGGTATGTTTATGTCACTGTCAATTTATTTATGATTTTGTTAAAGAAAAAACACTTAAAATTCAATAAACAGAAGGTTAAAAAAAGAGGAAAAGAACAGGGAAGCTGTCACTTTAGGCACAATTAAACGTTTGTAGAGGTATACTGTATGTGCTGTGTAATGAACTAATGATGATGATGATTGTTTATTTATTTCCGTGTCCTGCACACAATGTGCCCAATTAACCCTCATGGGTTAATTAGACACCATTATACAAATGCATTTACAGCATGTTTTACATTACATAATTCACACATTTACAGCATGTTTACATTACATAATACATTATATTACACCTCAGATGTATACAGAGTACTCTGTCTTCTTTCCCAAGCTTGACAAATAAAATCTGCCACAACAAAAGTCCCTTTGGCAAAACATATCTCCATTTTTACATAGTCATTTAAATCTAGGAAATCCCCACAGATATAAGACATCTTATTAACCAAAATATCCCGTAAGTCGTCATATTTAGAGCAGCAAAACTGGGAGTGATTGGTGCAGGCAATGAGGAGCTACGTCAGTGTTTCAGACAGACAGACAGACATTGTTAGAATTATACAACTATATATATATGTAAACGCGTCTCCTGCAGTAAGTCTCTCTCTCTCTCTCTCTCTCTCTCTCTCTCTCAGACCACCTGAAGCAGGAGGCGGAGCTGGCTGAGGAGCGCCTGATCCTGGAGGAGATGTTGGAGGTGGTGGAGCAGAGGGACGCCCTGGTGTCTCTGCTGGAGGAGCAACGGCTGCAGGAACACCAGGAGGACCGCGATCTGGAGGCCATCATGCTGTCCCGAGGGTTGGGTCTCCACTGGTCCTAAAATACTGTCCCGAGGGTTGGGTCTCCACTGGTCCTAAAATACTGTCCCGAGGGTTGGGTCTCCACTGGGCCTGAAATACTGTCCCGAGGGTTGGGTCTCCACTGGTCCTAAAATACTGTCCCGAGGGTTGGGTCTCCACTGGGCCTGAAATACTGTCCCGAGGGTTGGGTCTCCATTGGTCCTAAAATACTGTCCCGAGGGTTGGGTCTCCACTGGGCCTGAAATACTGTCCCGAGGGTTGGGTCTCCACTGGGCCTGAAATACTGTCCCGAGGGTTGGGTCTCCACTGGGCCTGAAATACTGTCCCGAGGGTTGGGTCTCCATTGGTCCTAAAATACTGTCCTGAGACCTAGGGCTCCACTGGGCCTAAAATACTGTCCCGAGGGTTGGGTCTCCACTGGGCCTAAAATACTGTCCCGAGGGTTGGGTCTCCACTGGGCCTGAAATACTGTCCCGAGGGTTGGGTCTCCATTGGTCCTAACATACTGTCCAGAGGGTTGGGTCTCCATTGGTCCTAACATACTGTCCAGAGGGTTGGGTCTCCATTGGTCCTAACATACTGTCCAGAGGGTTGGGTCTCCACTGGGCCTGAAATACTGTCCCGAGGGTTGGGTCTCCACTGGGCCTGAAATACTGTCCCGAGGGTTGGGTCTCCACTGGGCCTGAAATACTGTCCCGAGGGTTGGGTCTCCACTGGGCCTGAAATACTGTCCTGAGACCTAGCGCTCCACTGGGCCTGAAATACTGTCCTGAGACCTAGCGCTCCACTGGGCCTGAAATACTGTCCCGACGAGGCCTAGGGTTCCACTGGGCCTGATGAAATGCCCTGCCTACTGTCCCGAGACCTATAGAGCGTTGCAGTCCCGCCCCCTCGAGAGACCTGGGAAAGAATTCCCCGTTCATTTTCCTCATAGACTTTTCAGAAAGTATTCATTTAAAGACGTTTATACGCCGCGGACAAAGCCAACTCTTGTCGTGGCAAATCATGACAATAAACACAATGTTTTGGGCCAAACAAAAAAACGGCAGGTTACAACACTATATAGGTCTCAGACCTGTATAAAATGACCTGACTACTGTCCTGAGACCTGTATAAAATGACCTGACTACTGTCCTGAGACCTGCAGTATAAAATGACCTGACTACTGTCCTGAGACCTGTATAAAATGACCTGACTACTGTCCTGAGACCTGTATAAAATGACCTGACTACTGTCCTGAGACCTGTATAAAATGACCTGACTACTGTCCTGAGACCTGCAGTATAAAATGACCTGACTACTGTCCTGAGACCTGTATAAAATGACCTGACTACTGTCCTGAGACCTATATAAAATGACCTGACTACTGTCCTGAGACCTGTATAAAATGACCTGACTACTGTCCTGAGACCTGCATAAAATGACCTGACTACTGTCCTGAGACCTGTATAAAATGACCTGACTACTGTCCTGAGACCTGTATAAAATGCCCTGACTACTGTCCTGAGACCTGCATAAAATGACCTGACTACTGTCCTGAGACCTGTATAAAATGCCCTGACTACTGACCTGAGACCTGTATAAAATGACCTGACTACTGTCCTGAGACCTGTATAAAATGCCCTGACTACTGACCTGAGACCTGCATAAAATGTCCTGACTACTGACCTGAGACCTGCATAAAATGTCCTGACTACTGTCCTGAGACCTGTATAAAATGTCCTGACTACTGTCCTGAGACCTGTATAAAATGACCTGACTACTGTCCTGAGACCTGTATAAAATGACCTGACTACTGTCCTGAGACCTGCATAAAATGACCTGACTACTGTCCTGAGACCTGTATAAAATGACCTGACTACTGTCCTGAGACCTGTATAAAATGCCCTGACTACTGTCCTGAGACCTGCCGTATAAAATGACCTGACTACTGTCCTGAGACCTGTATAAAATGCCCTGACTACTGACCTGAGACCTGTATAAAATGACCTGACTACTGTCCTGAGACCTGTATAAAATGCCCTGACTACTGACCTGAGACCTGCATAAAATGTCCTGACTACTGACCTGAGACCTGCATAAAATGTCCTGACTACTGTCCTGAGACCTGTATAAAATGACCTGACTACTGTCCTGAGACCTGCAGTATAAAATGCCCTGACTACTGACCTGAGACCTGTATAAAATGTCCTGACTACTCAAAGCCTGCAATCTCTCCCTGAACTTGTCGTGTTCTGAGCTTACTGCTTCTCCTCTGAACCTACAGTAAGTAGCAGCACCTTACCTTACTTACTGTACGTCCAGTGGTGGAAAGTAACTAAGTACATTTACTTATTACAGTACCATTTTGAGGTATTTGTACTTTACTTTACCGTATTTCAAATTTCCAATACTTTTACTACTCCATTCTCTACATCTGGATCCAAATATTGTTCTTTTACTCGACTGCATTTGTTTGAAAGCTTTAGTTACTTGTCTTTTACTTTGGGTACTTTGACTTTGAATTCCGGACTTTTACTTCTTGTAACAGAGTATTCCTATATTGTAGTATTGATACTTTTACTTAAAGGACCACTTCACCACTTTTCAACCTATCTTCATATAATAGGTCCTCACTAATAATAATGAAGAAATGGCGCAATTTGTTTCTACTCGGTATGTGGGCTGTGGGCAGTTTAGAAACCAGTCTGTTTCTCATAGGAGGGCTGTGGGCAGTTTAGAAACCAGTCTGTGTCTCATAGGAGGGCTGTGGGCAGTTTAGAAACCAGTCTGTGTCTCATAGGAGGGCTGTGGGCAGTTTAGAAACCAGTCTGTGTCTCATAGGAGGGCTGTGGGCAGTTTAGAAACCAGTCTGTGTCTCATAGGAGGGCTGTGGGCAGTTCAGAAACCGTCCTCCAGTGACATCATCGATGGGGAATACAAGCTAATAGAAACTGTAGGCTTTCTAGTCCTGAAAAGTTGCATTGCGAAAATGGAAGCCATCGTTCTCACGATAATGAGAAAAATTTTAAAGAAATCTTGTTTAAAAATAAATCTGCCTAATGATGATGTCACTGGAGGACTGTTTCTAAACTGCCCACAGCCCTCCTATGAGACACAGACTGAGTAGAAAAAGATCATGATTATTAGTGAGGATCTATTATATGAAGATAGGTTGAAAAGTGGTGAAGTGGTCCTTTAACTAAAGAATTTGAGTACTTTTCCCATCTTCCAATTTGCAAAAATAATATAATATAATATATATATTATAATATAATATATATATTAAATGTGTGACTTTACTTTCAACCAGGTGTCCCTATATCGGGCATGTTGTTATAGGCCATGCTTT
>NC_139714.1:37396810-37421810 GCF_964188405.1 Protomyctophum parallelum
ATATGTATCTTTTCCCTTTTTGCTTCCTATATGATGAATTCCTGTTCTGTTTTCTTTAGCTACATAGAAATGTCTATTTGTATGCCTCTAAATGTTTTGATGAATTGAACAATGTGGACCCTGTTGTAAACAAGTGTAATGCTTATAATTGGGTCGTCCACTCACAGTTAACAGTCTTTGTATTGAGTTTGTGCTTGAAATGTACTGTAAATTCTGCAAACTGTTAATAAATATTTTCAATCAATCAAAAAAACCCCACCTCTTGTGAAAACACATCAGTGGTTCCTAAAGTGGGGTCCAGGGAGTCGGGGACCCCCAGGGGTCCTTGAGGGAGTTCCAGGGGGTCCCCAGCTAAATGATAGTTTGGAACCAAATTGACCCTTATGGGTCCTGTAACTCTGAGAGAGTATACATGTATTTGTATACATTCTCATTGATTTTTTATAAATGGGGGTCCCAGAGATAGAAATGCTATTAAATGGGGGTCCGTAGACTAACGCATGTCAAACTGGGGGGTCCTTGAAATTAAACGGGTTGAGAATCACTGCTAGAGACTGATTGATTGATTAATTGATTGAAATATTGATTAACAGTTTGCAGGATTACAGTTACAGTACAGGGCCAGTCGGCCAGACTTCATTTCAAGCACTTGCACTTGCTTAAAATGTACTGTAAATTCTACTAACTGTTAATAAAGATTTCAATCAATCAAAAAAGCACAACTCAATACACTGTATAACTGTGAGTGGACGACCCAATAAAGCACTACACTTGTTTACAAGAGGGTCCACCTTGTTCAATTCATCAAACACGTAAAATCTTATGGGGGGGGGGGGTCCCCCCGGCATATATTTTTTCAAATGGGGGGGTCCGTGGGTCAAAAAAATGGGGGGGGGGGGGGGATGAAAACGTTTCACTGCCCCCCCCCTGCCTATAATACAATATTAATATACGGTTCCGCTTCCCCGTCGCGGTTTCCACCCGGACGGAGTTGTGTGTCGCACCGGCGGAGGGAAGGAAGCGCTGCTCTGTAGCGAGATGGCGGTCGGTCTTCACATCATCAGGGCCGAGTAGATCCGACAACACACACACACACACCCCAGAACAACAGCTCCTCGCGCCGCCGAAGCATCGCGTCTCCGACCGCAACCCCTCTCCAACATCACCCATCCTCTTCTTCACAACAACGCCGACTCTCTCCTCCTCCTCCTCCTCCTCCCCGTCGCATCATAGCGTGGTGGTCCGCGGCGCCGCCATGGAGGGAGGGAAACCCACGCTGGCGCTGGTCTACCAGGCGGTGCAGGCTCTGTACCACGACCCGGACCCCGCCGGGAAGGAGCGAGCCTCCGTGTGGCTCGGAGAGCTCCAGAGATCGGTAAGGACTAGGAGAGGGAGAGGGAGACCCACCCCGGGGTGGGAGAGCCTAGAGCCGGGGAGGAGGTACGGAGGGAGGGCGTGGAGGAGGATGGGGCCCTTAATGGTGGGGGAGATCTTCATAACAACTGGAAATGCTGAGAAATATACACTAGTGTATATTTATTTATACGTTGGGTTTTTTTTAGCACCGTGAATACAACAAATGACGTCCATGTTTCCACTGGGGAGAAGGGGGGGGGGGGGGGGAGGGGGTACAGGAGTCTCCGACGAATGAATGAATCAAAACAGAGGAAGCTAGGATTACATTTACTGTTAACAGTTAGCATTACATTAACAATGTTGCTACATCAGCTGATACACTACTAGCCTTTTATGCTACTGTGTTAGCTTGGGAAGCTACACTACACTCACACACACACGGAAGGGAAGAGAAGCTAAAGCATGCAATTCATTATTTATGCAACGTTTTGGTAAAAAAAAAAAAGCAACAAGGCCAATGTTTCTCTGCTGCGATCTAAACATGAGGGAGCGATTTGCATTTTGCAGCCAGGGGGTTCCTCAGGGGAATTCAGCCAGGGGCGACAGACAGACAGCTAGGAGACCAGTTCGATGGGTTTAATTTAACTTTAACTCACAGAGTACAGAATGCAGGTCCATTTGGTTACATTCCTTACTGTACTGTACTCTCTCGGGAGTTCTACAATCTACATACATGGCTAGATAACCCGAGGATGTTTACTCAACTGTCTGTCACACTGAGGCTAGCACTTATGTTTCAAAGTTTACACTTCTTCTAACTTGTTGACCGACTGTATGTAATGCACTGCTGAGCTGACTTGTAAAGTAAAGCCATGTTTATTTGAGTTGCCAGCTGAAACTCCCACGGTTCCTCTCCAGCACAACAGATGGGTGGGTTCAACTTGCTCAGCACATTCTAAATGTAGGATCATTGATAAAGCTGCAGTGCAGCTGCCGTAGTGCCAACATGCCTGTTCAGAAGCACCCATGATCTGTGAGAACAATCACATTACAACAATTCAGTTGGCCATGACATAACATGATAGAGTGATTGCATTCTTCAGTGGTTTAGTGTGGCTATGATGACAGTGCATATACATTGGGTCTGTCTGTGTGTGTGTGTGGGGGCTTTGCCTGTCTAATTTAACCCATTCTGACCTGAGATCAGATTCATACGAGGTTTCCACTGGACACACACACACTGGTCTGATGAACCCATTCTGACCTGAGATCAGATTCTAGAAATGTCAGTCGTTCTTCGATTTTTCAAAAATAGCAGACCTACAAGCTCGTATCGCGCCACTCGGTGGCGCGATATGAGCTTGTAGGTCTGCTATTTTTCAATAGCTAAAGCACGACATGATGCCGACACCAAAATGGGTGCCCGGTCAGAATGGGTTAAGAGAGCATTGTATTTGTTTTGTGAATACTGGCACAATATGCATACTACTACCATACTTATGAAGGGGAAAAAAAGTTAATTCCCCTGTAACAGATTCACTGAAAAAGGTTCGTGTTTCTGAAGACAGAATATGAATGTTCTGGGGCACGGGGAACAGGCAGGTTGTGGACTTCTGACATGTATGGCATGCTACTTTCACTTAGTTGGACAAAAGTGTAACCAACGAGTCTGTTCACCGCCTCAAACCAGCTTTGTGTGTGTGTGTGTGTGTGTGTGTGTGTGTGTGTGTGTGTGTGGTGCTCGTGTTGCAGATGTATGCGTGGGAGATATCCGACCAGCTCCTCCAGGTGAAGCAGGACGTGGAGTCCTGCTACTTCGCCGCACAGACAATGAAGGTGAAGATCCAGACTTCGTTCTACGAACTCCCCCCGGAGACCCACATCGCCCTGCGGGACTCTCTCCTAACGCACATACAGAACCTCAAAGACCTCTCGCCCATCATCGTCACACAGGTAACCCCCCCCCCCCCCCCCGCCGGGCACCCTGACCCTCCCTCCCCCGGATCACTCCAGTAGTTATTTTTGTCTCGTGTAGCCAGACGACTATTCCACAACCTCCGAATGCTATATAGAGTCTGGAACTACACCTCCTGAGGAAGCTGCCATTTCCGTTCACGAAAATATATTTCCTTTTTTTTATTTATTTTTTTACTTATCTGCTAAGCAACAGGCTATATATATGCTTAGATGATTTATATTTATATTGTGTTAAATTTGCATGACTGTAAAGACAAAACGGAAGTGGGGAGGAGGTTCCACTTCAGTATTCCGTATTTTACTAGTGATCAGAGCTTCCGTTGCTCCAGACTGTATGACGGAAGCATTTATATTTTACTCGTGATCAGAGCGCCCGTCGCTCCAGACTGTATGACGGAAGCATTTATATTTTACTCGTGATCAGAGCTTCCGTTGCTCCAGACTGTATGACGGAAGCATTTATATTTTACTCGTGATCAGAGCTTCCGTTACTCCAGACTGTATGACGGAAGCATTTATATTTTACTCGTGATCAGAGCTTCCGTCGCTCCAGACTGTACGACGGAAGCATTTATATTTTACTCGTGATCAGAGCTTCCGTCGCTCCAGACTGTATGACGGAAGCATTTATATTTTACTCGTGATCAGAGCTTCCGTCGCTCCAGACTGTACGACGGAAGCATTTATATTTTACTCGTGATCAGAGCTTCCGTTACTCCAGACTGTACGACGGAAGCATTTATATTTTACTCGTGATCAGAGCTTCCGTCGCTCCAGACTGTACGACGGAAGCATTTATATTTTACTCGTGATCAGAGCTTCCGTCGCTCCAGACTGTATGACGGAAGCATTTATATTTTACTCGTGATCAGAGCTTCCGTTGCTCCAGACTGTACGACGGAAGCATTTATATTTTACTCGTGATCAGAGCTTCCGTCGCTCCAGACTGTACGACGGAAGCATTTATATTTTACTCGTGATCAGAGCTTCCGTCGCTCCAGACTGTATGACGGAAGCATTTATATTTTACTCGTGATCAGAGCTTCCGTTGCTCCAGACTGTACGACGGAAGCATTTATATTTTACTCGTGATCAGAGCTTCCGTTGCTCCAGACTGTACGACGGAAGCATTTATATTTTACTCGTGATCAGAGCTTCCGTCGCTCCAGACTGTATGACGGAAGCATTTATATTTTACTCGTGATCAGAGCTTCCGTTGCTCCAGACTGTACGACGGAAGCATTTATATTTTACTCGTGATCAGAGCTTCCGTTACTCCAGACTGTATGACGGAAGCATTTATATTTTACTGATGATCAGAGCTTCCGTCGCTCCAGACTGTATGTATGACGAAAGCATTTATATTTTACTTGTGATCAGAGCTTCCGTCGCTCCAGACTGTATGTATGACGAAAGCATTTATATTTTACTTGTGATCAGAGCTTCCGTCGCTCCAGACTGTATGTATGACGAAAGCATTTATATTTTACTCGTGATCAGAGCTTCCGTCGCTCCAGACTGTACGACGGAAGCATTTATATTTTACTCGTGATCAGAGCTTCCGTTGCTCCAGACTGTATGACGGAAGCATTTATATTTTACTCGTGATCAGAGCTTCTGTTGCTCCAGACTGTATGGCGGAAGCATTTATATTTTACTCGTGATCAGAGCTTCCGTTGCTCCAGACTGTATGGGGGAAGCATTTATATTTTACTCGTGATCAGAGCTTCCGTTGCTCCAGACTGTATGACGGAAGCATTTATATTTTACTCCTGATCAGAGCTTCCGTTCACTTCTCTCAGTTCTCTGTGAAGGCGCCTGTCCGTGGCCTCTCCCACTTAGTTGCAAATCATGTTTTGTTGTCGTATATACATTTGTGATTTTTTTGCCATACTTAATAGTCCTTTGTAAAAGGGAGAACTGTCAAGCAGCATTGTTTGGTGTCTTATGCAAAGATCCCCCGGGCCCCTGGAATGTAGCACCATCCATCTGAATGGCCTACTTTCTACCACAACAGAAACTATCAGTGGGTTGTTTTGTTTACAAATATGGAAAAAAAATTTTTTACCAAACCAAAATTAATTACTTAGAAATAAGTGAACATATAATTATATGCATCAGCTTGTATCTGTGCTTTGAATAAAATAAAACTACTAATTGTTTCATATTTATTAGCTAATTGAGTTTAGACTTTCATGCATCTCTTCCATTTCCTGTTTCATAGGTGATGTCATGTCCAAACCAGTGTTAATTATTAAGGCTAATACTAAGACTAATACTAAGACGAAAAAATTCATTTTTTTCACTGAGGAAAAGGAAATGGAAACTAAATAAACTAAGCTATGGTGACTAAAACTAAGACTAAATATATTGACAATTTCGTCAGAAAATAAAAACTAGACTAAAATGTTAGGAAGGGACTAGTGGACAAGAGATCCAGTACAAGTCATTGCAACCAAGTGTAAAGTCATTTACACTTGGTTGCATGCTGAAAATAGCCACAACCCACAATATGCAACGCGTCGCGCTGCGAGCTTGTAGATCAGCCGTTTTCAGCAAGTGTAAAATCAGCCATTACGACGGCATCAAGGCTAAAACTAGACTTAGCGCTAAACCATTGCAGGTGACTAAAATGTGACTAAATGTAAACTTTCTAATGACTAACGCCAGGGCTCCACTGGGCGCGTCTGCATCGCGTCTGCGTCGCGTCTCCGTCAGCGTCGGGAATGTTCCCTTTTAATCAATGGAGGGTGGCTCCACTGCCCGCGTTGTGCTGCGTTCGGTGACTAAAAAATTGCCCCGGTTCGTTTTTTGACGCACGCACGCGTTGACGGCAACATAAAAGAATGTTGCTGACGCGCAGTTTTCAAATGCCCGCGGTGGAGCACCTCTAGCGTGACGTTGACGTTGTCATGACACGAGCAGGACGCGACGGAGACGCGACGCGCCCAGTGGAGCCCTGGCGTAACACTACAATAACAATGTGCTGCCAAAAACAACACTGTCTTAACGTGTCTGTCTCTGTTTCTCTCCCAGCTGGCCCTCGCCATCGCAGACCTTGCCCTTCAGATGGCTTCGTGGAAAGGCTGCGTTCACACCCTCATTGAAAAGTAAGACCATGTTCCTTCATACTGTAAAGGATGAGTTCACGCCATCCATCCATCTTCAACCGCTTATCCGTAGTCGGGTCGCGGGGGCAACGGCTCCACCAGAGTGCTCCAGACTTCCCTCTCCAAGGATGTGTGTGGATCAAAAACTACATTTAATAACTTAAAATGTTTGTATTGGAACCGAGTTAATCCAAAATCAGGCGTGCCCACACTTTCTGACCCGAGAACTACTTTCAAAAGGACCAGCTCAACAAGGTCTACTCACCCAAAAAAACTTTATCGTATTTTCTTTACTTTGGGCTTTGGAATAGCGGCGCTGGCCTTGCATATAGAAGAATGCAAAGGGGAAATGGAAGGTAGCTTTTTGTAATGCTACTGAAGTATTGCATTGTGGGTTTGAGCTGACAAGCCATTTTTTATCTCAAAAGGTGACTTGATTACCTTAATTCAGTGGTTTTTCAACCAGTGGTCCAGTTGCACCAAAACTTTAAACCTAGTTTTCACTAATCGGGTTTAGTTTTGAACCATCCTTTTTAATCATAATTAAAAGAAGTCTTTTATTTTCACAGTAACCCTGGATGAATTAATGTTCATCTTGTTTACTTTAAACTTCGATTTACATATCAATAGGGGATTCATTTTTAACTTGCAGGTTGAGGTGGTTTAAACATGGAAACACACAGTTTAATCTATGAATTAATCACAGGTTAAATGATTTCATCACAGGATTTTAATCACCCACCACAACACAAATTTAAATAAAATCCTTGATCGACAAATCCTTGATTAACAACAAACTACGTTTTCTTGGTGCAAACGGCCCACATTTTACTCTCAGCTGGGTTTTAGCCATCCACAGAAATGTCTACTCGTCGCAGTCCCGCCCCTTTCATGACAACGCCCGGCCCAGTCCCGCCCCATTTCATGATGACGCCAGGCCCAGTCCCGCCCCTTTCATGATGACGCCAGTCCCGCCCCCTTTCATGACAACGCCAGGCCCAGTCCCGCCCCTTTCATGATGACGCCAGTCCCGCCCCCTTTCATGACAACGCCAGGCCCAGTCCCGCCCCCTTTCATGATGACGCCAGGCCCAGTCCCGCCCCCTTTCATGACAACGCCAGGCCCAGGAAATAGTTCCCAATGCATTTTTCCCATAGACATTTCAAAAAGTATTTATTTAAAGACCTTTTAAGCGTCGTACGAAGCCAACTCGAGTCGTGACAAATCATGACAACAAACTTGTTTTGGACCAAACAAATAATTACAAAGAATAAAAACAACAAAAATTGTTTGTTGTCATGATTTGTCACAACTGGAGTTGGCTTCGTACGACGCTCATAGGTCTTTAAATAAATACTTTTTGAAAAGCCTATGGGAAAAATGCAGCATTGGGAATTATTTCTGCGACTGCGACGCTCTATAAGTCTATATTCTATGCTCATTAACCCATTTTGTGCGGGAACCCCCTTTGGCGATTTAAGCATTATGTTATACTTTAGCTGTTGAAAAATGGCAGATCTACAAGCTCATAGCGTGGCACCGAGTGCCGCGCTATGAGCTTTTAGGTCTGCTATTTCTTTTGAAAAATCGTGAAAATGTAGTGCAAATCTTTTAATATATATTCTTTCATAGCGAACGTTTTTAACTCAAATCTTCCAAATTCCCCGGCCGGATGTAGCGCTTGGAAGGACCACGTTATTCCAACCAGTTCCTTTCCCCTCCATCAGGCGCCCCGGCTGGCCAGGGGGAGGCAGTATAGAGACCAGTTCCTTTCCCCTCCATCAGGTGCCCGGCTGGCCAGGGGGAGGTAGTTTGTTTAAGAGTTTTTTACTGCAGCTGTGGCTCAGGAGGTAGAGCAGGTCGTCCAATGATCCCTGGGTCGGCGGTTCGAATCCCGGCTCCTCCTGTCCACACCTGGAAGTGTCCTTGAGCAAGACACTGAACCCCACCCTGCCTCCAATGAGACACTGAACCCCACACTGTCTCCAATGAGACACTGAACCCCACCCTGCCTCCAATGAGACACTGAACCCCACACTGCCCACACTGCCTCCAATGAGACACTGAACCCCACCCTGCCTGCAATGAGACACTGAACCCCACCCTGCCTGCAATGAGACACTGAACCCCACACTGCCTCCAATGAGACACTGAACCCCACACTGTCCCCAATGAGACACTGAACCCCACCCTGCCTGCAATGAGACACTGGACCCCACACTGCCTCCAATGAGACACTGAACCCCACACTGCCTCCAATGAGACACTGGACCCCACACTGCCTCCAATGAGACACTGAACCCCACACTGTCTCCAATGAGACACTGAACCCCACACTGTCCCCAATGAGACACTGAACCCCACCCTGCCTGCAATGAGACACTGAACCCCACACTGTCCCCAATGAGACACTGAACCCCACCCTGCCTGCAATGAGACACTGGACCCCACACTGCCTCCAATGAGACACTGAACCCCACACTGCCTCCAATGAGACACTGGACCCCACACTGTCTCCAATGAGACACTGGACCCCACACTGTCTCCAATGAGACACTGGACCCCACACTGCCTCCAATGAGACACTGAACCCCACACTGCCTCCAATGAGACACTGAACCCCACACTGCCTCCAATGAGACACTGAACCTCACACTGCCTCCAATGAGACACTGAACCCCTCCCTGCCTGCAATGAGACACTGAACCCCACACTGTCCCCAATGAGACACTGAACCCCACCCTTGCCTGCAATGAGACACTGAACCCCACACTGTCCCCAATGAGACACTGAACCCCACCCTGCCTGCAATGAGTCACTGGACCCCACACTGCCTCCAATGAGACACTGAACCCCACACTGCCTCCAATGAGACACTGGACCCCACACTGTCTCCAATGAGACACTGAACCCCACACTGCCTCTAATGAGACACTGAACCCCACACTGCCTCCAATGAGACACTGAACCCCACACTGCCTCCAATGAGACATTGAACCCCACACTGCCCACACTGCCTCCAATGAGACACTGAACCCCACGTTGCCTCCAATCATGAGTCGGTCGGTTTGAGCTCGCCACCGTCGGTGTGTGAATGTGGGAAGTGAGGACGCTGGCGTCGACTGTTCGCCGCTTCACCTCCCAATGTATGAATGAATGAACCGCTTTGAGCATTTGGAAAAGCGCTATAAAAATGCAATGAATTCTGTTCATATACAACCACAATAACCCCTCTCACCCCTCCAGGTACAATAACGACATCAGCTCCATGACGTTTCTGATAGAGATTCTGACCGTGCTGCCTGAGGAGGTCCACAGTCGCTCGTTACGCATCGGAGCCAATCGCAGGACAGAGATCATCGAGGACCTCGCCTTCTACTCTGCAACCGTAGTCACTCTGCTGGTGAGCTCTCTTCTGATTGGTTACTGTAGTCACTCTGCTGGTGTGCTCCTCCCTCCTCTTTTATCATTGGTTAATGATCCCCTGGTTCTGCCTGGTTCACGGAAGTAATTTCTCTATGGAGAATAACATGGGCTCATCTTGAAATCGTTTTATTAAGTGTTGTGGTCCAAAAATAAACAAGCTGTCTCAGCGTTATTGTCAGGGAGGTGTCTCTGTATCGTTATATTGTCAGGGAGGTGTCTCTGTATCGTTATATTGTCAGGGAGGTGTCTCTGTGTCGTTATATTGTCAGGGAGGTGTCTCTGTATCGTTATATTGTCAGGGAGGTGTCTCTGTGTCGTTATATTGTCAGGGAGGTGTCTCTGTATCGTTATATTGTCAGGGAGGTGTCTCTGTATCGTTATATTGTCAGAGAGGTGTCTCTGTATCAGGGCTCGAGATTAACGGCGTCCCGACGTCCCGGGGACTGTAAAATATCTATTTGGGACGTAAATGGATCTCATTCGGGACGGTTTCGGGACGAGAGGAGTTTTTACACTGAAAATGCGCATTTCGTGTGCAGCGATGAGCAGCATGAGAATTTGCCGTGCCGTCAGAGTCAGATAGTTGACAACAGCAACAACAACACACACACTACATTCACCCAACGGAATCATAGGAATTATATTGCTTTTGCCCCGTGGATGGGACATTTAGATTGAAAAACTATCGGTTGGAAGCTTGGATAAAACCATGGTTGTGTGCCACAGAAAGGTTCCATATGGACATGGGGCTACACTACATCACCAACGTTTAACGTTAGCTTCCATGCTAGGCTTGCTCGCTGGCATCGACATTAAATAATATGTTGGTATATATCCTCTGAAGCAACAGATGTTTTCTAATGCTCAGATTGTTCTGGAATTGCTGCCCCAACACGGTGAAATGCACACCCAGAAACGCTCTCATTCCACAGTTTTTATTGATTGTATTTATTATTATTATTATTATATTGATCCTTCGTCTTAGTATTCCCCCTAATAAAGTTGTTTTTATTTGTTTTCTCATGCCAACCATGTAATAGACATTTGAATATTCATATACCTGCATTGCTGCACGTTATCTGTTGGTCTTGATCAAGTAGCCTACACCAAAGTTTTATAAGCTACTGTAGTCACTATTCATTGATTCACTGGTAGGCTACACCAAAATAACAAAATCCATTTGAAAATAAATATCACTGTTCTCAGGTCGAATATTGATATGCGATTAAAATATGATTAATTTAGATTAATTACAAAGCCTAAGATTAATTTGATTAACATTTTTAACCAAGCCCTATTTTTCATCTGGGAGCATTTTGACTAAATCAGTGTATCTACAGAAGAAACATGAAGCCAAACAAATAATGTACTGTCTGCATGTATTCAATACAGTACATTATTTGTTTGGCTTAATTGTATTTCTATTACAATAGGAATACAGTTATTAATTTCACAATTTGAGTGGTGCTTTTTTGTACTTTTTTTCCCCCGGGACGGAATACATTTACTTCGGGACGGTTCAAATTGTATTTTGGGACGGTTCCGGGACGGTGGTGAAAAAAGTTAGTCTGGAGCCCTGCTCTGTATCGTTATATTGTCGGGGAGGTGTCTCTGTATCGTTATATTGTCAGGGAGGTGTCTCTGTATCGTTATATTGTCAGGGAGGTGTCTCTGTATCGTTATATTGTCAGGGAGGTGTCTCTGTATTGTTATAATGTCAGGGAGGTGTCTCTGTATCGTTATAATGTCAGGGAGGTGTCTCTGTATGGTTATATTGTCAGGGAGGTGTCTCTGTGTCGTTATATTGTCAGGGAGGTGTCTCTGTATCGTTATATTGTCAGGGAGGTGTCTCTGTATCGTTATATTGTCAGGGAGGTGTCTCTGTATTGTTATAATGTCAGGGAGGTGTCTCTGTATCGTTTGCGACAGTCAGTAACTCATATATGATAGTTTCTAGTGAAAATGTAACTAATTCAGCAGCAGTAACAATAGCGTTTTCTCTGTCAGTTGATTCTTCATATCCATATTGAAGTGGCCGGGAACAGTTCTTATATGAGGCGATCTAAAATCCCCCTATGGGGATTATAATGCAAATAAAAAGTACATGAACCCGTGGATTTGCGCCCTCTAGCGACATTGACGTCAGACTTGCTCTATTGACCATAGTGTTGTTTCACCATCATACTACTCTACGGCAGGGGTTCTCAAACCGTGGGTCGCCAAATTATTTTGGGGGGGGGGGGGGGGTCCTCAAGTGTTTGGTACAGAGAACTGGTGCTGTACTAGAACTCCCACATTCTATTAAAGTGGAGAATTCGAAATTCCAATATTACTGGTAAATAAATGGTGTGGTTTAGGTTTTGCCAGTGAATAGACTAATCAGTGTTCAGTCAGTGAATAGACTAATCAGTGTTCAGTCAGTGAATAGACTAATCAGTGTTCAGTCAGTGAATAGACTAATCAGTGTTCAGTCAGTGAATAGACTAATCAGTGTTCAGTCAGTGAATAGACTAATCAGTGTTCAGTCAGTGAATAGACTAATCAGTGTTCAGTCAGTGAATAGACTAATCAGTGTTCAGTCAGTGAATAGACTAATCAGTGTTCAGTCAGTGAATAGACTAATCAGTGTTCAGTCAGTGAATAGACTAATCAGTGTTCAGTCAGTGAATAGACTAATCAGTGTTCAGTCAGTGAATAGACTAATCAGTGTTCAGTCAGTGCCAGATTTCTCGTGCATGCTGCCATTAGGCCAAGGAAGGTACCTCCACGTCATGTCATCGTCTATGACTGACATCATCCTCCGCATCACACAATTATTATTATTATTAGGTACCATCTAGTTGGGGCGTCCGCTGGCCCAGCGGTCCAGGCGCATGCTGCCACATACAGGCTCTGGCCTGACAGTGTGTCGCGTGTTCGAGTCCCGTTGGTGACGACCTTTTGCTGCATGTCTCTCTCTCTCTCTCCCTCTTTCCTGTCCATCTTCACCCTAACTAACTAGCCTGTCCCCGTGTCTCTCATTAGTCTTCGTTATCACAAGCGGGCGATAAAACAAGTCTTTGTAGAGCGTTCCTATTGGGACTGTTTAAGACGAATTCATTAAAATGACTGTAAAGAGGAAACTCATTCTTGATTTATGGTTAATGCAGGTCAACTTCTGCTTTCAGTTAGAATTCCCCATTGGTTCATATTGATTGATCTGTCATGAATCATGATAATGTATCATTGTGTAGGTTTTGGTTCATATTGATTGATCTGTCATGAATCATGATAATGTATCATTATGTAGGTTTTGGTACATATTGATTGATCTGTCATGAATCATAATGTATCATTGTGTAGGTTTTGGTTCATATTGATTGATCTGTCATGAATCATGATAATGTATCATTGTGTAGGTTTTGGTTCATATTGATTGATCTGTCATGAATCATGACAATGTATCATTATGTAGGTTTTGGTTCATATTGATTGATCTGTCATGAATCATAATGTATCATTGTGTAGGTTTTGGTACATATTGATTGATCTGTCATGAATCATGATAATGTATCATTGTGTAGGTTTTGGTTCATATTGATTGATCTGTCATGAATCATAATGTATCATTGTGTAGGTTTTGGTACATATTGATTGATCTGTCATGAATCATGATAATGTATCATTGTGTAGGTTTTGGTACATATTGATTGATCTGTCATGAATCATAATGTATCATTGTGTAGGTTTTGGTTCATATTGATTGATCTGTCATGAATCATGATAATGTATCATTATGTAGGTTTTGGTACATATTGATTGATCTGTCATGAATCATGATAATGTATCATTATGTAGGTTTTGGTTCATATTGATTGATCTGTCATGAATCATGATAATGTATCATTGTGTAGGTTTTGGTACATATTGATTGATCTGTCATGAATCATGATAATGTATCATTATGTAGGTTTTGGTACATATTGATTGATCTGTCATGAATCATGATAATGTATCATTGTGTAGGTTTAGGTACATATTGATTGATCTGTCATGAATCATGATAATGTATCATTGTGTAGGTTTAGGTACATATTGATTGATCTGTCATGAATCATGATAATGTATCATTGTGTAGGTTTTGGTTCATATTGATTGATCTGTCATGAATCATAATGTATCATTGTGTAGGTTTTGGTACATATTGATTGATCTGTCATGAATCATAATGTATCATTGTGTAGGTTTTGGTTCATATTGATTGATCTGTCATGAATCATAATGTATCATTGTGTAGGTTTTGGTACATATTGATTGATCTGTCATGAATCATGGTAATGTATCATTGTGTAGGTTTTGGTACATATTGATTGATCTGTCATGAATCATGATAATGTATCATTATGTAGGTTTTGGTTCATATTGATTGATCTGTCATGAATCATGATAATGTATCATTGTGTAGGTTTTGGTTCATATTGATTGATCTGTCATGAATCATGATAATGTATCATTGTGTAGGTTTTGGTTCATATTGATTGATCTGTCATGAATCATGATAATGTATCATTGTGTAGGTTTTGGTTCATATTGATTGATCTGTCATGAATCATAATGTATCATTGTGTAGGTTTTGGTTCATTTTGATTGATCTGTCATGAATCATGATAATGTATCATTGTGTAGGTTTATAGCAGCAACATGTTTTAGTTTAATGTAATGTTAAACAATTGTAGGGTCAACAATAGAGTATGCACATGTTCCCATCAGGACACCCCCCCCCCCCCTCATCTAGACTGAGTGGCAAAACATTGAGCAGCATGGAGTGTTGGAGTTTGGAAGCGCTCGTTGGAAATCACTCCACTGCCCTGCGTACCACCTGTTTCTAAATGTCACATGATGCAGGAGGCAGAAAAATGTTGTTATTGAAAACAAGCACTTCCAAACTCTGACACTTTAAAAAATAATCAAATGCAGGGCATTTCTTGACAGAAAGTAGCTCATAACTTTTCTATGGTGGAACTTTTCTATCTGCAAAAACTTTGCAGATAGAAAGAGGATAATTCAAGCTTTTCTTACAGCTGCAATGTTGGTGAGTTTAACATTGTTTAATGCAACCAGACAGGACATTTCTGTTTGGATGAACGGGGCTGTCAAGGCCAGAAAGTAGTTTTTTTCCACTCAGTAGGCGTTCCCGCATAACTTCCAGGTACGATGATGTCACGTGCATACCCTCTATTCCAATAGTCAGCCAAAGACCCCTCAGTTGAATGACATTATTTGATTTGAGCGTTATTCTTTTTTTTGCCTGTGAAGATTTCGTTTATTTCAAAGCAGACAATCATGGATAGAATCCTTTCCCCAACCAAGTGTATTTTCAGCAAATGAGGACTTTTTCAATACATCTTTCTACCTAATGGCGTCAAGTTATTTTAACCCATTCTGAACGGGAACCCATTTTGGTGTTCGCATCATGTTATGCTTTAGCTATTGAAAAATAGCAGATCTACAAGCTCATATCGCGCCACCGAGTGGCGCGATACGAGCTTGTAGGTCTGCTATTTTTGAAAAATCGAAGAACGACTGACATTTTTTTAATCTGATCTCGGGTCAGAATGGGTTAATCAGACCAGTGTGTGTCCAGTGGAAACCTCGTATGAATCTGATCTCAGGTCAGAATGGGTTCATCAGACCAGTGTGTGTCCAGTGGAAACCTCGTATGAATCTGATCTCAGGTCAGAATGGGTTCATCAGACCAGTGTGTGTCCAGTGGAAACCTCGTATGAATCTGATCTCAGGTCAGAATGGGTTCATCAGACCAGTGTGTGTCCAGTGGAAACCTCGTATGAATCTGATCTCAGGTCAGAATGGGTTCATCAGACCAGTGTGTGTCCAGTGGAAACCTCGTATGAATCTGATCTCAGGTCAGAATGGGTTCATCAGACCAGTGTGTGTCCAGTGGAAACCTCGTATGAATCTGATCTCAGGTCAGAATGGGTTCATCAGACCAGTGTGTGTCCAGTGGAAACCTCGTATGAATCTGATCTCAGGTCAGAATGGGTTCATCAGACCAGTGTGTGTCCCAGTGGAAACCTCGTATGAATCTGATCTCAGGTCAGAATGGGTTAATCAGACCAGTGTGTGTCCAGTGGAAACCTCGTATGAATCTGATCTCAGGTCAGAATGGGTTAATCAGACCAGTGTGTGTCCAGTGGAAACCTCGTATGAATCTCTGATCTCAGGTCAGAATGGGTTCATCAGACCAGTGTGTGTCCAGTGGAAACCTCGTATGAATCTCTGATCTCAGGTCAGAATGGGTTCATCAGACCAGTGTGTGTGTCCAGTGGAAACCTCGTATGAATCTGATCTCAGGTCAGAATGGGTTCATCAGACCAGTGTGTGTCCAGTGGAAACCTCGTATGAATCTCTGATCTCGGGTCAGAATGGGTTAATCAGACCAGTGTGTGTCCAGTGGAAACCTCGTATGAATCTGATCTCAGGTCAGAATGGGTTAATCAGACCAGTGTGTGTCCAGTGGAAACCTCGTATGAATCTCTGATCTCGGGTCAGAATGGGTTAATCAGACCAGTGTGTGTCCAGTGGAAACCTCGTATGAATCTGATCTCAGGTCAGAATGGGTTCATCAGACCAGTGTGTGTCCAGTGGAAACCTCGTATGAATCTGATCTCAGGTCAGAATGGGTTCATCAGACCAGTGTGTGTCCAGTGGAAACCTCGTATGAATCTGATCTCAGGTCAGAATGGGTTCATCAGACCAGTGTGTGTCCAGTGGAAACCTCGTATGAATCTGATCTCAGGTCAGAATGGGTTAACCCATTCCCCCTTTTTGGTGTTTTTAAGAGTAGTTTTGGGGCTTTTTATGCCTTTATTGATGGGAACAGGCGGGAAAGGGGAATAGAGATGGGGAGTGACACGCGGCAAAGGGCCGATTCATACTCCTATTTTAGAGCTGAATAAAAGTCGGTTCGGCGCTGTAGAGCCTACAATGTGACGTCATTTGAGGTTCGGGTACCGTCCTAAAGTCTGCTCTTCGGTGCTACTGAACATTTCTCACGAGCCGAAATCATTTCGGCACCACAGCGCCGAAACAGCGGTAAAATAGGAGTATGAATCGGCCCAAAGACCGTCGGGCTCGGGAGTCGAACCCGCGGCACGCCGTCAGGCTGGCTCGGCCCAGACGGCTGAGCTTACCGCCCGGGCCTCTAGAACCCCTTTTGGGTTTTCGTTTATTTATTGGTAATAGGTTTCACCATTTAGTACAGTTTGAACGTACCATTTATTTTCCTTTTTCTCCCTCACCCCATCCCTCCACCCAGTTATCATCATCATCATCAAAACAATATAAAAAATAACATTAATAATTTAGTACAGACATACAAAAACAAACATACATACAGACATATGATATAAACAGTAGGATACAAAAATCATAATTTAAGCACAGATAACAAAAACAATATAAATGAAAAATAAAATAAAATTAGAGCTGGGACTCGATTAAAAAAATTAATCTAATTAATCAGAGGCTTTGCGATTAATTAATCTAGATTAATCACATTTTAATCGCATATCATTATTTGACCCGAGAACAGTGAGAAAGCAATTTTTTCAAATGGATTTTGGTATACTAGTGAATCAATGAATAGTGAATACATAAGTTTAAGCAATAAAACATTGTTTTTGTAGTAATAGGGGTAATAATTCTTTATTGAATAATTGCACACAACTGTGCTGTAATCCACGCTACCATCGGATAGCCTTTTAAATCCTATCCACTCCAATCCACGGGGACAAGCAAAGTGATCTCAGCGGCTTCCCCCAGTCTGGTGAACTGTCTGCGGTTTCTGGTGGTGTTATTGTCTTAAGAGGACACGGACACTTGGTGCGCAGGTCCGTCTGAAAACTCTCCAGTGACAACGTTCCGCGGTGAAAAGAATAGTGCGATTACAATGCGTTAATTTCTTTAATGCATTAATTGTTCTGTAGTTAATTAATCCCGGCCCTAAGTTATGTCGGAAAAGATTGTGTTGGGAACGTTGTCATATATCACCCTCTATACACAGTTCTATCATCATGAGAATGCAAAAAACACACATAGTATTGATTCAGTTAGTCTGTCGGAAGTACCCTCAGATTCTCAAAGTAGGTAATAAATGGTTGCCAGCTAGAAAATAACCTTTCTGTTGAACCTCTAATTGTAAACTTTATTTTTTCCAATTTTAAAAATCCCATAATATCCTTAAGCCACATAGCTATAGAAGGGGAAGCTGGGGATTTCCATCCCAACAATATTCTACGTCTTGCTATCAGTGTGGCAAATGCTACCATATTAGACTGTGCGACTGTGGCTCAAGAGGTAGAGCAGGTCGTCCAATGATCCATGGGTCGGCGGTTCGAATCCCGGCTCCTCCTCCTGTCTACATGTCGAAGTGTCCTTGGGCAAGACACTGAACCCCAAATTGCTCCCGATGTGCTGGTTGGTACCTTGCATGGCTTCCGCCGCAATCGGTGTATGAATGTGTGTGTGTGAATGGGTGAATGTAATGCACAGTCTATGTAAAGGTGTGTGAATGGGTGAATGTAATGCACAATCTATGTAAAGCGCTTTGGATAAAGGCGCTATATAAATGCACCATTTACCATTTAGACTGTTTCTGGGTTAGAAGTTATCAGTGTGGCAAATGCTACCATATTAGACTGTTTCTGGTTCAAATGCTACCATATTAGACTGTTTCTGGGTTAGAAGTTCAAAATCTGATGGCACTCCAAAAATAGCTCCAAACGAGCCTCAAATATATCAGACAAAATCTCAAATATTTGAGTCCAATAATGTACCATAACATGTGTGTGTGATTAGCTGGTGAGAGAGCACATCTATCACATTTATCATCAATTCCAGGATAGTTTAGATTTGCAGTAATGAAGTCTATGAAAGACTTTGAATTGAATGAGGCCTAGTCTAGCACATGATGTTGATTTGTTGACTCGATCAATAGCCACATCCCACCATTCATCAAGAGATGTTTCACCCAGCTCGGTCTCCCACCTATTCCTATTTTGGTCCATAGGGAGGATGTCTCTAACTTGAAAGTATCGGAAAAGATTATTGTGGGGTAGATCATATTTGGTGCGAATTTTTTAAAAACTACTGAATACATTTCTCATAGAGATCTGACCTTTATCTTTCCACTGTTTGAAAGCTAAGTCTGACATACTGTAGAGGGAGGGAATAGGTGATTGCCAAGTATAGGACAATTTATAGAGCCTTCCTTAAATTTAAAGTGGGAGCGTAACTGTGACCAAATCTTAATGGTGGCAATCACTACTGGGTTTTGGATAAATTTAGATGGTGATAGGCGTAATTTACCTTTTGGGGTTGTAACCCATTCTGACCTGAGATCAGATTCATATGAGGTTTCCGCCGGACACACACTGGTCTGATGAACCCATTCTGACCTGAGATCAGATTCTAGAAATGTCAGTCGCTCTTCGATTTTTCAAAAATAGCAGACCTACAAGCTCGTATCGCGCCACTCTGTGGCGCGATATGAGCTTGTAGATCTGCTATTTTTCAATAGCTAAAGCATAACATGATGCCGACACCAAAATGGGTGCCCGTTCAGAATGGGTTAACTAAGCATTATGTTATACTTTAGCTATTGAAAAATAGCAGATCTACAAGCTCATTTTTGAAAATATATTTGAATATTATTCTTTCAGACTGAACGTTTTTTAACTTCAATCTTTGCTTCTGAGGGGTTCAAGGTTCAAGGTTATCTTTATTTGTCTCCCTTGGGAGAAAGTTGTCTTGGAGACAGAGTCACAGCTGCATACAAATAACAGACACGTTCACATACGAACAGGAAAAAACAACATGAAACACCCACATACACAAAACAGAGATATTGCACACATTCCCTTGATAAAGCGACTGTGGCTCAAGAGGTAGAGCAGGTCGTCCAATGATCCATGGGTCGGCGGTTCGAATCCCGGCTCCTCCTGTCTACATGTCGAAGTGTCCTTTGGGCAAGACACTGAACCCCCAATTGCTCCCGATGTGCTGGTTGGTACCTTGCATGGCTTCCGCCGCAATCGGTGTATGAATGGGTGAATGTAATGTACAATCTATGTAAAGCGCCTTGGATAAAGGCGCTATATAAATGCACCATTTAACCCATTTACCATTTAAAGTGCAACTAGTCAATAAGGTGCTTTTGGCAATCCCTGAATCTCTGAGTCAGTAAAGTGCATTCAGCAATCTCTGATTGAGCATTTTGATTGACAGGAGAACAAAAGAGTGTTTAAATCTATTATAGGCTACACATTCCATATTTTACAGATACGATATTCCGAGCTCGTCTCCTGGAATAACATATTTTCAGATGGGGGTCGGCGGCCAATTACATATCATTTTTGGGGTCCTTGAATTTTTTTTTAATTTCTCGGGTCTAAATGGGCATTATGTTATACTTAAGCTATTGAGAAAAAAATCAGATCTACAAGCTCGTAGCGCCGGTAGATCTGCTTTTTTTAATCTTAAAAATGTGGCGCAAATCTTTGTATGTATATTCTTTCAATGTGAACGTTTATAACTCTCATCTTTGCTTCTGGTTTGGAACCGAACTAAATTTAGAAGACATTTGTAGAACCGTCCTGGGGTCTAAATGGGTTAACCTAGCTCTGGTCCATAGCCTTCTACCATTCTGCCCTGCACAGTAAGGCTATGGGACTATCAGTTTTAAATCTCAAATCGAAATCAGACCAGCCTCTCCTCTTTGGCGTAAATAAAAAGAACGTTTTTGCTACTCACCAAAACAAAGGCGGGTTGTGTCATTAGAAAGCCTACTTTCCTTAGTGGACGCACTCTGAGCCCCCCACCACACGTATAAACGGTACTTTTTGGCCAGAAAGGGATTTTTTTTCACCGGAGGAAAAATATTCTCTGAGGCAGTTCTCTGGGCAATATCAGTAGAGGGCGCAGCGGAGTAACTACATTTTTTTTCCCCGGTGGAAACAAAATCCCCCTTTTGGCCAAAAAGTACAGTTTATAAGTGTGGTGGGGGGGCTCAGAGTGCGTCCACTAAGGAAAGTAGGCTTTCTAATGACACAACTCGCCTTTGTTTTGGTGAGTAGCAAAAGCGTTCTTTTTATTTACGCCAAAGAGTAGAGGCTGGTCTGCATTCATGCGAGCGGCGGAAGTTGAGAGTAACATAGCTCTAAATGAAACGCATTAGAGCTATGGACCAGAGCTAGGGTTAACCCATTCTGGGCGGGAACCCCTTTTGGTGTTTTAACTAAGCATTATGTTATACTTTAGCTATTGAAAAATAGCAGATCTACAAGCTATGAGCTTGTAGATCTGCTATTTTGGAAAAATCACGAAAATGCGGCACAAATCTTTGAATATATATTCTTTCAGAGCGAACGTTTTTCTTTTATTTCGACGTCTGGTCTAAATGTGTTAAACGTGGTGCTGATTCTTTGTGTGTGTCTCTCTCTCTCTCTCCCCTCCAGACGTCGTGTGTGGAGAAGGCGGGCAGCGATGAGAAGATGCTGATCAAGGTGTTCCGCTGCCTGGGCAGCTGGTTCAACCTGGGGGTTCTGGACAGTACCTTCATGGCCAACAATCAGATCCTCATGGTCCTGTTCCAAGTGCTGGTCAGTCCCCTTTTCTTAACCAATCAGATCCTCATGGTCCTGTTCCAAGTGCTGGTCAGTCCCCTTTTCTTAACCAATCAGATCCTCATGGTCCTGTTCCAAGTGCTGGTCAGTCCCCTTTTCTTAACCAATCAGATCCTCATGGTCCTGTTCCAAGTGCTGGTCAGTCCCATACCTTTTCTTAACACTCCGATTGCCCGTAGTTATTTAATCCATTAAATCGGAGCTCCCAAGCGATTTATAGCAACGGAGCACTTTTACCGACGGACCGGATGTTATCCCGGATGTGGCTGGAGCAGCTAAATGTAGCCAAAACACTGGCCGTCTAACACAGGACCTTTTCTTAGAATTGGACGTTATGATTTAGATCAAGAATTATTAATGTTTTAAGATTTTCATTCTCGTAACAGGGGGGGGGAACATCCCAGCCAGCGTGCTTTCTGGTCTAGAGGGGCAGGTGGTAGCCTGGCCCAGCCAGCGTGCTTTCTGGTCTAGTGGGGCGGGTGGTAGCCTGGCCCAGCCAGTGTGCTTTCTGGTCTAGAGGGGCGGGTAGTAGCCTGGCCCAGCCAGCGTGCTTTCTGGTCTAGAGGGGTGGGTAGCCTGGCCCAGCCAGCGTGCTTTCTGGTCTAGTGGGGCAGGTAGCCTGGCCCAGCCAGCGTGCTTTCTGGTCTAGAGGGGCGGGTAGTAGCCTGGCCCAGCCAGTGTGCTTTCTGGTCTAGAGGGGCGGGTAGACTGGCCCAGACAGCGTGCTTTCTGGTCTAGAGGGGCGGGTAGCCTGGCCCAGACAGCGTGCTTTCTGGTCTAGTGGGGCGGGGCGCGCTTGGAGCAAACCTCTGGTGGTGTTTTGACGTTGCGTTGCTCCATGTTTTCCGTGTGCCTCTGTCAGCAGAGGGACGAGATCTCCACCAACCTCCACGAGGCGGCGTCAGACTGCGTGTGCTCGGCGCTCTACGCCATCGAGAACGTGGACACCAACATGGCTCTGGCCTTGCAGCTGTTCCAGGGCGTCCTCACGCTGGAGACCGCCTACCACATGGCAGTGGCCCGGGAGGACCTCGACAAGTAAGAACACACACACACACACACACACACACACACACACACACACACACTCACTCACTCACTCACTCACTCACTCACTCACTCACTCACTCACTCACTCACTCACTCACTCACTCACTCACTCACTCACTCACTCTCTCACACACACACACACTGGAGTTTCACTGAGAAGAAGCTTGACGCAGTTCCAGGGGGTCCCCAGCTAAATGATAGTTTGGAACCAAATGTACCCTTATGGGTCTAACTCTGAGAGTGTACAAATGGAACCAAATGGACCCTTATGGGTCTAACTCTGAGAGTGTACAAATGGACCCTTATGGGTCTGTAACTCTGAGAGTGTACACATTTAAATGTGTACACTCTTAGAGTTACATTGACATTGATTTTAAAATATAAATTGGGGGTCCCAGAGATAGAAATGCCATTTAAATGGGGGGTCCGTAGACTAATGCATGTCAAACTGGCGTGTCCTCGAAATTAAACGGGTTGAGAATCACTGCTAGAGCTGTAAAAAAACTCTTCTCTCATGGGGGTCCCTGGCATGTCTTTTCAAAAGGGGGTCCGTGGGGCTACTTGGTGTCAATTTGGGGGTCCCTGACATGAAGAGGTTTGGGAACCAGTGGTCTATAGTTCTCTGTTGGGTCAAATGTATGATTCTCAATGTTTAGAAAAAGAGAAAAGAACCCGCACACTCATCTGCTCCAAAAGTTCTACTTTATCCCATTCTGACCGGGCACCCATTTTGGTGTCGGCATCATGTTATGCTTTAGCTATTTAAAAATAGCAGACCTACAAGCTCATATCGCGCCACCGAGTGGCGCGATACGAGCTTGTAGGTCTGCTATCTTTTTTAAATCGAAGAGCGACTGACATTTTTAGAATCTGATCTCAGGTCAGAATGGGTTAATCAGACCAGTGTGTGTCCAGTGGAAACCTCGTATGAATCTGATCTCAGGTCAGAATGGGTTAATGATGACGTTTCGAGCCAAGGCTCTTCATCTGGTCAGACTCTGGCTTCTTTTGGGTCTCTTTCTGAACCTACTGGTTTCTGTCTGATTCTCAGTGTTTCTCCGCTCCTTCCAGAGAGCTGTGTGAGACCTAGAGCCATATGAAATCCCTTTTATTATTTTCCCAATTCCGTTTTATTTTTCCCCAAATTCCGTTTTTTCCGTTTTAATATTTCTGAATTCGGTATTTTGCTTTTTATGCAATTTTTTTTACAGTAACAATAACAAGTTCAACCCCCCCCTATCAAATGCAGCTTTAATTAAATTAAAGTGCAAACATGTACTGTAGCAGAATATGGAACATAGTGCTGTATGAGGTGCAGGCACAGGCTTAAAACATTTTTTTTTTCTTTTATCAGGGAAAAATAATCAGTTTATTTATCCAAATTGGTGATCTACAAGCCCACAGCACATTGCAGCATGACATGTTGAGAGCTTGTAGATCTGCTGCCCAAACTCCCCAAAGCCATGTGACCTTGTTGTTTTTACTCCACCACTGAGATTTGCCACATCATTTTATAGCAATACAAGACAATAGCCTTGTATGTCTCAAAACACTGGCCTACAGTTACATTATAATATATACAAGACAATAGCCTTTATGTCTCAAAACACTGGCCTACAGTTAAATTATTATATATACAAGACAATAGCCTTTATGTCTCAAAACACTGGCCTACAGTTACATTATTGTATATACAAGACAATAGCCTTGTATGTCTCAAAACACTGGCCTACAGTTACATTATTATATATACAAGACAATAGCCTTGTATGTCTCAAAACACTGGCCTACAGTTACATTATTGTCAACTAAATAAATATGAATTAGAAATTAAGACAAATACTGACAATGCTACTGATTGGTTCATTCTTCATTGGCTTGCAGTTAGTTATTGCATCCAAAACGCAATAATAATAATAGGCTGGTCAGGATGGGGGGGAAAAGATGTCCTTTTAGAAAACATTCAGTTGGCTCGCATGCATGCACGCGCAAACGCACACACACACACACACACACACACACACACACACACACACACACACACACACACACACACACACACACAATCAAAGAACCGTTTACAGGTGCTGTAAGTTTGCAGCGTTAGCATAGGAGCTAGCGTTGGCTAATGTAGCCTTGTAGGTCTAACACTGTTACACCTTCTGTCCCTCTCAGTGTGTATTTTATTTTTGTTAATGCAAGATGAAAACAGCAATGCTTATGGACTGGTTACAAGGTTAGTATTAGTCCTAGCCCTGGTCCTCTACTCCTCTCTCTCTTTACTCTGTGTGTGTGGAACTGGGAGGGAGGGGGGAGCAGGCAGAGAGAGCGCTGTGCTCTGTCTGCTCCTCCTCTGTGTTACAGAGACACGCAGCTAAGCTATACATCTCCTTACAACCG
>NC_139714.1:37426810-37541810 GCF_964188405.1 Protomyctophum parallelum
TCGTAAAGGAGCAGTTTGTCTTCGTAAAGGAGCAGTTTGTCTTGGTAAAAGGAGCAGTTTGTCTTCGTAAAGGAGCAGTTTGTCTTCGTAAAGGAGCAGTTTGTCTTCGTAAAGGAGCAGTTTGTCTTCGTAAAGGAGCAGTTTGTCTTCGTAAAGGAGCAGTTTGTCTTCGTAAAGGAGCAGTTTGTCTTCGTAAAAGGAGCAGTTTGTCTTCGTAAAGGAGCAGTTTGTCTTCGTAAAAGGAGCAGTTTGTCTTCGTAAAGGAGCAGTTTGTCTTCGTAAAAGGAGCAGTTTGTCTTCGTAAAGGAGCAGTTTGTCTTCGTAAAAGGAGCAGTTTGTCTTCGTAAAAGGAGCAGTTTGTCTTCGTAAAGGAGCAGTGTGTCTTCGTAAAAGGAGCAGTTTGTCTTCGTAAAAGGAGCAGTTTGTCTTCGTAAAGGAGCAGTTTGTCTTCGTAAAAGGAGCAGTTTGTCTTCGTAAAGGAGCAGTGTGTCTTCGTAAAAGGAGCAGTTTGTCTTCGTAAAGGAGCAGTTTGTCTTCGTAAAAGGAGCAGTGTGTCTTCGTAAAGGAGCAGTTTGTCTTCGTAAAGGAGCAGTGTGTCTTCGTAAAGGAGCAGTTTGTCTTGGTAAAAGGAGCAGTGTGTCTTCGTAAAGGAGCAGTGTGTCTTCGTAAAAGGAGCAGTGTGTCTTCGTAAAGGAGCAGTTTGTCTTCGTAAAAGGAGCAGTTTGTCTTCGTAAAGGAGCAGTGTGTCTTCGTAAAGGAGCAGTTTGTCTTCGTAAAGGAGCAGTTTGTCTTCGTAAAGGAGCAGTTTGTCTTCGTAAAGGAGCAGTTTGTCTTGGTAAAAGGAGCAGTTTGTCTTCGTAAAGGAGCAGTTTGTCTTCGTAAAGGAGCAGTGTGTCTTCGTAAAGGAGCAGTTTGTCTTCGTAAAGGAGCAGTTTGTCTTCATAAGGAGCAGTTTGTCTTCGTAAAGGAGCAGTTTGTCTTCGTAAAGGAGCAGTTTGTCTTCGTAAAGGAGCAGTTTGTCTTCGTAAAGGAGCAGTTTGTCTTCATAAGGAGCAGTTTGTCTTGGTAAAAGGAGCAGTTTGTCTTCGTAAAGGAGCAGTTTGTCTTCGTAAAGGAGCAGTTTGTCTTGGTAAAAGGAGCAGTTTGTCTTGGTAAAAGGAGCAGTTTGTCTTCGTAAAGGAGCAGTTTGTCTTCGTAAAGGAGCAGTTTGTCTTCGTAAAGGAGCAGTTTGTCTTCGTAAAGGAGCAGTTTGTCTTGGTAAAAGGAGCAGTTTGTCTTCGTAAAGGAGCAGTTTGTCTTCGTAAAGGAGCAGTTTGTCTTCGTAAAGGAGCAGTTTGTCTTCGTAAAGGAGCAGTTTGTCTTCGTAAAGGAGCAGTTTGTCTTCGTAAAGGAGCAGTTTGTCTTCGTAAAGGAGCAGTTTGTCTTCGTAAAGGAGCAGTTTGTCTTCGTAAAGGAGCAGTTTGTCTTCGTAAAGGAGCAGTGTGTCTTCGTAAAAGGAGCAGTTTGTCTTCGTAAAGGAGCAGTTTGTCTTCGTAAAGGAGCAGTGTGTCTTCGTAAAAGGAGCAGTTTGTCTTCGTAAAGGAGCAGTGTGTCTTCGTAAAAGGAGCAGTTTGTCTTCGTAAAAGGAGCAGTGTGTCTTCGTAAAAGGAGCAGTTTGTCTTCGTAAAGGAGCAGTGTGTCTTCGTAAAAGGAGCAGTTTGTCTTCGTAAAGGAGCAGTTTGTCTTCGTAAAGGAGCAGTGTGTCTTCGTAAAGGAGCAGTTTGTCTTCGTAAAGGAGCAGTGTGTCTTCGTAAAAGGAGCAGTTTGTCTTCGTAAAGGAGCAGTTTGTCTTCGTAAAGGAGCAGTTTGTCTTCGTAAAAGGAGCAGTTTGTCTTCGTAAAAGGAGCAGTGTGTCTTCGTAAAGGAGCAGTGTGTCTTGGTAAAGGAGCAGTTTGTCTTCGTAAAAGGAGCAGTTTGTCTTGGTAAAAGGAGCAGTTTGTCTTCGTAAAAGGAGCAGTTTGTCTTCGTAAAGGAGCAGTGTGTCTTCGTAAAGGAGCAGTTTGTCTTCGTAAAGGAGCAGTTTGTCTTCGTAAAAGGAGCAGTTTGTCTTCGTAAAGGAGCAGTGTGTCTTCGTAAAAGCAGCAGTTTGTCTTCGTAAAGGAGCAGTTTGTCTTCGTAAAGGAGCAGTTTGTCTTCGTAAAGGAGCAGTGTGTCTTCGTAAAAGCAGCAGTTTGTCTTCGTAAAGGAGCAGTTTGTCTTCGTAAAGGAGCAGTTTGTCTTCGTAAAGGAGCAGTGTGTCTTCGTAAAAGGAGCAGTTTGTCTTCGTAAAGGAGCAGTGTGTCTTCGTAAAGGAGCAGTGTGTCTTCGTAAAAGCAGCAGTTTGTCTTCGTAAAGGAGCAGTGTGTCTTCGTAAAGGAGCAGTTTGTCTTCGTAAAGGAGCAGTGTGTCTTCGTAAAGGAGCAGTTTGTCTTCGTAAAAGGAGCAGTTTGTCTTCATAAAGGAGCAGTTTGTCTTCGTAAAGGAGCAGTTTGTCTTCGTAAAGGAGCAGTTTGTCTTCCTAAAAGGAGCAGTGTGTCATCTATTATCTTGTTCTCCCGGCAGGAGGGCATACCGGAAGACACGGATGACTTCGGGGAGTTCCGGATGAGGGTGTCCGATCTGGTCAAGGATGTCATTTTCCTCGTGGGTTCCATGGAATGTTTTTCCCAGGTAAGCGCTCTGAAATGCTTTTACGTTAAAGGAGAATTCCTTGCTAGAATGCTTTCTTATCTTTCTTACCTTTCTTTGTAGTTGTTACGTCCCCACCAAAGAGATCCAGGTGTTTTTTTGTGCAAAAACTCCTTATTGGCTATTTTCCCTACCATAAGCCCTCAATGAATTGCATTGCATTGAATGGGAATTGAATGGGGCTATGGGGTGTTATGCTAATTCACTTATTTCCATCGAAAGAAATAGTAAAGTGTGCCGCTTGGGATATTATTTACATTATGAAGAGAGGATATATACAAAGAAATTATAATTTTGAGCGATGGAAATAAGCAAATTAGCACAACACCCCATAGCCCCATTCAATTCCCATTCAATGCAATTCATTTAGGGCTTATGGTAGGGGAAATAGCCAATAAGGAGCTTTTGCACAAAATAACACCTGGACCTCTTTGGTGGGGACGTAACAACTACAAAGAAAGGTAAGAAAGCCTTTTAGTATGGAATTCTCCTTTAATCGTCGGGAGTCCATGTTGTTGTTTGCATTTCATACATGATCATGTCTTACAGCCTGTGTTCTTAGCGTGTTATGTCTTACAGCCTGTGTTCTTAGCGTGTTATGTCTTACAGCCTGTGTTCTTAGCGTGTTATGTCTTACAGCCTGTGTTCTTAGCGTGTTGCCTCATCATGATCATGTCTTACAGCCTGTGTTCTTAGCGTGTTATGTCTTACAGCCTGTGTTCTTAGCGTGTTATGTCTTACAGCCTGTGTTCTTAGCGTGTTATGTCTTACAGCCTGTGTTCTTAGCGTGTTATGTCTTACAGCCTGTGTTCTTAGCGTGTTGCCTCATCATGATCATGTCTTACAGCCTGTGTTCTTAGCGTGTTATGTCTTACAGCCTGTGTTCTTAGCGTGTTATGTCTTACAGCCTGTGTTCTTAGCGTGTTATGTCTTACAGCCTGTGTTCTTAGCGTGTTATGTCTTACAGCCTGTGTTCTTAGCGTGTTGCCTCATCATGATCATGTCTTACAGCCTGTGTTCTTAGCGTGTTATGTCTTACAGCCTGTGTTCTTAGCGTGTTATGTCTTACAGCCTGTGTTCTTAGCGTGTTATGTCTTACAGCCTGTGTTCTTAGCGTGTTATGTCTTACAGCCTGTGTTCTTAGCGTGTTGCCTCATCATGATCATGTCTTACAGCCTGTGTTCTTAGCGTGTTATGTCTTACAGCCTGTGTTCTTAGCGTGTTATGTCTTACAGCCTGTGTTCTTAGCGTGTTATGTCTTACAGCCTGTGTTCTTAGCGTGTTATGTCTTACAGCCTGTGTTCTTAGCGTGTTGCCTCGTCATTTCTCTCCTCAGCTTTATTCTACTTTAAAAGACGGTAACCCGCCGTGGGAGGTGACCGAAGCTGTTCTCTTCATCATGGCCGCCATCGCTAAGAGTGTCGACCCGTGAGAGATTCCTTCATAACTATCAACAATGTTCCCCTAGCCCCTTAGACAGCACTTTATGTAGACTTTAGATAGCATTTATACAGACTCATAGCATGTTACGTAGACGGCACTAGAATTGCATTTTATGTAGTCATAGCACTTTATAGTATATATGTATATTGTAGTATAGTATGTGTAGTTTATATGTATAGTTTCATTATATAGATATTCCACTGTTACGTTCTTAGCTTACGCATGTTTCATGATAACTATATTTATGTATGTGATGTATTGCCATGCTTTTTGTTCTTGCTTAATGCAAGTCGCTCTGGATTAAGAGCGTCTGATAAATGCCTAAATTGTTATCTTTGCATATCCCATTTTGGGGCGGGAACGGTACCCCTTTTGGTGTTTTAAACATTATGTTGTAATTTAGCTATTAGCTATTGAAAGATCTACAAGCTCATAGCGCGCCACGAGCTTGTAGGTCTGCTATTTTTGAAAAATCGTGAAAATATTTATTTCAGAAAAGGATTTCAATTTTTTTTCTTTTTTCGACGTCGGGCCTAAATGGGATACTTAACGTCTTTAACCCTTCCCTCCCTGGCAGAGAGAACAACCCCACACTGACGGAGGTGTTACAGCAGGTGGTGCTCCTCCCAGAGACGGTTCACATCGCTGTGCGCTACACCAGCATCGAGCTGGTGGGAGAGATGAGTGAGGTGGTGGACAGGAACCCTCGCTTCCTAGGTAAATATACAGGAACCCTCGCTTCCTAGGTAAATATATAGGAACCCTCGCTTCCTAGGTAAATATATAGGAACCCTCGCTTCCTAGGTAAATATACAGGAACCCTCGCTTCCTAGGTAAATATATAGGAACCCTCGCTTCCTAGGTAAATATATAGGAACCCTCGCTTCCTAGGTAAATATATAGGAACCCTCGCTTCCTAGGTAAATATATAGGAACCCTCGCTTCCTAGGTAAATATACAGGAACCCTCGCTTCCTAGGTAAATATATAGAAACCCTCGCTTCCTAGGTAAATATACAGGAACCCTCGCTTCCTAGGTAAATATATAGAAACCCTCGCTTCCTAGGTAAATATATAGGAACCCTCGCTTCCTAGGTAAATATATAGAAACCCTCGCTTCCTAGGTAAATATAGAAACCCTCGCTTCCTAGGTAAATATATAGGAACCCTCGCTTCCTAGGTAAATATATAGGAACCCTCGCTTCCTAGGTAAATATATAGAAACCCTCGCTTCCTAGGTAAATATATAGAAACCCTCGCTTCCTAGGTAAATATATAGGAACCCTCGCTTCCTAGGTAAATATATAGGAACCCTCGCTTCCTAGGTAAATATATAGAAACCCTCGCTTCCTAGGTAAATATAGAAACCCTCGCTTCCTAGGTAAATATATAGGAACCCTCGCTTCCTAGGTAAATATATAGGAACCCTCGCTTCCTAGGTAAATATATAGAAACCCTCGCTTCCTAGGTAAATATATAGAAACCCTCGCTTCCTAGGTAAATATATAGGAACCTTCGCTTCCTAGGTAAATATATAGGAACCCTCGCTTCCTAGGTAAATATATAGAAACCCTCGCTTCCTAGGTAAATATATAGAAACCCTCGCTTCCTAGGTAAATATATAGGAACCCTCGCTTCCTAGGTAAATATATAGAAACCCTCGCTTCCTAGGTAAATATATAGAAACCCTCGCTTCCTAGGTAAATATATAGGAACCCTCGCTTCCTAGGTAAATATATAGGAACCCTCGCTTCCTAGGTAAATATATAGAAACCCTCGCTTCCTAGGTAAATATATAGAAACCCTCGCTTCCTAGGTAAATATATAGAAACCCTCGCTTCCTAGGTAAATATACAGGAACCCTCGCTTCCTAGGTAAATATATAGAAACCCTCGCTTCCTAGGTAAATATACAGAAACCCTCGCTTCCTAGGTAAATATATAGGAACCCTCGCTTCCTAGGTAAATATACAGAAACCCTCGCTTCCTAGGTAAATATATAGAAACCCTCGCTTCCTAGGTAAATATATAGGAACCCTCGCTTCCTAGGTAAATATACAGGAACCCTCGCTTCCTAGGTAAATATATAGAAACCCTCGCTTCCTAGGTAAATATATAGGAACCCTCGCTTCCTAGGTAAATATATAGGAACCCTCGCTTCCTAGGTAAATATATAGGAACCCTCGCTTCCTAGGTAAATATGGTCAATGTGACGCTTACGTTGATTTGTGTTGTTGACTTCGTCGACTAAAACTAAGACCTTTTTTTTTCGTCGACTACCTTTTTCCACTGACGAAAACTAAATAAACTAAGCTATGATGACTAAAACTAAGACTAACTGTACTGACAATTTCGTTCGAAAACTAGACTAAAATGTTAGGAAGGGGCTAGTGGACAAGAGATCCAGTATGAGTCATTTACAAGCTTGTAGATCGGCTATTTCATTACGGCGGCATCAAGGCCCGCCGAAATACATTTTAGTGGACTAAATCAACTGTAGATTTAGTAGACTAAAATCTCATGGTATTTAGTCGACTAAAACTAGACTAAAGGTGGTTGCACACTGAATGCGTTTTCCCGAAAAAAAAACGAAAAAAAATCCGAAAAACGTGCCGGGACATTAACACTAAGACATTTCCAGGTGACTAAAATGTGACATTTCCAGGGGACTAAAATGTGACATTTCCAGGGGACTAAAATGTGACATTTCCAGGTGACTAAAATGTGACATTTCCAGGGGACTAAAATGTGACATTTCCAGGGGACTAAAATGTGACATTTCCAGGTGACTAAAATGTGACATTTCCAGGGGACTAAAATGTGACATTTCCAGGTGACTAAAATGTGACATTTCCAGGTGACTAAAATGTGACATTTCCAGGGGACTAAAATGTGACATTTCCAGGGGACTAAAATGTGACATTTCCAGGTGACTAAAATGTGACATTTCCAGGGGACTAAAATGTGACATTTCCAGGTGACTAAAATGTGACATTTCCAGGGGACTAAAATGTGACATTTCCAGGGGACTAAAATGTGACATTTCCAGGTGACTAAAATGTGACATTTCCAGGTGACTAAAATGTGACATTTCCAGGTGACTAAAATGTGACATTTCCAGGGGACTAAAATGTGACATTTCCAGGTGACTAAAATGTGACATTTCCAGGTGACTAAAATGTGACATTTCCAGGTGACTAAAATGTGACATTTCCAGGTGACTAAAATGTGACATTTCCAGGTGACTAAAATGTGACATTTCCAGGTGACTAAAATGTGACATTTCCAGGTGACTAAAATGTGACATTTCCAGGTGACTAAAATGTGACATTTCCAGGGGACTAAAATGTGACAAACTATTCAAGAGACTAAAACAACACTGATACTATCATGTTGCTCCTGCATGTCGTAACCCCGTGCCTCTCCACCCCAGACCCCGTGCTGAACTACCTGATGAAGGGTCTCAGGTCTCATGTCTCATGTCTCTCCTCTCCTCTCCCCTCCACCCCAGACCCCGTGCTGAACTACCTGATGAAGGGTCTCAGGGAGAAGCCTCTGGCGTCGGTAGCAGCCAAGGCCATCCACAACATCTGCTCGGTGTGCAGAGACCACATGGCCCAGCACTTCCAAGGCCTTCTGGACATCGCCCGCGCCCTGGACTCCTTCGCCCTCTCCACAGAGGCCGCCGTCGGCCTGCTCAAAGGTCTGTGCTGCTCTTTGTGTTCTGTGTTCTCTCTCTCACCTTCTCGATTCTACAAATGTCTTCTAAATCCTGACGGTTTTCTGTAAAACCTCATGTTTCTATGTCAGCGGTGCTCAACCTTTTTCATGTCAAAGACCCCCAGAATTATCTGTAATTGGCCGCCAACCCCCATCTGAAAGTATGTTGTTCCAGGGAGCCCCCCCCCCCCCCCCAAAAGCAAAGATTTGAGTTAAAAACGTTCGCTTTGAAAGAATATATCAAAGATTTGCGACACATTTTCACGTTAAAAAAAAAGCTAAAGTAGAACATAATGCTTTAAAACACCAACAGGGGTTCCCGTTCAGAATGGGTTCAGGACATCCATATTATTCAACCATTTTTCAAATAGTATTTCTTTGTACACAGGTTTTTTCCCCCCAGTTTTAAACGGGAACAAAAACAATTACTAAAATAAAGCGTATCAGATCAGATGGATGATGTGTACAGAAATGTTAAAGTATAATACAATATATTACTCATAGGAAGACATAAGAGAAGCTGTGAGTAATAATTAAAATAAAAACAGAAACAAAAGAGAGATAAGATATAGTACTTTATTGTCAGTTCACCCTGAAATGTGTCTTGCGACCCAGCAGCCAAGTACGCAGAACACACACACACACACACACACACACACACACACACACACACACACACACACACACACACACACACACACACACACACACACACACACACACACACACACACACACACACACACACACATTTGACATAACACAAAGAACAAGACAATTTACTGTACATACATAAAGACATGAAGACAAGAGCAATATCCACCGCTTAGTGGAACTCCTGATTAAGCTGTAAGGTCGACTGGTGGACAAAGGACCTCTTTAGTCTGACCTGATAGTGTGCTGGTACACCATATCTCCTTCCTGACGGCAGCAACCTCACGAGAAACATGAGTAAGACAGAATTGCAATCCTTGCCGCTACAAAATCTGTTCCACCCAGTTAGACAAAAACTTTATACATTTCTCCTCTTTTAATGTGCTTCTATAGAGCACTACTTTCTGTAGAGGGTGCCAGTACACAGGTTCATGTATTTTTTTATTTGCAGTGAAACCATGTCGGGGGGGGGGGGGGGGGGTGGTGGCTGTGCGTCGTTAATGATGTCCATTCATATTTGATACAGCCAGTTTCTGGAGAAAATGGAATTAATGTGGCCGCAAAAGCCTTGAAACTACATATGAAGAAGGCAATGTCGCTGCTAGTATACGTCACGCCCAGCTGTCAACACATTGCGTTCCTGAGATTCCTCGTCGACGTAAACTCAGCTGGCGGTGACTCGACTCGTACTAACCACGAAACATTAAATATCAATTATATATAAAAAATAAAATAACATTCAGTTTCTGTTGTGCGACGGGCAGATGCAGCCACCCGCCATCCCGGAAATGTAGTTTCTGGGTTGTTTTGAGTAGTTTCTAACGCTTATTTTGTTACTCTTTGGGTATATTTGTACATTTCCACCTTCAGTCGATGCTTCATATCCATATGAGTGAAAAGGCCGGGATGAGTGGTTTATTTTTCAAACGCAGTTCTTATATGAAGAGATCTAAAATCCCCCTATGGGAATTACAATGCAAATAAAAAGTACACAAACCTGTGGACTGGCGCCCTCTACTGACAGTGACGTCAGGACTTCGGTGCTCTATTGACTGATTCTTTGTCAGTGGTCAGTCTTAGTCTCAGGGTAGCGTCATGCATTTATAGTAACTGTTTTACTGTAATGAGTTACTGTCCAATGTTCCTTAGGTACAGCGCTGGTCCTAGCCCGTCTCCCACTGGAGAAGATCTCAGAGTGTCTGAGTGACCTGTGTGCGGTGCAGGTTATGGCCCTCAAAAAGGTACGTGAAGATTATGTAACCCTGAGGTAAATGGGTCTATGTAACCCTAACCCCGAGGTAAATGGGTCTATGTAACCCTAACCCCGAGGTAAATGGGTCAATGTAACCCTAACCCCGAGGTAAATGGGTCTATGTAACCCTAACCCCGAGGTAAATGGGTCAATGTAACCCTAACCCCGAGGTAAATGGGTCAATGTAACCCTAACCCCGAGGTAAATGGGTCTATGTAACCCTAACCCCGAGGTAAATGGGTCTATGTAACCCTAACCCCGAGGTAAATGGGTCTATGTAACCCTAACCCCGAGGTAAATGGGTCTATGTAACCCTAACCCCGAGGTAAATGGGTCTATGTAACCCTAACCCCGAGGTAAATGGGTCTATGTAACCCTAACCCCGAGGTAAATGGGTCTATGTAACCCTAACCCCGAGGTAAATGGGTCTATGTAACCCTAACCCCGAGGTAAATGGGTCTATGTAACCCTAACCCCGAGGTAAATGGGTCAATGTAACCCTAACCCCGAGGTAAATGGGTCTATGTAACCCTAACCCCGAGGTAAATGGGTCTATGTAACCCTAACCCCGAGGTAAATGGGTCTATGTAACCCTAACCCTGAGGTAAATGGGTCTATGTAACCCTAACCCCGAGGTAAATGGGTCTATGTAACCCTAACCCCGAGGTAAATGGGTCTATGTAACCCTAACCTCGAGGTAAATGGGTCTATGTAACCCTAACCCCGAGGTAAATGGGTCTATGTAACCCTAACCCCGAGGTAAATGGGTCTATGTAACCCTAACCCCGAGGTAAATGGGTCTATGTAACCCTAACCCCGAGGTAAATGGGTCTATGTAACCCTAACCTCGAGGTAAATGGGTCTATGTAACCCTAACCCCGAGGTAAATGGGTCTATGTAACCCTAACCCCGAGGTAAATGGGTCTATGTAACCCTAACCCAGAGGTAAATGGGTCAATGTAACCCTAACCCCGAGGTAAATGGGTCTATGTAACCCTAACCCCGAGGTAAATGGGTCTATGTAACCCTAACCCAGAGGTAAATGGGTCAATGTAACCCTAACCCCGAGGTAAATGGGTCTATGTAACCCTAACCCTGAGGTAAATGGGTCAATGTAACCCTAACCCCGAGGTAAATGGGTCTATGTAACCCTAACCCCGAGGTAAATGGGTCAATGTAACCCTAACCCCGAGGTAAATGGGTCTATGTAACCCTAACCCCGAGGTAAATGGGTCAATGTATCCCTAACCCCGAGGTAAATGGGTCTATGTAACCCTAACCCCGAGGTAAATGGGTCTATGTAACCCTAACCCAGAGGTAAATGGGTCAATGTAACCCTAACCCCGAGGTAAATGGGTCTATGTAACCCTAACCCCGAGGTAAATGGGTCTATGTAACCCTAGCCTGACCTAAGCAGAGACATTTCTGGTCTAGAGGGGCGGGTCGCGCCTCAGAAATGCGCGCACCCTGATTGGATCTCATCGATCTGTCCGTCACCCCCGGCCCCTCCTCTCCCCCCTAGTGCAGCGCTACGTCACATCATTTAGAGCGACGCCCACCCGGAAGGGTTGACTCCCACTTTTAGACTGGTTCAGCCCACGGCTTTTTCCAGGCTTTCATCTTTCGCGCAGACGAAATGAAAGCCTGGGTATCGAGGCTAATGTAACCCTAACCCCGAGGTAAATGGGTCTATGTAACCCTAACCCCGAGGTAAATGGGTCAATGTAACCCTAACCCCGAGGTAAATGGGTCAATGTAACCCTAACCCCGAGGTAAATGGGTCTATGTAACCCTAACCCCGAGGTAAATGGGTCTATGTAACCCTAACCCCGAGGTAAATGGGTCTATGTAACCCTAACCCAGAGGTAAATGGGTCAATGTAACCCTAACCCCGAGGTAAATGGGTCTATGTAACCCTAACCCCGAGGTAAATGGGGAACATAGAACCTGGAAACATAGGGAAATAGATTAAAGCATTTGGCTGGTTGAATGCATAGATATTAAAACATAGGGAAATAGATTAAAGCATTTGGCTGGTTGAATGCATAGATATTAAAACATAGGGAAATAGATTAAAGCATTTGGCTGGTTGAATGCATAGATATTAAAAAAATATAGATGCCTCATTGGCCGCTGCAGTTCACTGGAGCGACCTCATTGGCCGCTGCAGTTCACTGGAGCGACCTCATTGGCCGCTGCACTTCACTGGAGCAACCTCATTGGCCGCTGCAGTTCACTGGAGCGACCTCATTGGCCCCTGCAGTTCACTGGAGCGACCTCATTGGCCCTTGCAGTTCACTGGAGCGACCTCATTGGCCCCTGCAGTTCACTGGAGCGACCTCATTGGCCGCTGCAGTTCACTGGAGCGACCTCATTGGCCCCTGCAGTTCACTGGAGCGACCTAATTGGCCCCTGCAGTTCACTGGAGCGACCTCATTGGCCCCTGCAGTTCACTGGAGCGACCTCATTGGCCGCTGCAGTTCACTGGAGCGACGTGACTCCATTGAAGGCAGGAAGTGCCTCAGGGAAGCGCTGAAGGCACGCTGCGTCGCTCATAGACTTATAGACATAGACGCCCTTTCCGGCTCTGGAGCGTTGGATGTGTCCAAGGGAGGGCAAAACATTCCCCAGATTCCTTGCGAAGCCCTGTGGAAGCATGTTCAGGTCTGATAAGTCCCGGGAAAAGATGCGCTGTGATTGGCCAGTAATCGCCTGAGTGGCAGCGTGACGTAACGTGCCTTCCTCACTTCCTCTCCCAGTGTGAATTCTTCCGCCCTCATCCTTTAACACGCGTCGCTCCAACCAACTGCAGCGGAGCATCTATGTTTAACACATGTTTAACATGTTTAACATCCTTTAACGCGCGTCGCTCCAACCAACTGCAGCGGAGCGTCTATGTTTAACACATGTTTAACATGTTTAACATCCTTTAACGCGCGTCGCTCCAACCAACTGCAGCGGAGCGTCTATGTTTTTAATATCTATGCCCATGTGACGTCACTCATGAGACTCCCCTATGTCTCGCTGTCGCTCAACTGACTACTGGCCAATCACACGCGTGTCTTCTCCGGGACCTCCATTACTGCCACTCGTGCTTCCTCTTAAGTTTCGCAAGGAATGTTGGGAAAATTGTGCCTTCGATTTTGACACGTGCCTCATGTCTATGGGTTGAATGGAAATAGAGCTTTCATTGTTTTTAGAACACTACTTATAATCCAAATGTAATGTTGATTTCATTTGTCTTGTTATAAATAATGAAAGGATGTGGTGTGAGAAACTGATTTACTGTCTTAAACCCTGTTTACTGTCTTAAACCCTGTTTACTGTCTTAAACCCTGTTTACTGTCATAAACCCTGTTTACTGTCTTAAACCCTGTTTACTGTCTTAAACCCTGTTTACTGTCTTAAACCCTGTTTACTGTCTTAAACCCTGTTTACTGTCTTAAACCCTGTTTACTGTCTTAAACCCTGTTTACTGTCTTAAACCCTGTTTACTGTCATAAACCCTGTTTACTGTCTTAAACCCTGTTTACTGTCTTAAACCCTGTTTACTGTCTTAAACCCTGTTTACTGTCTTAAACCCTGTTTACTGTCTTAAACCCTGTTTACTGTCTTAAACCCTGTTTACTGTCTTAAACCCTGTTTACTGTCATAAACCCTGTTTACTGTCTTAAACCCTGTTTACTGTCTTAAACCCTGTTTACTGTCTTAAACCCTGTTTCCTGTCTTAAACCCTGTTTACTGTCTTAAACCCTGTTTACTGTCTTAAACCCTGTTTACTGTCTTAAACCCTGTTTCCTGTCTTAAACCCTGTTTACTGTCTTAAACCCTGTTTACTGTCTTAAACCCTGTTTACTGTCTTAAACCCTGTTTCCTGTCTTAAACCCTGTTTACTGTCTTAAACCCTGTTTACTGTCTTAAACCCTGTTTACTGTCTTAAACCCTGTTTACTGTCTTAAACCCTGTTTACTGTCTTAAACCCTGTTTCCTGTCTTAAACCCTGTTTACTGTCTTAAACCCTGTTTACTGTCTTAAACCCTGTTTACTGTCTTAAACCCTGTTTCCTGTCTTAAACCCCCACAGCTTCTCACTCAGGACTCAGGAAAAACGGGTGACCCCACGGTGTGGCTGGACAGACTAGCGGTCATCTTTCGGTAAGGCCATGAGCGCACACATGTAAACATGCTGTAAGAGCATGAACGCACACATGTAAACATGCTGTAAACATGCTGTAAGGCCATGAACGCACACATGTAAACATTCTCTAAGAGCATGAACGCACACATGTAAACATGCTCTAAGAGCATGAACGCACACATGTAAACATGCTGTAAACATGCTGTAAACATGCTCTAAGAGCATGAACACACACATGTAAACATGCTGTAAACATGCTGTAATGCCATGAACACACACATGTAAACATGCTGTAAGGCCAAGAACGCACACATGTAAACATGCTGTGAGGCCAAGAACGCACACATGTAAACATGCTGTAAACATGCTGTAAACATGCTGTAAACATGCTGTAAACATGCTGTAAGGCCATGAACACACATGTAAACATGCTGTAAGGCCATGAACGCACACATGCAAACATTCTGTAAGGCCATGAACGCACACATGTAAACATGCTGTAAGGCCAGGAACACACATGTAAACATGCTGTAAACATGCTGTAAGGCCATGAACACGCATGTAAACCTACTGTAAGAGCATGAACACATGAGTCCTGTGCTTAGCGTCTTCTATTTGCAGGGTGCAGTTTATGGTGGAGCATTCCTTGTTCTTTTGTTTTTATCACTGACCTAGTTGTCATTGTTTTTATCATTTAGTTCTTCTGTCGTATGTTCTTCAGCTCCGTTGCATTAAGCCAGTCCAGTGTGTCATTGTCTAGGTCAATTAGCCCACGGTCGCCATTCGGTGGCCGATATATAGGGCAGCTGGTCAGCACATGTTCAACAGTCTGTAATGGGTCCCCACATTCGCAGTGGGCACTGTCTGTGAGACCCCACTTCTGCATGGATGCACCAAAGCGTCCCACACCCGTCCTCAGGCGGTTGAGGGTTGTCCACTCCTTGCGGGGGAGGTGCTCGCCAGGAACATCTGTGGGATCCTCGATGTAGTGGTGAAGCCTGGATGTTCTTCTTCATTTAGTTGTCATTGTTTTTTATCACTGACCAAGTTGTCATTGTTTTTCCTTTTCTAGACACACAAACCCGATTGTAGAGAACGGACAGTCACACCCCTGTCAGAAAGTCATCCAAGAGGTTCGTTTTTCTGTGATTCCTGTCTTTTTACAGCTAAATAAAAACAGCGGTCAATCTCCTAACAATGTACTGGTCTTGTAGATCTGTCCTAACCTCTCCTGAACAATGTACTGGTCTTGTAGATCTGTCCTAACCTCTCCTGAACAATGTACTGGTCTTGTAGATCTGTCCTAACCTCTCCTGAACAATGTACTGGTCTTGTAGATCTGGCCTAACCTCTCCTGAACAATGTACTGGTCTTGTAGATCTGTCCTAACCTCTCCTGAACAATGTACTGGTCTTGTAGATTTGGCCTGTCCTGTCGGAGACCCTGAACACACACCAAGCTGACAACCGCATCGTGGAGCGCTGCTGTCGCTGTCTCAGATTCGCCGTGCGCTGCGTTGGCAAAGGGTCTGCCTCACTACTACAGCCTCTGGTCACACAGGTACATTACACTTACTCACTACTACAGCCCCCTGGTCACACAGGTACATTACACTTACTCACTACTACAGCCCCCCCCCCCCCTGGTCACATAGATACATTACACTTACTCACTACTACAGCCCCCCCTGGTCACACAGGTACATTACACTTACTCACTACTACAGCCCCCCCCTGGTCACACAGGTACATTACACTTACTCACTACTACAGCCCCCTCTGGTCACACAGGTACATTACACTTACTCACTACTACAGCCCCCCTCTGGTCACACAGGTACATTACACTTACTCACTACTACAGCCCCCCTCTGGTCACACAGGTACATTACACTTACTCACTACTACAGCCTCTGGTCACACAGGTACATTACACTTACTCACTACTACAGCCCCCCTGGTCACACAGGTACATTACACTTACTCACTACTACAGCCTCTGGTCACACAGGTACATTACACTTACTCACTACTACAGCCCCCCTCTGGTCACACAGGTACATTACACTTACTCACTACTACAGCCCCCTCTGGTCACACAGGTACATTACACTTACTCACTACTACAGCCCCCCTCTGGTCACACAGGTACATTACACTTACTCACTACTACAGCCCCCTCTGGTCACACAGGTACATTACACTTACTCACTACTACAGCCTCTGGTCACACAGGTACATTACACTTACTCACTACTACAGCCCCCCTGGTCACACAGGTACATTACACTTACTCACTACTACAGCCCCCTGGTCACACAGGTACATTACACTTACTCACTACTACAGCCCCCTGGTCACACAGATACATTACACTTACTCACTACTACAGCCCCCCTGGTCACACAGGTACATTACACTTACTCACTACTACAGCCTCTGGTCACACAGGTACATTACACTTACTCACTACTACAGCCCCCTGGTCACACAGGTACATTACACTTACTCACTACTACAGCCCTCTGGTCACACAGGTACATTACACTTACTCACTACTACAGCCCCCCTGGTCACACAGGTACATTACACTTACTCACTACTACAGCCCCCCCTGGTCACACAGGTACATTACACTTACTCACTACTACAGCCCCCTGGTCACACAGGTACATTACACTTACTCACTACTACAGCCCCCTGGTCACACAGGTACATTACACTTACTCACTACTACAGCCCCCTGGTCACACAGGTGCATTACACTTACTCACTACTACAGCCCCTCTGGTCACACAGGTACATTACACTTACTCACTACTACAGCCCCCTGGTCACACAGATACATTACACTTACTCACTACTACAGCCCCCCCTGGTCACACAGATACATTACACTTACTCACTACTACAGCCCCCTGGTCACACAGGTACATTACACTTACTCACTACTACAGCCCCCTGGTCACACAGGTACATTACACTTACTCACTACTACAGCCCCCCTGGTCACACAGATACATTACACTTACTCACTACTACAGCCCCCTGGTCACACAGATACATTACACTTACTCACTACTACAGCCCCCTGGTCACACAGGTACATTACACTTACTCACTACTACAGCCCCCTGGTCACACAGATACATTACACTTACTCACTACTACAGCCCCTCTGGTCACACAGGTACATTACACTTACTCACTACTACAGCCCCCTCTGGTCACACAGATACATTACACTTACTCACTACTACAGCCCCCCTGGTCACACAGATACATTACACTTACTCACTACTACAGCCCCCTGGTCACACAGGTACATTAAACTTACTCACTACTACAGCCCCCTGGTCACACAGATACATTACACTTACTCACTACTACAGCCCCTCTGGTCACACAGGTACATTACACTTACTCACTACTACAGCCCCTCTGGTCACACAGATACATTACACTTACTCACTACTACAGCCCCCCTGGTCACACAGGTACATTACACTTACTCACTACTACAGCCCCCTGGTCACACAGGTACATTACACTTACTCACTACTACAGCCCCCTCTGGTCACACAGGTACATTACACTTACTCACTACTACAGCCCCTCTGGTCACACAGGTACATTACACTTACTCACTACTACAGCCCCCTGGTCACACAGGTACATTACACTTACTCACTACTACAGCCCCCTCTGGTCACACAGGTACATTACACTTACTCACTACTACAGCCCTGGTCACACAGGTACATTACACTTACTCACTACTACAGCCCCCTCTGGTCACACGGGTACATTACACTTACTCACTACTACAGCCCCCTCTGGTCACACAGGTACATTACACTTACTCACTACTACAGCCCCCCTGGTCACACAGGTACATTACACTTACTCACTACTACAGCCCCCTCTGGTCACACGGGTACATTACACTTACTCACTACTACAGCCCCTCTGGTCACACAGGGTACATTACACTTACTCACTACTACAGCCCCCCTGGTCACACAGGTACATTACACTTACTCACTACTACAGCCCCCTCTGGTCACACAGGTACATTACACTTACTCACTACTACAGCCCCCTGGTCACACAGGTACATTACACTTACTCACTACTACAGCCCCCTCTGGTCACACAGGTACATTACACTTACTCACTACTACAGCCCCCCTGGTCACACAGGTACATTACACTTACTCACTACTACAGCCCCCCTGGTCACACAGGTACATTACACTTACTCACTACTACAGCCCCTCTGGTCACACAGGTACATTACACTTACTCACTACTACAGCCCCTCTGGTCACACAGGTACATTACACTTACTCACTACTACAGCCCCCTGGTCACACAGGTACATTACACTTACTCACTACTACAGCCCCCTGGTCACACAGGTACATTACACTTACTCACTACTACAGCCCCCCCTGGTCACACAGGTACATTACACTTACTCACTACTACAGCCCCCCTGGTCACACAGGTACATTACACTTACTCACTACTACAGCCCCTGGTCACACAGGTACATTACACTTACTCACTACTACAGCCCCCCTGGTCACACAGGTACATTACACTTACTCACTACTACAGCCCCTCTGGTCACACAGGTACATTACACTTACTCACTACTACAGCCCCCTGGTCACACAGGTACATTACACTTACTCACTAACTACAAGCCCCCCCTGGTCACACAGGTACATTACACTTACTCACTACTACAGCCCTCTGGTCACACAGGTGCATTACACTTACTCACTACTACAGCCCCCTGGTCACACAGGTACATTACACTTACTCACTCTACTACAGCCCTCTGGTCACACAGGTACATTACACTTACTCACTACTACAGCCCTCCCCCCCTGGTCACACAGGTACATTACACTTACTCACTACTACAGCCCCCCTGGTCACACAGGTACATTACACTTACTCACTACTACAGCCCCCCCCCTGGTCACACAGGTACATTACACTTACTCACTACTACAGCCCCCCTGGTCACACAGGTACATTACACTTACTCACTACTACAGCCCCCTGGTCACACAGGTACATTACACTTACTCACTACTACAGCCCCCTCTGGTCACACAGGTACATTACACTTACTCACTACTACAGCCCCCCCTGGTCACACAGGTGCATTACACTTACTCACTACTACAGCCTCTGGTCACACAGATAAATTACACTTACTCACTACTACAGCCCCCCCCTGGTCACACAGGTACATTACACTTACTCACTACTACAGCCCCCTGGTCACACAGATACATTACACTTACTCACTACTACAGCCCCCCCCTGGTCACACAGGTACATTACACTTACTCACTACTACAGCCCCCTGGTCACACAGGTACATTACACTTACTCACTACTACAGCCCCCTCTGGTCACACAGGTACATTACACTTACTCACTACTACAGCCCCCTCTGGTCACACAGATACATTACACTTACTCACTACTACAGCCCCCTCTGGTCACACAGGTACATTACACTTACTCACTACTACAGCCCCCCCCCTGGTCACACAGGTACATTACACTTACTCACTACTACAGCCCCCCTGGTCACACAGATACATTACACTTACTCACTACTACAGCCCCCTGGTCACACAGGTACATTACACTTACTCACTACTACAGCCCCCTCTGGTCACACAGGTACATTACACTTACTCACTACTACAGCCCCCTCTGGTCACACAGATACATTACACTTACTCACTACTACAGCCCCTCTGGTCACACAGGTACATTACACTTACTCACTACTACAGCCCCCTCTGGTCACACAGGTACATTACACTTACTCACTACTACAGCCCCCCCTGGTCACACAGGTGCATTACACTTACTCACTACTACAGCCCCCTGGTCACACAGATACATTACACTTACTCACTACTACAGCCCCCCCCTGGTCACACAGGTACATTACACTTACTCACTACTACAGCCCCCTCTGGTCACACAGATACATTACACTTACTCACTACTACAGCCCCCCCCTGGTCACACAGATACATTACACTTACTCACTACTACAGCCCCCCCCTGGTCACACAGATACATTACACTTACTCACTACTACAGCCCCCCCCTGGTCACACAGGTACATTACACTTACTCACTACTACAGCCCCCTCTGGTCACACAGATACATTACACTTACTCACTACTACAGCCCCCTCTGGTCACACAGGTACATTACACTTACTCACTACTACAGCCCCCCTCTGGTCACACAGGTACATTACACTTACTCACTACTACAGCCCCTCTGGTCACACAGATACATTACACTTACTCACTACTACAGCCCCCCCCTGGTCACACAGGTGCATTACACTTACTCACTACTACAGCCCCCCTGGTCACACAGGTACATTACACTTACTCACTACTACAGCCCCCTCTGGTCACACAGGTACATTACACTTACTCACTACTACAGCCCCCTGGTCACACAGGTACATTACACTTACTCACTACTACAGCCCCCTGGTCACACAGGTACATTACACTTACTCACTACTACAGCCCCCTGGTCACACAGGTACATTAAACTTACTCACTACTACAGCCCCCCTGGTCACACAGGTACATTACACTTACTCACTACTACAGCCCCCTGGTCACACAGGTACATTACACTTACTCACTACTACAGCCCCCTCTGGTCACACAGGTACATTACACTTACTCACTACTACAGCCCCCTGGTCACACAGGTGCATCACACTTACTCACTACTACAGCCCCCCCCTGGTCACACAGGTACATTACACTTACTCACTACTACAGCCTCCTGGTCACACAGGTACATTACACTTACTCACTACTACAGCCCCCTGGTCACACAGGTACATTACACTTACTCACTACTACAGCCCCCTGGTCACACAGGTGCATCACACTTACTCACTACTACAGCCCCCCCCTGGTCACACAGGTGCATCACACTTACTCACTACTACAGCCCCCCCCTGGTCACACAGGTACATTACACTTACTCACTACTACAGCCTCCTGGTCACACAGGTACATTACACTTACTCACTACTACAGCCCCCTGGTCACACAGGTACATTACACTTACTCACTACTACAGCCCCCTGGTCACACAGGTGCATCACACTTACTCACTACTACAGCCCCCTGGTCACACAGGTACATCACACTTACTCACTACTACAGCCCCCTCTGGTCACACAGGTACATTAAACTTACTCACTACTACAGCCCCCCCCTGGTCACACAGGTGCATCACACTTACTCACTACTACAGCCCCCCCCTGGTCACACAGGTACATTACACTTACTCACTACTACAGCCTCCTGGTCACACAGGTACATTACACTTACTCACTACTACAGCCCCCTGGTCACACAGGTACATTACACTTACTCACTACTACAGCCCCCTGGTCACACAGGTGCATCACACTTACTCACTACTACAGCCCCCTGGTCACACAGGTACATTACACTTACTCACTACTACAGCCTCTGGTCACACAGGTACATTACACTTACTCACTACTACAGCCCCCCTGGTCACACAGGTACATTACACTTACTCACTACTACAGCCCTCTGGTCACACAGATACATTACACTTACTCACTACTACAGCCCCCTGGTCACACAGGTACATTACACTTACTCACTACTACAGCCTCTGGTCACACAGGTACATTACACTTACTCACTACTACAGCCCCCTCTGGTCACACAGATACATTACACTTACTCACTACTACAGCCCCCTGGTCACACAGATACATTACACTTACTCACTACTACAACCCCCTGGTCACACAGGTACATTACACTTACTCACTACTACAGCCCCCCTGGTCACACAGGTACATTACACTTACTCACTACTACAGCCCCTCTGGTCACACAGGTACATTACACTTACTCACTACTACAGCCCCCTGGTCACACAGGTACATTACACTTACTCACTACTACAGCCCCTCTGGTCACACAGGTGCATTACACTTACTCACTACTACAGCCCCCTGGTCACACAGGTACATTACACTTACTCACTACTACAACCCCCTGGTCACACAGGTACATTACACTTACTCACTACTACAGCCCCCTGGTCACACAGATACATTACACTTACTCACTACTACAACCCCCTGGTCACACAGGTACATTACACTTACTCACTACTACAGCCCCCTGGTCACACAGGTGCATTACACTTACTCACTACTACAACCCCCTGGTCACACAGGTACATTACACTTACTCACTACTACAGCCCCCTGGTCACACAGGTACATTACACTTACTCACTACTACAGCCCCTCTGGTCACACAGGTACATTACACTTACTCACTACTACAGCCCCCTCTGGTCACACAGGTACATTACACTTACTCACTACTACAGCCCCCTCTGGTCACACAGGTACATTACACTTACTCACTACTACAGCCCCCTCTGGTCACACAGGTACATTACACTTACTCACTACTACAGCCCCCTGGTCACACAGGTGCATTACACTTACTCACTACTACAGCCCCCTGGTCACACAGGTGCATTACACTTACTCACTACTACAGCCCCCTGGTCACACAGGTACATTACACTTACTCACTACTACAGCCCCCTGGTCACACAGGTACATTACACTTACTCACTACTACAGCCCCCTGGTCACACAGGTACATTACACTTACTCACTACTACAGCCCCCTCTGGTCACACAGGTACATTACACTTACTCACTACTACAGCCCCTCTGGTCACACAGGTGCATTACACTTACTCACTACTACAACCCCCTGGTCACACAGGTACATTACACTTACTCACTACTACAGCCCCCTGGTCACACAGGTACATTACACTTACTCACTACTACAGCCCCTCTGGTCACACAGGTACATTACACTTACTCACTACTACAGCCCCCCCCCTGGTCACACAGATACATTACACTTACTCACTACTACAGCCCCCCCTGGTCACACAGGTACATTACACTTACTCACTACTACAGCCCCCTCTGGTCACACAGGTACATTACACTTACTCACTACTACAGCCCCCTCTGGTCATACAGGTACATTACACTTACTCACTACTACAGCCCCCCTCTGGTCACACAGGTACATTACACTTACTCACTACTACAGCCCCCTGGTCACACAGGTACATTACACTTACTCACTACTACAGCCCCCCTGGTCACACAGGTACATTACACTTACTCACTACTACAGCCCCCTGGTCACACAGGTACATTACACTTACTCACTACTACAGCCCCCTGGTCACACAGGTACATTACACTTACTCACTACTACAGCCCCCTGGTCACACAGGTACATTACACTTACTCACTACTACAGCCCTCTGGTCACACAGATACATTACACTTACTCACTACTACAGCCCCCCTCTGGTCACACAGGTACATTACACTTACTCACTACTACAGCCCCCTGGTCACACAGGTACATTACACTTACTCACTACTACAGCCCCCCCTGGTCACACAGGTACATTACACTTACTCACTACTACAGCCCCCTGGTCACACAGGTGCATTACACTTACTCACTACTACAGCCCCCCCTGGTCACACAGGTACATTACACTTACTCACTACTACAGCCCCCTCTGGTCACACAGGTACATTACACTTACTCACTACTACAGCCCCCTCTGGTCATACAGGTACATTACACTTACTCACTACTACAGCCCCCCTCTGGTCACACAGGTACATTACACTTACTCACTACTACAGCCCCCTGGTCACACAGGTACATTACACTTACTCACTACTACAGCCCCCCCTGGTCACACAGGTACATTACACTTACTCACTACTACAGCCCCCTGGTCACACAGGTACATTACACTTACTCACTACTACAGCCCCCTGGTCACACTGTACATTACACTTACTCACTACTACAGCCCCTCTGGTCACACAGATACATTACACTTACTCACTACTACAGCCCCCCTGGTCACACAGGTACATTACACTTACTCACTACTACAGCCTCTGGTCACACAGGTACATTACACTTACTCACTACTACAGCCCCCTGGTCACACAGGTACATTACACTTACTCACTACTACAGCCCTCTGGTCACACAGGTACATTACACTTACTCACTACTACAGCCCCCCCCTGGTCACACAGGTACATTACACTTACTCACTACTACAGCCCCCCTGGTCACACAGGTACATTACACTTACTCACTACTACAGCCCCCTCTGGTCACACAGGTACATTACACTTACTCACTACTACAGCCCCCCTCTGGTCACACAGGTACATTACACTTACTCACTACTACAGCCCCCCTGGTCACACAGGTACATTACACTTACTCACTACTACAGCCCCCTCTGGTCACACAGGTGCATTACACTTACTCACTACTACAGCCCCCTCTGGTCACACAGGTACATTACACTTACTCACTACTACAGCCCCCTCTGGTCACACAGGTACATTACACTTACTCACTACTACAGCCCCCTCTGGTCACACAGATACATTACACTTACTCACTACTACAGCCCCCCCTGGTCACACAGATACATTACACTTACTCACTACTACAGCCCCCTCTGGTCACACAGATACATTACACTTACTCACTACTACAGCCCCCTGGTCACACAGGTACATTACACTTACTCACTACTACAGCCCCCTGGTCACACAGGTACATTACACTTACTCACTACTACAGCCCCCCTGGTCACACAGGTACATTACACTTACTCACTACTACAGCCTCTGGTCACACAGGTACATTACACTTACTCACTACTACAGCCCCCTGGTCACACAGGTGCATCACACTTACTCACTACTACAGCCCCCCCCTGGTCACACAGGTGCATCACACTTACTCACTACTACAGCCCCCCCCTGGTCACACAGGTACATTACACTTACTCACTACTACAGCCTCCTGGTCACACAGGTACATTACACTTACTCACTACTACAGCCCCCTGGTCACACAGGTACATTACACTTACTCACTACTACAGCCCCCTGGTCACACAGGTGCATCACACTTACTCACTACTACAGCCCCCTGGTCACACAGGTACATCACACTTACTCACTACTACAGCCCCCTCTGGTCACACAGGTACATTAAACTTACTCACTACTACAGCCCCCCCCTGGTCACACAGGTGCATCACACTTACTCACTACTACAGCCCCCCCCTGGTCACACAGGTACATTACACTTACTCACTACTACAGCCTCCTGGTCACACAGGTACATTACACTTACTCACTACTACAGCCCCCTGGTCACACAGGTACATTACACTTACTCACTACTACAGCCCCCTGGTCACACAGGTGCATCACACTTACTCACTACTACAGCCCCCTGGTCACACAGGTACATTACACTTACTCACTACTACAGCCTCTGGTCACACAGGTACATTACACTTACTCACTACTACAGCCCCCCTGGTCACACAGGTACATTACACTTACTCACTACTACAGCCCTCTGGTCACACAGATACATTACACTTACTCACTACTACAGCCCCCTGGTCACACAGGTACATTACACTTACTCACTACTACAGCCTCTGGTCACACAGGTACATTACACTTACTCACTACTACAGCCCCCTCTGGTCACACAGATACATTACACTTACTCACTACTACAGCCCCCTGGTCACACAGATACATTACACTTACTCACTACTACAACCCCCTGGTCACACAGGTACATTACACTTACTCACTACTACAGCCCCCCTGGTCACACAGGTACATTACACTTACTCACTACTACAGCCCCTCTGGTCACACAGGTACATTACACTTACTCACTACTACAGCCCCCTGGTCACACAGGTACATTACACTTACTCACTACTACAGCCCCTCTGGTCACACAGGTGCATTACACTTACTCACTACTACAGCCCCCTGGTCACACAGGTACATTACACTTACTCACTACTACAACCCCCTGGTCACACAGGTACATTACACTTACTCACTACTACAGCCCCCTGGTCACACAGATACATTACACTTACTCACTACTACAACCCCCTGGTCACACAGGTACATTACACTTACTCACTACTACAGCCCCCTGGTCACACAGGTGCATTACACTTACTCACTACTACAACCCCCTGGTCACACAGGTACATTACACTTACTCACTACTACAGCCCCCTGGTCACACAGGTACATTACACTTACTCACTACTACAGCCCCTCTGGTCACACAGGTACATTACACTTACTCACTACTACAGCCCCCTCTGGTCACACAGGTACATTACACTTACTCACTACTACAGCCCCCTCTGGTCACACAGGTACATTACACTTACTCACTACTACAGCCCCCTCTGGTCACACAGGTACATTACACTTACTCACTACTACAGCCCCCTCTGGTCACACAGGTACATTACACTTACTCACTACTACAGCCCCCTGGTCACACAGGTGCATTACACTTACTCACTACTACAGCCCCCTGGTCACACAGGTGCATTACACTTACTCACTACTACAGCCCCCCTGGTCACACAGGTACATTACACTTACTCACTACTACAGCCCCCTGGTCACACAGGTACATTACACTTACTCACTACTACAGCCCCCTGGTCACACAGGTACATTACACTTACTCACTACTACAGCCCCCTCTGGTCACACAGGTACATTACACTTACTCACTACTACAGCCCCTCTGGTCACACAGGTGCATTACACTTACTCACTACTACAACCCCCTGGTCACACAGGTACATTACACTTACTCACTACTACAGCCCCCTGGTCACACAGGTACATTACACTTACTCACTACTACAGCCCCTCTGGTCACACAGGTACATTACACTTACTCACTACTACAGCCCCCCCCTGGTCACACAGATACATTACACTTACTCACTACTACAGCCCCCCCTGGTCACACAGGTACATTACACTTACTCACTACTACAGCCCCCTCTGGTCACACAGGTACATTACACTTACTCACTACTACAGCCCCCTCTGGTCATACAGGTACATTACACTTACTCACTACTACAGCCCCCCTCTGGTCACACAGGTACATTACACTTACTCACTACTACAGCCCCCTGGTCACACAGGTACATTACACTTACTCACTACTACAGCCCCCCTGGTCACACAGGTACATTACACTTACTCACTACTACAGCCCCCTGGTCACACAGGTACATTACACTTACTCACTACTACAGCCCCCTGGTCACACAGGTACATTACACTTACTCACTACTACAGCCCCCTGGTCACACAGGTACATTACACTTACTCACTACTACAGCCCTCTGGTCACACAGATACATTACACTTACTCACTACTACAGCCCCCCTCTGGTCACACAGGTACATTACACTTACTCACTACTACAGCCCCCTGGTCACACAGGTACATTACACTTACTCACTACTACAGCCCCCCCTGGTCACACAGGTACATTACACTTACTCACTACTACAGCCCCCTGGTCACACAGGTGCATTACACTTACTCACTACTACAGCCCCCCCTGGTCACACAGGTACATTACACTTACTCACTACTACAGCCCCCCCTGGTCACACAGGTACATTACACTTACTCACTACTACAGCCCCCTCTGGTCACACAGGTACATTACACTTACTCACTACTACAGCCCCCTCTGGTCATACAGGTACATTACACTTACTCACTACTACAGCCCCCCTCTGGTCACACAGGTACATTACACTTACTCACTACTACAGCCCCCTGGTCACACAGGTACATTACACTTACTCACTACTACAGCCCCCCCTGGTCACACAGGTACATTACACTTACTCACTACTACAGCCCCCTGGTCACACAGGTACATTACACTTACTCACTACTACAGCCCCCTGGTCACACTGTACATTACACTTACTCACTACTACAGCCCCTCTGGTCACACAGATACATTACACTTACTCACTACTACAGCCCCCCTGGTCACACAGGTACATTACACTTACTCACTACTACAGCCTCTGGTCACACAGGTACATTACACTTACTCACTACTACAGCCCCCTGGTCACACAGGTACATTACACTTACTCACTACTACAGCCCTCTGGTCACACAGGTACATTACACTTACTCACTACTACAGCCCCCCCCTGGTCACACAGGTACATTACACTTACTCACTACTACAGCCCCCCTGGTCACACAGGTACATTACACTTACTCACTACTACAGCCCCCTCTGGTCACACAGGTACATTACACTTACTCACTACTACAGCCCCCCTCTGGTCACACAGGTACATTACACTTACTCACTACTACAGCCCCCCTGGTCACACAGGTACATTACACTTACTCACTACTACAGCCCCCTCTGGTCACACAGGTGCATTACACTTACTCACTACTACAGCCCCCTCTGGTCACACAGGTACATTACACTTACTCACTACTACAGCCCCCTCTGGTCACACAGGTACATTACACTTACTCACTACTACAGCCCCCTCTGGTCACACAGATACATTACACTTACTCACTACTACAGCCCCCCCTGGTCACACAGATACATTACACTTACTCACTACTACAGCCCCCTCTGGTCACACAGATACATTACACTTACTCACTACTACAGCCCCCTGGTCACACAGGTACATTACACTTACTCACTACTACAGCCCCCTGGTCACACAGGTACATTACACTTACTCACTACTACAGCCCCCCTGGTCACACAGGTACATTACACTTACTCACTACTACAGCCTCTGGTCACACAGGTACATTACACTTACTCACTACTACAGCCCCCTGGTCACACAGGTGCATCACACTTACTCACTACTACAGCCCCCCCCTGGTCACACAGGTGCATCACACTTACTCACTACTACAGCCCCCCCCTGGTCACACAGGTACATTACACTTACTCACTACTACAGCCTCCTGGTCACACAGGTACATTACACTTACTCACTACTACAGCCCCCTGGTCACACAGGTACATTACACTTACTCACTACTACAGCCCCCTGGTCACACAGGTGCATCACACTTACTCACTACTACAGCCCCCTGGTCACACAGGTACATCACACTTACTCACTACTACAGCCCCCTCTGGTCACACAGGTACATTAAACTTACTCACTACTACAGCCCCCCCCTGGTCACACAGGTGCATCACACTTACTCACTACTACAGCCCCCCCCTGGTCACACAGGTACATTACACTTACTCACTACTACAGCCTCCTGGTCACACAGGTACATTACACTTACTCACTACTACAGCCCCCTGGTCACACAGGTACATTACACTTACTCACTACTACAGCCCCCTGGTCACACAGGTGCATCACACTTACTCACTACTACAGCCCCCTGGTCACACAGGTACATTACACTTACTCACTACTACAGCCTCTGGTCACACAGGTACATTACACTTACTCACTACTACAGCCCCCCTGGTCACACAGGTACATTACACTTACTCACTACTACAGCCCTCTGGTCACACAGATACATTACACTTACTCACTACTACAGCCCCCTGGTCACACAGGTACATTACACTTACTCACTACTACAGCCTCTGGTCACACAGGTACATTACACTTACTCACTACTACAGCCCCCTCTGGTCACACAGATACATTACACTTACTCACTACTACAGCCCCCTGGTCACACAGATACATTACACTTACTCACTACTACAACCCCCTGGTCACACAGGTACATTACACTTACTCACTACTACAGCCCCCCTGGTCACACAGGTACATTACACTTACTCACTACTACAGCCCCTCTGGTCACACAGGTACATTACACTTACTCACTACTACAGCCCCCTGGTCACACAGGTACATTACACTTACTCACTACTACAGCCCCTCTGGTCACACAGGTGCATTACACTTACTCACTACTACAGCCCCCTGGTCACACAGGTACATTACACTTACTCACTACTACAACCCCCTGGTCACACAGGTACATTACACTTACTCACTACTACAGCCCCCTGGTCACACAGATACATTACACTTACTCACTACTACAACCCCCTGGTCACACAGGTACATTACACTTACTCACTACTACAGCCCCCTGGTCACACAGGTGCATTACACTTACTCACTACTACAACCCCCTGGTCACACAGGTACATTACACTTACTCACTACTACAGCCCCCTGGTCACACAGGTACATTACACTTACTCACTACTACAGCCCCTCTGGTCACACAGGTACATTACACTTACTCACTACTACAGCCCCCTCTGGTCACACAGGTACATTACACTTACTCACTACTACAGCCCCCTCTGGTCACACAGGTACATTACACTTACTCACTACTACAGCCCCCTCTGGTCACACAGGTACATTACACTTACTCACTACTACAGCCCCCTCTGGTCACACAGGTACATTACACTTACTCACTACTACAGCCCCCTGGTCACACAGGTGCATTACACTTACTCACTACTACAGCCCCCTGGTCACACAGGTGCATTACACTTACTCACTACTACAGCCCCCCTGGTCACACAGGTACATTACACTTACTCACTACTACAGCCCCCTGGTCACACAGGTACATTACACTTACTCACTACTACAGCCCCCTGGTCACACAGGTACATTACACTTACTCACTACTACAGCCCCCTCTGGTCACACAGGTACATTACACTTACTCACTACTACAGCCCCTCTGGTCACACAGGTGCATTACACTTACTCACTACTACAACCCCCTGGTCACACAGGTACATTACACTTACTCACTACTACAGCCCCCTGGTCACACAGGTACATTACACTTACTCACTACTACAGCCCCTCTGGTCACACAGGTACATTACACTTACTCACTACTACAGCCCCCCCCCTGGTCACACAGATACATTACACTTACTCACTACTACAGCCCCCCCTGGTCACACAGGTACATTACACTTACTCACTACTACAGCCCCCTCTGGTCACACAGGTACATTACACTTACTCACTACTACAGCCCCCTCTGGTCATACAGGTACATTACACTTACTCACTACTACAGCCCCCCTCTGGTCACACAGGTACATTACACTTACTCACTACTACAGCCCCCTGGTCACACAGGTACATTACACTTACTCACTACTACAGCCCCCCTGGTCACACAGGTACATTACACTTACTCACTACTACAGCCCCCTGGTCACACAGGTACATTACACTTACTCACTACTACAGCCCCCTGGTCACACAGGTACATTACACTTACTCACTACTACAGCCCCCTGGTCACACAGGTACATTACACTTACTCACTACTACAGCCCTCTGGTCACACAGATACATTACACTTACTCACTACTACAGCCCCCCTCTGGTCACACAGGTACATTACACTTACTCACTACTACAGCCCCCTGGTCACACAGGTACATTACACTTACTCACTACTACAGCCCCCCCTGGTCACACAGGTACATTACACTTACTCACTACTACAGCCCCCTGGTCACACAGGTGCATTACACTTACTCACTACTACAGCCCCCCCTGGTCACACAGGTACATTACACTTACTCACTACTACAGCCCCCTCTGGTCACACAGGTACATTACACTTACTCACTACTACAGCCCCCTCTGGTCATACAGGTACATTACACTTACTCACTACTACAGCCCCCCTCTGGTCACACAGGTACATTACACTTACTCACTACTACAGCCCCCTGGTCACACAGGTACATTACACTTACTCACTACTACAGCCCCCCCTGGTCACACAGGTACATTACACTTACTCACTACTACAGCCCCCTGGTCACACAGGTACATTACACTTACTCACTACTACAGCCCCCTGGTCACACTGTACATTACACTTACTCACTACTACAGCCCCTCTGGTCACACAGATACATTACACTTACTCACTACTACAGCCCCCCTGGTCACACAGGTACATTACACTTACTCACTACTACAGCCTCTGGTCACACAGGTACATTACACTTACTCACTACTACAGCCCCCTGGTCACACAGGTACATTACACTTACTCACTACTACAGCCCTCTGGTCACACAGGTACATTACACTTACTCACTACTACAGCCCCCCCCTGGTCACACAGGTACATTACACTTACTCACTACTACAGCCCCCCTGGTCACACAGGTACATTACACTTACTCACTACTACAGCCCCCTCTGGTCACACAGGTACATTACACTTACTCACTACTACAGCCCCCCTCTGGTCACACAGGTACATTACACTTACTCACTACTACAGCCCCCCTGGTCACACAGGTACATTACACTTACTCACTACTACAGCCCCCTCTGGTCACACAGGTGCATTACACTTACTCACTACTACAGCCCCCTCTGGTCACACAGGTACATTACACTTACTCACTACTACAGCCCCCTCTGGTCACACAGGTACATTACACTTACTCACTACTACAGCCCCCTCTGGTCACACAGATACATTACACTTACTCACTACTACAGCCCCCCCTGGTCACACAGATACATTACACTTACTCACTACTACAGCCCCCTCTGGTCACACAGATACATTACACTTACTCACTACTACAGCCCCCTGGTCACACAGGTACATTACACTTACTCACTACTACAGCCCCCTGGTCACACAGGTACATTACACTTACTCACTACTACAGCCCCCCTGGTCACACAGGTACATTACACTTACTCACTACTACAGCCTCTGGTCACACAGGTACATTACACTTACTCACTACTACAGCCCCCTGGTCACACAGGTACATTACACTTACTCACTACTACAGCCCCCTCTGGTCACACGGGTACATTACACTTACTCACTACTACAGCCCCCTCTGGTCACACAGGTACACTACACTTACTCACTACTACAGCCCCCCTGGTCACACAGGTACATTACACTTACTCACTACTACAGCCCCCTCTGGTCACACAGATACATTACACTTACTCACTACTACAGCCCCCTGGTCACACAGGTACATTACACTTACTCACTACTACAGCCCCCTGGTCACACAGATACATTACACTTACTCACTACTACAGCCCCCCCTGGTCACACAGATACATTACACTTACTCACTACTACAGCCCCCTCTGGTCACACAGATACATTACACTTACTCACTACTACAGCCCCCTGGTCACACAGGTACATTACACTTACTCACTACTACAGCCCCCTGGTCACACAGGTACATTACACTTACTCACTACTACAGCCCCCCTGGTCACACAGGTACATTACACTTACTCACTACTACAGCCTCTGGTCACACAGGTACATTACACTTACTCACTACTACAGCCCCCTCTGGTCACACGGGTACATTACACTTACTCACTACTACAGCCCCCTCTGGTCACACAGGTACACTACACTTACTCACTACTACAGCCCCCCTGGTCACACAGGTACATTACACTTACTCACTACTACAGCCCCCTCTGGTCACACAGATACATTACACTTACTCACTACTACAGCCCCCTGGTCACACGGGTACATTACACTTACTCACTACTACAGCCCCCTCTGGTCACACGGGTACATTACACTTACTCACTACTACAGCCCCCCTGGTCACACAGGTACATTACACTTACTCACTACTACAGCCCCCTCTGGTCACACGGGTACATTACACTTACTCACTACTACAGCCCCCTGGTCACACAGGTACATTACACTTACTCACTACTACAGCCCCCTCTGGTCACACGGGTACATTACACTTACTCACTACTACAGCCCCCTGGTCACACAGATACATTACACTTACTCACTACTACAGCCCCCCTGGTCACACAGATACATTACACTTACTCACTACTACAGCCCCCCTGGTCACACAGATACATTACACTTACTCACTACTACAGCCCCCCTGGTCACACAGATACATTACACTTACTCACTACTACAGCCCCCCTGGTCACACAGGTACATTACACTTACTCACTACTACAGCCCCCCTCTGGTCACACGGGTACATTACACTTACTCACTACTACAGCCCCCTGGTCACACAGGTACATTACACTTACTCACTACTACAGCCCCCCTGGTCACACAGGTACATTACACTTACTCACTACTACAGCCCCCTCTGGTCACACGGGTACATTACACTTACTCACTACTACAGCCCCCTGGTCACACAGGTACATTACACTTACTCACTACTACAGCCCCCCTGGTCACACAGGTACATTACACTTACTCACTACTACAGCCCCCTCTGGTCACACAGGTACATTACACTTACTCACTACTACAGCCCCCTGGTCACACAGGTACATTACACTTACTCACTACTACAGCCCCTCTGGTCACACAGGTACATTACACTTACTCACTACTACAGCCCCCTCTGGTCACACAGGTACATTACACTTACTCACTACTACAGCCTCTGGTCACACAGATACATTACACTTACTCACTACTTCAGCCCCCCCCTGGTCACACAGGTACATTACACTTACTCACTACTACAGCCTCTGGTCACACAGGTACATTACACTTACTCACTACTACAGCCCCCTGGTCACACAGGTACATTACACTTACTCACTACTACAGCCCCCTGGTCACACAGGTACATTACACTTACTCACTACTACAGCCCCCTGGTCACACAGGTACATTACACTTACTCACTACTACAGCCCCCTGGTCACACAGGTACATTACACTTACTCACTACTACAGCCCCCTGGTCACACTGTACATTACACTTACTCACTACTACAGCCCCCCCTGGTCACACAGGTACATTACACTTACTCACTACTACAGCCCCCTGGTCACACAGATACATTACACTTACTCACTACTACAGCCCCTCTGGTCACACAGGTACATTACACTTACTCACTAGTTGATCACAAATCACATTTGTTTGTTCGTTCCCCAGATGGTCAGTGTGTACCAGGTGTATCCCCACTCCTGTTTCCTGTACCTGGGAAGCATCCTTGTAGACGAGTACGGTATGGAGGATGGATGCAGACAGGGACTACTGGACATGTTACAGGTAACCCATGGACATGTAGAGTACCCATTGTTACAGGTAACCCATGGTCATGTACAGTACCCACTGTTACAGGTAACCCATGCACATGTAGAGCAGTGTTACAGGTAACCCATGGACATGTAGAGCAGTGTTACAGGTAACCCATAGACATGTAGAGCAGTGTTACAGGTAACCCATAGACATGTAGAGCAGTGTTACAGGTAACCCATGGACATGTAGAGCAGTGTTACAGGTAACCCATGGACATGTAGAGCAGTGTTACAGGTAACCCATAGACATGTAGAGCAGTGTTACAGGTAACCCATGGACATGTAGAGCAGTGTTACAGGTAACCCATGGACATGTAGAGCAGTGTTACAGGTAACCCATGGACATGTAGAGCAGTGTTACAGGTAACCCATGGACATGTAGAGCAGTGTTACAGGTAACCCATAGACATGTAGAGCAGTGTTACAGGTAACCCATGGACATGTAGAGCAGTGTTACAGGTAACCCATAGACATGTAGAGCAGTGTTACAGGTAACCCATAGACATGTAGAGCAGTGTTACAGGTAACCCATAGACATGTAGAGCAGTGTTACAGGTAACCCATGGACATGTAGAGCAGTGTTACAGGTAACCCATAGACATGTAGAGCAGTGTTACAGGTAACCCATGGACATGTAGAGCAGTGTTACAGGTAACCCATGGACATGTAGAGCAGTGTTACAGGTAACCCATAGACATGTAGAGCAGTGTTACAGGTAACCCATGGACATGTAGAGCAGTGTTACAGGTAACCCATGGACATGTAGAGCAGTGTTACAGGTAACCCATGGACATGTAGAGCAGTGTTACAGGTAACCCATGGACATGTAGAGCAGTGTTACAGGTAACCCATGGACATGTAGAGCAGTGCTGCCAACGGATATTCCATATTCGAACGTCATTTTTGGCCAATTCTGGGAGCACTAATATATAGAGTACCCATTTTTGGCGATGTGCCGTCTAACACAGGATCTTTGCTTAGAATTGGACGGAGTGATTTATTTTATATCGAGTTATTCATGTTTTAAGATTTTCGGTCTCGTCGGCTAAAATGGGGGGAACATTTTCCATTACGTCCCACCGGAAAATAACATTGAATATTGCCCAACAGGCACTCCCAGCGATCGGTTTTGATATCAATAAATCTCCGTCCTGAGCGCTGGGCGATACTAATTGATAGGGAGGAGAACTCCGTCCTGTGTGCTAAGGGTGTTAATCATGGCTGTGTTCCTCCTCTCCTCCTATAGAGCGGGGCAGTCCCTCCCCCTTTCAGAACAACGAGTGGCCCAGGAAATGAAAACACAATTTTCAATTTCCCCAATAGGCAGTTCTTATTTAATTTATTTAAAGACCTTTTAAGCGTTGTACGAAGCCAACTCTTGTCGTGACAAATCATGACAACACACACAATATTTTGGACCAAACAAATAATTACAAAGAAGAAAAACAACAAAAAAAAGTGTTGTAACCTGCCGTTTTTTTCTACTTTCTAATTCTTTGTTTGGCCCGAAAAATTCTGTGTGTTGTCATGATTTGTCACGACAAGAGTTGGCTTCGTACGACGCTTAAAAGGTCTTTAAATAAATTAAATAAGAACTGCCTATGGGGAAATGCATTGTGTTTTCATTTCCTGGGCCACTCGTTGTTCTGAAAGGGGGAGGGACTGCGACGCTCTATCGGCTCTCTGTATGCTAATATATTCCTCCTCTCGTCCAATAGGCTCTCTGTATGCTAATGTGTTCCTCCTCTCGCCCAATAGGCTCTCTGTATGCTAATGTGTTCCTCCTCTCGTCCAATAGGCTCTCTGTATGCTAATGTATTCCTCCTCTCGCCCAATAGGCTCTCTGCATGCCCACCTTCATCCTATTGGAGCAGCCCAACGGTCTGCGCAACCACCCTGACACAGTGGACGACCTCTTCAGACTGGCCACCCGGTATGACCTTTGACCTGTCACTGCCACTGGTGCTATGACCTTTGACCTGTCGCTGCCCATTGGTGTTAGACCTGCCGAACGATTCTACAAATGTCTTCTAAATCCTGACACTTTTCTGAAAAAAACTTATGTCAGTCGTTCTCAAACATTTTCATGTCAAGGACCCACAAGATTATATGTAATTGGCCGCCGACCCCAATCTGAAAATATGTTGTTCCAGGGACCCCCCAGAAGCAAAGATTTGAGTAAAAACGTTAGCTCTGAAAGAATATATATTCAAAGATTTGCACTACGTTTTCACGATTTTCCAAAAATAGCAGACCTACAAGCTTGTAGCTCTGCCTATTTTTCAATAGCTAAAGTATAACAATGATTAATTGGGGAGAAGCTATTTTAATGTTGTCACATGCATGGATGCTATATGGACCCCCTCTAAAATGAGATGCAGCATCTCAAAGGGCTATAAATTAAGTGGTGGGGGAAAAAATTGATCATCGATTAATCGCGATGCCGTCATGGGCGATAATTCATTGATGCACAAATGTCAAAAATCGATTGTATAATATATTTTTTTTACCGGAGCAAAAGGGCGGAACTAATCTGTGACTGCACTACGGCGTCGTACCGGACCGTTTAGAGTGACGCACACAGCTCTCACACACGCTTTTGATTTCAACAACCACAGAACTAGTTACCAACGCGAAGGGGAAGAGAAATGACAGAAAGGGAACACTTTGGATTGTATGAGGTTGAGGGGACACGAGAACTCGATAAAACTCACACCATCGACCGCCTGTGAAATGTGGCCGAGATGGGACGATGTAGTGTGGCTCCAAAGTGCTAACATGGCCCGGAATCCGTCGCTCCCCACGACCGAATGTGAACGTAATTCCTTTGCAATAAAAGTGCCGATGGACTTCGTAATTCTAGTCGCCTTTTCTGAGTGCATGGGCAGCTGTCCGTGTGTTGGGGATGGGGATGGTTGTCTTGACTGCATCTCTGGATGTCAGTGGGCAATATGGTCTTGTACACGTTGTGAGTTGTATCGAGTTCCCGTGTCCCCTCAACATCATAGAATCCAAAATGTTGCCATATACTTGTAAAATACTTTAAACCAAATGCTCCTTAATGTGTGCAAACAAACAGAAAAGTGCAACATAATAGTCTCAAGAACTGACCCAAAGCTTCCACTTCAGTAACTGATAATTAAATCCCTGAATAAGGAAACAAAGAAAAGCACCTTTTTTGTCCTAATAAAGTTTAAAATTTGACAGAGTGCTGACCTCGACCTCAACCGAAATCCTGCCCATGTATTTCTATGACATGACGTAATGTAGCCCAATTAATCGGGATTAATCGAATCGTGACCCTCGTAAATCGATATGTAATCGCATCGCCAGATAACTGGCGATATCCGCCCCTAGCTATAATCCTAATAAATTCTGACCAATTCTGACTGAAATAATCTGAATCAACTTTATCAGAATCAAGGTGTTTAGTAGTTCTGTATTCCTGCATGTCTAACGCCCATCTGGTCCGGTCACGCTGCTCAGCAGCATAATAAACCCATCTGGTCTCTCCCCCCGTCCAGGTTCGTCCAGCGCAGTCCGGTCACGCTGCTCAGCAGCAGCATCATCGTCCACATCATCCAGTGTGCCATCGCCGCCACCACGCTGGACCACCGGGACGCCAACTGTAGCGTCATGAAGTTCGTCCGAGACCTCATCCACACCGGGGTCAGCAACGACGTGAGTGACCTTTAACCTTAGACCTCATCCACACCGGGGTCAGCAACGACGTGAGTGACCTTTAACCTTAGACCTCATCCACACCGGGGTCAGCAACGACGTGAGTGACCTTTAACCTTAGACCTCATCCACACCGGGGTCAGCAACGACGTGAGTGACCTTTAACCTTAGACCTCATCCACACCGGGGTCAGCAACGACATGAGTGACCTTTAACCTTAGACCTCATCCACACCGGGGTCAGCAACGACGTGAGTGACCTTTAACCTTAGACCTCATCCACACCGGGGTCAGCAACGACGTGAGTGACCTTTAACCTTAGACCACATCCACACCGGGGTCAGCAACGACGTGAGTGACCTTTAACCTTAGACCTCATCCACACCGGGGTCAGCAACGACGTGAGTGACCTTTAACCTTAGACCTCATCCACACCGGGGTCAGCAACGACGTGAGTGACCTTGTGATGACCACGGCTAAAACCAAGACAAAAAATGTTCGTCGACTACCTTTTTCCACTGCCGAAAACTAAATGAAAACTAAGCTATGGTGACTAAAACTAAATGTATTGACAATTTCGTCAACAGCTACAAACTAGACTAAAATGCTAGGAACGGGACTAGTGGACAAGAGATCCAGTATAAGTCATTTTACGCTGAAAATAGCCGGTAGCCAGGTGACTAAAATGTGCAAGATTTGCTGCCAAAAACAACACGGCTCCGTCAGGCGTGCAATGTCTGACGACGTTGGCAAGAACGGTGGTTTCAGAAAATATATTTGATTAGAAAATGTAGTCCAGCTGGCCTCCTTACTTTGGGTACGTCGTTACTCGTTCCTCCTGGCCTCCTTACTTTGGGTACGTCGTTACTCGTTATAGGCAAAAAAATGTTTCAGAAATTGTGAAAAAAGCCAATCTACAAGCTGACTTGCAAGGAGATGCATTGCAACGCGTTGTGTATACTAACCTAACCTGCCATACATGGGCAACTGGCGGCCCGGGGTCCACATGCGGCCCCCACCATCACTTTATGCTAAATGCTTTTTGAGCTTGTAGATCAGCTATTTTTGCTATGACAGAAATATGCAACGTTGGCCCTCTAAAGAGAGCGTGGAAATATAGTGGCTCTAGCCATCGTCAAAGGTGCCCAGCCCTGATTTGTGTGTGTGTGTGTGTGTGTGTGTGTGTGTGTGTGTGTGTGTGTATTGTATTTGTTCTCCTGCAGCACGAGGATGACTTCGAGGTGCGTAAGCAGCTGATTGGCCAGGCCATGGAGCAGCATGGTCAGCAACTGGTCACTCAGCTCATGCACACGTGTTGTTTCTGCCTGCCTCCGTACACGCTCCCCGATGTGGCCGAGGTGCTCTGGGAGATCATGGTGTTCGACAGGCCGGTGAGTACATGACATACAGTATATCCATACCCTAACCCTCCGTACACGCTCCCCGATGTGGCCGAGGTGCTCTGGGAGATCATGGTGTTCGGGTTAGGACCGCAGCGTCCTGCCACTAGATGGCACAGTTTCTGAGCTTCATTTGGGGGGGGGGGGGGGGGTTTGAGAGTTTTTAGAAGTGTTGAGAACAACAATCACGTATTTATTAACAAGAGAACGCTCCTGGATAATGACACAACACCAAAGTATCATGGCAACCTCCCAATTACAGCTTCACACCCCTCTGATACTCAGAGGGGTGTGAAGCTGTCACGTCGAGAGGTCCCAAAATAAAAACACACATAGGTTGAAAATAATAGAACACTCATTTAACGCATAGAAATGGCTGTTCTTCAGGCCTGTTCTATAAATCACTAGAAGAGGCTCTTGACTGCTGGCACCAGGTGGAAGAGTTGCTAACTCTGTCAGCAGTTCTCTAAAGACAGACTTACATAGATAGAAAGCATGTTCCCATTTACACCTGCTGTCCAAAGAGTGACGGTGGATATTTATGTCTTTTCTTTTCTAGACGTTCTGCCGCTGGCTGGAGAACGCGCTGAAGGGGCTTCCTAAGGAAACGTCGGGCGGAGCGGTGACCGTCACGCACAAACAGCTCACAGACTTCCACAAGCAAGTCACTAGGTGAGCAGTGACTTGGTTCTCATCAGTCCAAACGGTCCCCTGTTCCACTGCCGTCACTAGGTGAGCAGTGACTTGGTTCTCATCAGTCCAAACGGTCCCCTGTTCCTCTGCCGTCACTAGGTGAGCAGTGACTTGGTTCTCATCAGTCCAAACGGTCCCCTGTTCCTCTGCCGTCACTAGGTGAGCAGTGACTTGGTTCTCATCAGTCCAAACGGTCCCCTGTCCCTCTGCCGTCACTAGGTGAGCAGTGACTTGGTTCTCATCAGTCCAAACGGTCCCCTGTTCCTCTGCCGTCACTAGGTGAGCAGTGACTTGGTTCTCATCAGTCCAAACGGTCCCCTGTTCCTCTGCCGTCACTAGGTGAGCAGTGACTTGGTTCTCATCAGTCCAAACGGTCCCCTGTTCCTCTGCCGTCACTAGGGGAGCAGTGACTTGGTTCTCATCAGTCCAAACGGTCCCCTGTTCCTCTGCCGTCACTAGGTGAGCAGTGACATGGTTCTCATCAGTCCAAACGGTCCCCTGTTCCTCTGCCATCACCACAGAGGTGGCAGCGCTTCCAGGCGATGCAGTGTTGCTTTAGTCGGGATTAGGACGGCGTTCCCAAAGGCAACGTTGTGGATATGATGCCGTTCTGTGTCAGGTTGTAGCTGTGGACCATGTTGTAGCTGTGCTACAGGTGTAGCTGTGCTACAGGTTGTAGCTGTGCTACAGGTTGTAGCTGTGGACCATGTTGTAGCTGTGCTACAGGTTGTAGCTGTGGACCATGTTGTAGCTGTGCTACAGGTTGTAGCTGTGGACCATGTTGTAGCTGTGCGTACAGGTTGTAGCTGTGGACCATGTTGTAGCTGTGCTACAGGTGTAGCTGTGGACCATGTTGTAGCTGTGCTACAGGTGTAGCTGTGGACCATGTTGTAGCTGTGCTACAGGTGTAGCTGTGCTACAGGTTGTAGCTGTGGACCATGTTGTAGCTGTGCTACAGGTGTAGCTGTGGACCATGTTGTAGCTGTGCTACAGGTGTAGCTGTGGACCATGTTGTAGCTGTGCTACAGGTGTAGCTGTGCTACAGGTTGTAGCTGTGGACCATGTTGTAGCTGTGCTACAGGTGTAGCTGTGGACCATGTTGTAGCTGTGCTACAGGTGTAGCTGTGCTACAGGTTGTAGCTGTGGACCATGTTGTAGCTGTGCTACAGGTGTAGCTGTGGACCATGTTGTAGCTGTGCTACAGGTGTAGCTGTGGACCATGTTGTAGCTGTGCTACAGGTTGTAGCTGTGGACCATGTTGATGGACCAGTGTTGATTTTGTCGACTAAGACGAAAAATGTTCGTCGACTACCTTTTTTTTTTTCACTGACGAAAACTAAATGGAAACTAAGTGAAAACTAAATGAAGCTATTATGACTAAGACTAAATGTAAAATTGACAATTTCGTCAACAAATAATAACTAGACTAAAATGTTAGGAAGGGACTAGTGGACAAGAGATCCAGTATAAGTCATTTTACACTTGGTTGCATGCTGAAAATAGCAGATCTACAAGCGCCGTGACGCGTTGTGAGATTGTATTTCGGCTATTTTCAGCAAGTGTAAAATCAGTCATTACAACAGCACCAAGGCCTCCCAAAATACATTTTAGTCGACTAAATCAACTGTAGATTTAGTCGACTAAAATCTTATGACATTTTACACTGTCATAACACTAAAACATTCCAGGTGACTAAAATGTGACAAAAACTAAATGAAAACTATTAAAAGAGACTTATTGACTAAAACTAAAATCTAAATTTGCTGCCAAAACCAACACTGCTGTGTGGAGGGTTGTTGTTGTTGGAGCGTGCGGGTCCAGACAGGCCCGCCGTGGAGACGCCATGGAACGTTGAAAAACTAGCAGGGGAAAAGCAGGCCGGTTTCCCTGCGTCGTGTTCAGGCCCGCCCGGCTGGGACCGTTCTGCGGTTTCCGCCCCTCTCTCAGCTCAGGAAGGCATGATGGGATCTGAACCTGAGCTGTAAGCATGTCGTCAGAACCAGACCAGACTTGACTCTCCTCCTAAAACAGTGCAGAACTTAATATAGATACCTCTCTCTCTCTAATCTCCTTTTTAAGAAGTCATTTTGTAAGAGTGGTATTTCCCGCATCATGCATCGATACGTTTTCCAGCTCTAGCCTGGGGTCCTCCTCTGCTTTCTATGGCAGAGGCAGCTCCACCACGGACCCCCTATAGCCTGGGGTCCACCTCTGCTTTCTATGGCAGAGGCAGCTCCACCACGGACCCCCTATAGCCTGGGGTCCACCTCTGCTTTCTATGGCAGAGGCAGCTCCACCACGGACCCCCTATAGCCTGGGGTCCACCTCTGCTTTCTATGGCAGAGGCAGCTCCACCACGGACCCCCTATAGCCTGGGGTCCACCTCTGCTTTCTATGGCAGAGGCAGCTCCACCACGGACCCCCTATAGCCTGGGGTCCACCTCTGCTTTCTATGGCAGAGGCAGCTCCACCACGGACCCCCTATAGCCTGGGGTCCACCTCTGCTTTCTATGGCATAGGCAGCTCCACCACGGACCCCCTATAGCCTGGGGTCCACCTATGCTTTCTATGGCAGAGGCAGCTCCACCACGGACCCCCTATAGCCTGGGGTCCACCTCTGCTTTCTATGGCAGAGGCAGCTCCACCACGGACCCCCTATAGCCTGGGGTCCACCTCTGCTTTCTATGGCAGAGGCATCTCCACCACGGACCCCCTATAGCCTGGGGTCCACCTCTGCTTTCTATGGCAGAGGCAGCTCCACCATGGACCCCCTATAGCCTGGGGTCCACCTCTGCTTTCTATGGCAGAGGCATCTCCACCACGGACCCCCTATAGCCTGGGGTCCACCTATGCTTTCTATGGCAGAGGCAGCTCCACCATGGACCCCCTATAGCCTGGGGTCCACCTATGCTTTCTATGGCAGAGGCAGCTCCACCATGGACCCCCTATAGCCTGGGGTCCACCTATGCTTTCTATGGCAGAGGCAGCTCGCGGCCGGATCCCCCGGGAGAAACTAGAGGCAGCTGTGCGACATGAGACTGATTAATTAGAGCGAGAGAGAGAGGCGTGTGTGCGTCAATTTAACAAAGGTGCAGAGTTTGCAGACGATCAGAAATCAGCAGAGAGTGATGGACGTTTGCGCTACTGTATGCCGTATTGAACTGGACTCGGCCCCAGACTACTGTATGCCGTATTGAAGTGGACTCGGCCCCAGACTACTGTATGCCGTATTGAAGTGGACTCGGCCCCAGACCTTTTCTTTTCTCCCTGGAAATAAAAAGGTCTGGGTTTCCGAGGCTACTTGGGGTCTAACTCAAACTGTTGTTCTGTCCTCTCCGTTCTCTCCCAGTGCTGAGGAGTGTAAACAGGTGTGCTGGGCCATCCGAGAGTTCACCAGATTGTTCCGATAGCCACGACGCCACTCCTTAGAGCTCTGCCCGAATACCAGGTAAATGCCAACGCTTTCCACTAAACCTCAAGTTCAATTCCCTTCCGACTGTTAGAACAGTTCTGTATTTGAAGGCTTTAGTAAAAGATACTGGTTCTGTTCAGAATTTAAAGTCTCCCGTCTTTCCACAAAATAATATAAAATGCTCGATAGCGGGCTCGATAAGAACCCGGCTCCATAAGCCTGCTCAATAAGGGACTCGTTATCAAGTCAATACAACTTAACGAGCTCCATCCCTAGAGATAATGGATAACACCTTTTTTCATCATGTTTTAATCACCATAAATAAATAGCGATATAGGGAAGAACTGGCACTTTGCAACGTTGTTGACTTGCACATCTCGTCCTCCTCCAGGTTAAATCTTTTGTTGGCTAACATTCAGAGGTGACGGCAAAAAAGACGCTGAGGACTGCAGATGTGAATCTAAAGGGAACTCTTTACTGGAAGACGGGAGGCGGGACTTTTTGGCCACACGGAGAAGCCAAGCGGACGAGCCACTCTGAGATTGGAGTGACAGGGTGGTAAAGAGACATACAAAGACTCTGGAGAGGTCTGATATTGGGAGCCCCCCCCCCTCCTCCTCCTCCTCCTCCTCCCCCCTCCCTCCCTCCCCCCCCCCCCACCCCTCACCCAAAAAAAAAGAAAACAACTCCTCTTTTCAGCTCTCCTCTCCCTCACTGTCCCCCCAGCAACAGTCAGGTGGCATCCGGGGTAAAGGGGGTGGGCCGCGGTGGGGCGTTGTTGCCATTTGGCAGATGGATGGATGGATGGATGGAGGGATGGAGGGATCGCCCACCTGGAGTTGCACCGATGGATTCAGCTCTGTGTTTCAGCCCGGAGATGTCTTGAAGTTCCATCTTTAAAAAAAACAACAACAACGAAAAAAAGAAAGAACAAGGAGGAAAACAACAAACAACAACAACAAAACAAAAGATGTGCCTGGTTGCAAATCGTAATGCATCAAAAAAAAAAAAAAGACTTGTACGTTTTAAGATAAAAGGAGAGAAATCAATTTATTTTCATGGACGTTTTCTTTAGGACTTTATTCATGGTCTTGCTGTCCGTGCCATATGAAAATGAATAGCAAACCCCCCAAGATGCTCTTCACAGTACGGCCGCTAGCGCCATCTGGCTGTGTGGAGGCTCTTCACAGTACGGCCGCTAGCGCCATCTGGCTGTGTGGAGGCTCTTCACAGTACGGCCGCTAGCGCCATCTGGCTGTGTGGAGGCTCTTCACAGTGTGGTCTGCTAGCGCCATCTGGCTGTGTGGAGGCTCTTCACAGCGTGGCCCGCTAGCGCCATCTGGCTGTGTGGAGGCTCTTCACAGCGTGGCCCGCTAGCGCCATCTGGCTGTGTGGAGGCTCTTCACAGTATGGTCGCTAGCGCCATCTGGCTGTGTGGAGGCTCTTCACAGTGTGGCCGCTAGCGCCATCTGGCTGTGTGGAGGCTCTTCACAGCGTGGCCCGCTAGCGCCATCTGGCTGTGTGGAGGCTCTTCACAGCGTGGCCCGCTAGCGCCATCTGGCTGTGTGGAGGCTCTTCACAGTATGTTCGCCAGCGCCCCCCTGTGGAGGCATGATGTAGTAGTTTTGGTGGGATGGGTAATGCTTGAAGATTTGGCGTCACCTTTGACCTTTTTAACATGTTGGCTGGAATTTTAGTTCTAAATCTTTTGCCAGAAAGCAAGAATCATGCGACTTTAACTGGTTAAAAGGAACTTTTTTCTTTTTTTTTTCTTTTTTTTGCTCTTCCAGTTGATATCGCCCATATTTGGGAGAGAGAGAGAGAGAGAGAGACATCAGTGATGATGTAGCCTTGTATTGAACAATAAAAATCAACAACTGAGAGGAACAAATATGCTCTTGTTATATTTTGCCTCGAGTCTCAGCGGTCGGTATCTGTCGGTTCAGGACCCAGAGTTTCCTCCATAGATAAATATACTTTATTTGTCCTTTCGGAAATTTGTTTTGTGCACAGCAGTCCTCAGCGTACAGAAAACATTTACAAACAAACAGATCACACAGTACATCAGGGTTCCCCACATTTTTTTTCCTCAAGGGCCATATTTTGACTAGGTTACCATGTCGAGGTCTTGCCCTGAAAATTCATTTTCAGGGTAAAACCCCATTTGAAAACGATGCCCAGTTTGACATGCATAGGCTACTGACCCTCATTTAATACCATTTATATCTGGGACCCCAGATTTTTATAATTTTTTGGGAAGTTCTTCCAGGGGCCACAAGGGGGCGCTCCGCGGGCCGCAAATGGCCCATGGGCATGGCCCGCCTATTGGGGAACCCTGCAGTACATTGACAATAAAGAAACGATGCCAACAGATGGCCACCAGGCATAGTTCCACGAGGCATCACATCACACTTTATGCACGGAACAGAGACTATCCTATACCATATGAGGCCCTATAGCCTGCAGAGAAGGTACCATGTACCGTCGCCATGATGGTAAAAGGTGCTATTGGCTGTGTAACGGGTGTGTGTTGTCCCTAGTAATAGCTTTCCCCAATAGAGCGCCGCGGTGAAGAGCAAACCACCGCCCCAGCCCTTCTCTCTGTTTTTACAACCCCACCGTTCCACGTGATTACAGTTCCGGTGGTCACCTCACCACCAAAAATCCAGACTATGAATGAGTCTTCACTCTCACTCAGCTGGTAATCCGAACCCCTCCATTGAATGGTTTTAAGCCACTTCCCAGCCCTGCTCCAGGGTAAGCTGATGTCATCGGTCACATTGTGTTTCTTCAGACGTTTCACAGCATGTTTCAGGTCAAACTGGTTCATCCTCGTTCAGCTCCTACTGGGGAAGAAGAATTGCTGTTCCTTCCTCACTGTTCAGGAATCCCTGAAAGGTTTTCCAACGTCCTCTGATATGTAACGCTGGACTCTCTCTCAGGGGGGGGGGGGGGGGGGGGACATGTTTACAGATGGCCGTAGTACGTTTTGTTGAATTTACATGGTGGTTTAAAGCTGCTGCTATAAGCAATATGTCAACATTTGAATGACCTTTTGTTTTGTTTTTTTGAGTGGTGCAACCACTCCCTTACGGAGCTATGTGTGTGGCTGGCTGGGTGGGTATGAGCATGAAAACAGCATGGCTGTTTTTCGCCACCTAACACAAACACACTTGATTTGATTTTTGGTGTGCCAGTACAGTACAGTTGAGGGTACAGTAGAGCGACCCCCACACGGTAACTCTGTCATTTCTCAACCGTTTCGGACATGGGGCGGCTCGCCAGATTAGGCCCGGCACCCTGGGTGCGTTCCTGGATGTTCCGGGGATGTTCCGGGGACCCCCCCCCCCTCCCCCGAGGACTCCCCAGGGACCCCCGGAGACCCCCACATGGTAACTCATTTCTCTACCTTTTTGGATGTGGGGCGGCTTGCCGGAACCGGGCCGCGGGCCGTGGGTCTGGAGCTTCTCTGGACCCCCACACGGAGTTGCACTTTACACAGGTGTGATTTTCTTTCTTCTATTCAGACAGCCAGCAATGAGGAAAAAGCTCCCAAAAAGAATGTAGTCTTTGTGACACATCTAGGGGCCACAATCTGCATTCAAAGATTGTCCTATAAGCTTTGCCATTGTCTGAATACAAAAACAAAACACAAAAAGTCATTAAAATGTTGACATATTGCTTCTAGCAGCTTTAAGGGGACACACTTGTGCATTTCAGTTCATTGTTGATTTTCATAATCTAGAAATAACATTTACCATAAAATCAGTTTGTTTTTGGTGGGATAATAAATCAATACTAAAAATAAATGTAATTTAAGGGGCACGGTGGCGCAGTAAAGCGTTATTCATAGTCTGGATTCCCGGTGGTGAGGTGACCACCGAACTACAACATGACGTCACTGAGGTGACCACCGAACTACAACATGACGTCACTGAGCCGCGGTGAAGAGCAAACCACCGCCACCGCTCCAGCCCTTCTCTCTGTTTTTACTCACCACCGCTTAACGTTATTTCAGCTCCGGTGGTCACCTCACCACCGGAGCGGTGGTCACCTCACCACCGGAGCGGTGGTCACCTCACCACCGGAGCGGTGGTCACCTCACCACCGGAGCGGTGGTCACCTCACCACCGGAGCGGTGGTCACCTCACCACCGGAGCGGTGGTCACCTCACCACCGGAGTGGTCAGTGGTGTGCACAGAGACACTAGGGGGTGCTAGAGCACTTTTGGCAATGTTCCCTTTTTTATTTTCTTATTTTGTACAGTGTACAGTATGTGGACCATGGTGACATTGATCAATTCTTGATAAAAAGCTTCTAATATATTATTTAGGCCCCACAATCTATAAGTCTCACACTATTAAGGCAACCGGCCGGTTCCACACGCTGCACAAGGTGCCCTTTTTTTCACCTGCCCCTCTAAATGTCTGCACGCCACTGGGAGCGGTGGTCACCTCACCACCGAAGATCCAGACTATGAATGAGCCTTAAGCGGCCTGCTCACTCATCATGCCATGACAGAAGCATGAGGTCTGGTCGGGGCTCTCCCCAGGTGTCCCCAGAGTATAGCGTCCAGGAATACAGGTTAGGCAACTGGCAAGATAAAACTACTAATACATTTAAAATCACTACTTATGAACTTGATACCGCGGTAATAGTGTGTCATGCCTCTCAACCGCACCAGGCCCTACCAGTGACCTCATCGATGGAAACTCCATCGATGAGGTCACTGGTAGGGCACCAGGCCCTACCAGTGACCTCACCAGGCCCTACCAGTGACCTCATCGATGGAAACTCCAGGCTTTGTTCCTGGACAGTTGGCATGCAATGCAGTGTTTTTTAGTTTTAGTCTCTTGAATATAGTTTTAGTCACCTGGAATGTTTTAGTGTTCGTCTAGTTTTAGTCTCTTGAATATAGTTTTAGTCTCCTGGAATGTTTTACTGTTCATCTAGTTTTAGTCTCTTGAATATAGTTTTAGTCACCTGGAATGTTTTAGTGTTCGTCTAGTTTTAGTCTCTTGAATATAGTTTTAGTTACCTGGAATGTTTTAGTGTTCGTCCAGTTTTAGTCTCTTGAATATAGTTTTAGTTACCTGGAATGTTTTAGTGTTCGTCTAGTTTTAGTCTACTAAACCTACAGGTGATTTGTCGACACATGTATTTTGGCAGGCCTTGCTGAAAATGGCCGATCTACAAGCTCACAACACGTTGTGAACTTGTAGATCTATTTTCAGCATGCATCCAAGTGTAAAATTACTTTTGTCACGTCTTTTACTTACTTTAGTATTAGTCGACGAAATCAACACTGACGCAATATAGTTCGCAAAATAAATTCTTACCGATATCTTTCACACCAATGTGTATAAATAATAATTATTATTAATGTGTATAAAGGTTTACTACCTTTAATTTGTTCCAACCCGACTCCCTTGGGAAACTGGCGACTGCTGAAAGTTGGGGTACAATTTATAATGTAGTCATTTATCAGACGCTCTTAATCCAGAGTGATTTACATTAAGCAAGAACAAAAAGCATGGGAATACATCACGTACATAACATAAGTAGTTATCATGAAACATGTGCAAGCTAAGAACGTAACAGTGGAATATCTATATAATGAAACTATACATTTAACCTAAATGCAGGAAAAATGTTTAAAAAACGAATCGTTCTACTTTTAAGTACCATGTGATGGGTCAAACTCTGGTCAAACTAGGGTTTTTTGTGTCATGATTCTGAATCCACTGCATTTGTTTTGCACGACAAACATCCCTCGGCTAAATCCGTCCGTAGCCACTTCTCCAAATGTGGCGAGGGGAAAACCCCTAGTTTGACCCGTCATACTATTTATGCCTGTATACTAGGTTAACCCATTCTGACCTGAGATCAGATTCATACGAGGTTTCCGCCGGACACACACTGGTCTGATGAACCCATTCTGACCTGAGATCAGATTCATACGAGGTTTCCGCCGGACACACACTGGTCTGGTGAACCCATTCTGACCTGAGATCAGATTCTAAAAAATGTCAGTCGTTCTTCGATTTTTCAAAAATAGCAGACCTACAAGCTCGTATCGCGCCACTCGGTGGCGCGATATGAGCTTGTAGATCTGCTATTTTTAAATAGCTAAAGCATAACATGATGCTAACACCAAAATGGGTGCCCGGTCAGAATGGGTTAATGGTACCAACATTCAGCAGGTTTCCCAAGGGAGTTAGTTGGGTTGGAGCAAATTAAGAGCTTACAGTAGACACCTTTTTATAAAACATTTGAGAAGTAAGCATTTATTTTGAAGATTGGTCACAAATAATAATAATAAAAATAATAATTTCCCTAATTAATAATAGAAGCCATTGTTCTCAGATTAATACAATTGTTTGAAATGACTAAACCTACCTAGTGATGTCACTGGTAGGTGGTTGAACTAAACCTACCTAGTGATGTCACTGGTAGGTGGTTGAACTAAACCTACCTAGTGATGTCACTGGTAGGTGGTTGAACTAAACCTACCTAGTGATGTCACTGGTAGGTGGTTGGATTAGTGTGTTGACAATGGTAGCACATTATGAGCATTAGTGAGGATATGATGTGGTCCTTTTACACATTTAGACCTGAGGAGTGAGGACCATTCTAAATCCTAACACTTTTAGACCTGAGGAGTGTCAGTTTTCTCAGTCGTTCTCAAACATTTTCATGTCAAGGACCTCAAAAAATATATGTAATTGGCCGCCGACCCCCATCTGAAAATGTTGTTCCAGGGACCCCCCAGAAGCAAAGATGTGAAAAACGTTCGCTCTGAATGGATATATATTCAAAGATTTGTGTCACATTTTCAAATACTTATCACAAAGGGGTTCTGTACAGAATGGGTTTTATGTTTTTACTCCAGTGATGTCATTTTGGTAAAACCTTTCAAAGGAATAAAACTGCTGTTTTATACCTGATAGGAACACTAGCCTTATAAATACAGTAGACCTATATCTCTGTTTTATACCTGTGATAGGAACACTAGCCTTATAAATACAGTAGACCTATATCTCTGTTTTATACCTGATAGGAACACTAGCCTTATAAATACAGTAGACCTATATCTCTGTTTTATACCTGATAGGAACACTAGCCTTATAAATACAGTAGACCTATATCTCTGTTTTATACCTGTGATAGGAACACTAGCCTTATAAATACAGTAGACCTATATCTCTGTTTTATACCTGATAGGAACACTAGCCTTATAAATACAGTAGACCTATATCTCTGTTTTATACCTGATAGGAACACTAGCCTTATAAATACAGTAGACCTATATCTCTGTTTTATACCTGATAGGAACACTAGCCTTATAAATACAGTAGACCTATATCTCTGTTTTATACCTGATAGGAACACTAGCCTTATAAATACAGTAGACCTATATCTCTGTTTTATACCTGTGAATAGAACAAAGCCTTATAAATACAGTAGACCTATATCTCTGTTTTATACCTGATAGGAACACTAGCCTTATAAATACAGTAGACCTATATCTCTGTTTTATACCTGTGAATAGAACAAAGCCTTATAAATACAGTAGACCTATATCTCTGTTTTATACCTGTGAATAGAACAAAGCCTTATAAATACAGTAGACCTATATCTCTGTTTTATACCTGATAGGAACACTAGCCTTATAAATACAGTAGGCCTATATCTCTGCTGTCGGGATGAAACCTCATAACTCCAAAATGTCCCGAGACACGGTCAAAGCATTTCTGGGGGCTTTAGCGGACAGTTTGAGGGTCCAATCGAGTTAAGAGGTTTTGTCCAATGTGTTTTTTACTACTTTCCATTGGTTCAATATTTTCGAAACACAGACGTAAAAGGAGGTTCAACAGCACTGATTTATGCCAAAAAACTCAAATGGAGTTCCCGACAGCAATTACAAGTGTTAAATTACCGTATGTTACATTGCGATAACGCCCCTTCTAAAAGTACTAAGGAAAGAATGCAAATCTTTAATTTTATGTATACCCATTCGGTCCTGCCTCCCACAAATTCTGTTCTCTTGACAAATTAGAATATTAAACGATGGAAAGGGAGACCATAACCATGTAGGATTTATTAAAAACAAATACGTTAACATTGTGACTTAAAACCTAAAAGTGACAGTTGGTCTAGAACTCCAATGTGGAGCCAGTAACGTATTGCATTTTCAATACACTATTTACAAAAGCATCGACAGCATCTCAACCTGACGAATACTGCAGCGGTGTTTATTGAAATGTTAAAAGTTCCGTTTCTAATTAGAATGGTTTCGTGCAGAATCATAATGCACTCTGAGGGCGACATGGAAATGTAGATGAAGAAAAGCATGAAAATGCCAAGAAGAAATCTGTAAAAAGTAAAATAAACTAGTGGAGCCCTTCAGTTAAACAACAAGCAACACAGCAAGTTACTGCTAGAACGTCCCATTGGATCCAGTCTCAAAAGCACAAGCTCTTGAAGTGTCTCTAGGGACCCCAGTGGATGGGCACGCTTTGGGCCCAGGGCCCCTGGATGTTCAGGGTCCATTACTGGCCCAGGGCCCCTGGGGTCCAGGGTCCATTAAGGACCCCTGGATGTTCAGGGTCCCTTAAGGGCCCAGAGCCCCTGGATGTGCTCCTCAGGGTCCATTACTGGCCCAGCTCCCCTGGATGTGCTCCTCAGGGTCCATTAAGGGCCCCTGGATGTTCAGGGTCCCTTAAGGGCCCAGGGCCCCTGGATGTGCCCCTCAGGGTCCATTAAGGGCCCAGGGCCCCTGGATGTGCTGGGTCTGGAGCAGTCTCTGTAGCTCCTTGAACTGCTCGACGGTGTGATCTTTGACGTCGGGGTGAGAGATCTGCAGTCGGATGCTGTCCAGAGACCAGCTGAGCTCTCCGGAGAACATCTCTGTCAGGATCCTCGCTGCAACCGGGACCACCTGATGGGGAACAACGTTTATCATTTACTATTATTACATGGCTTGGTTGAATGCTTGATTCTGATCGATCCTGAGCACATTTACTTTAAACTGTGTCCAGTTTTTCCACTTTCCCTCACATCCCCATTTCAGAACCACTGCTCTGCCCGACACCCTCCACCACGTAGAGATGGTGTGTGTCCACTGACCTGGACAATAATCAGCTTCTTCTCTTTGGGCTTCTTGTCGGGCCAGTCCTCCCCAAAGCAGAAGCAGATCTCGAAGGGAGGAGGGCGGTGGGCTTCACCTTTCTGGAAGAAGATCAGTCCTGCTCTCCGTGTGTGTGTGTGTGTGTGTGTGTGTGTGTGTGTGTGTGTGTGTGTGTGTGTGTGTGTGTGTGTGTGTGTGTGTGTGTGTGTGTGGACAGAGGAGGAAAAACAAGATTCCAGTCAAAGATAAACATGATATCGCTGTTGGGCAGAAATCGCGCATCTCCATATTTGTTTTTTTCATAAACTAATGCCTTATTTTGTACAACATTTTGTCAATTTGTGAAAGATATGCTGGCTCTATCTGTTGAAAGTGATGTGTGGGTTTTATAAATATTTAGCTGATGAAAAGTATTAACTAGAGCTTACTACATTGGATCCATTACAACTAACAGCAGTTATTTTTTTCAATAATTCTTTCAACAATAAGATATCCCTCCATCCATCCCTCCCAGAGACTGGGGAGGACAGCAAGGGGCCAGCTAGGCACTCCAACGTTGAAGCGCTGGGCCCCCCGTGCAACCGAGCGCTCAATGTTAAAGCCCAGCTGCACTTCCGCATTTGGGCACCAAAGTTTGGTGCCCAAACCTGAGAGTGTAAAACGACGGGCCAGTCGCCGCGGTGTCCTGTGAACCACACCACTCTGTCCTCACTCAACAGGCTGTGAACCACACCACTCTGATCCTCTCTGATCCACTCTGATCCTCACTCAACAGGATGTGAACCACACCACTCTGATCCTCACTCAACAGGCTGCAGTTTAACGACTGAACCACACCACTCTGATCCTCACTCAACAGGCTGCAGTTTAATGACTGAACCACACCACTCTGATCCTCACTCAACAGGCTGCAGGTTAATGACTGAACCACACCACTCTGATCCTCACTCAACAGGCTGCAGTTTAATGACTGAACCACACCACTCTGATCCTCAACAGGCTGCAGTTTAATGACTGAACCACACCACTCTGATCCTCAACAGGCTGCAGTTTAATGACTGAACCACACCACTCTGATCCTCACTCAACAGGCTGCAGTTTAATGACTGAACCACACCACTCTGATCCTCACTCAACAGGCTGCAGTTTAACGACTGAACCACACCACTCTGATCCTCACTCAACAGGCTGCAGTTTAATGACTGAACCACACCACTCTGATCCTCACTCAACAGGCTGCAGGTTAATGACTGAACCACACCACTCTGATCCTCACTCAACAGGCTGCAGTTTAACCCATTCTGACCGGGCACCCATTTTGGTGTCAGCATCATGTTATGTTTTAGCTATTTAAAAATAGCAGATCTACAAGCTCATATCGCGCCACCGAGTGGCGCGATACGAGCTTGTAGGTCTGCTATTTTTGAAAAATCGAAGAGCGACTGACATTTTTAGAATCTGATCTCAGGTCAGAATGGGTTCATCAGACCAGTGTGTGTCCGGCGGAAACCTCGTATGAATCTGATCTCAGGTCAGCAACTTGGCCTCACTCACCTTGCAGGAAGTCATTCAGGCTGAACACTTTGATCTTCTTCTCCCTCTCCATGGGGTTTGGCGGGCCCTGCTCGGGCATGCCGGGCCCGGACCAGTACACCTTGCACTGGCACAGGCGCACGGCGTAGATGTCCTGCTCCCAGATCTCCAGGATCAGCCCGCGGTCCATCACGTCCAGCAGAGCCTCCGTGTAGAACTTCTGCTTCTGGTTCTGGACGCCGGCCGTGTCCGGGAAGCGGACCTGCTGCAGGGTGACGGGCCCAAACAGCTCCACCTGGTCCGGGGTGGGCTCCAGGTGGCCGTAGTAGAGCCGACAGCCCTGGGGGTTGCTGACCGTCAGAGAGTCCACCGTACGGCCGCGGTACTGGAACTTCAGGTCCAGATCGGTCACTGGAAGACAGGGTGGAAGACATGGAGTGAGCTTTAGTGTGTCAACACATTTAGACCGGACTAAAGATGCCTACTAAATCCTGCCAATGTTCTGATGAACCTATGTGTCTATATCAGTGGTCCTCAACCTTTATCATGTCAAGGACCCCCAAAAATATATGTAATTGGCCGCCGACCCCAATCTGAAAAGATGCTAGTGTTCCAGGAAAAACTGCTAAAATCCCCAAAAACGAAAGAAAGCAGCAAATGATTTTTTTTTAGTTTCTCTAATAACAACCTATAACATGAACCTTAGTTGAAAAAAAACTAAACTTGTCCTTTAAAGACGGAACCTGCCGCCAGTGCTGGGTGTGCCAGCCTGGTATGTCTGAGCGCCAGTGTTACCCACTGCTCCACTAAAGACACACGCAAATTAGGCCACTGCTATTGTGAGGATATGCATCTCAAATAACACAAAGTTTAACCCATTTAGACCCCACTTAGAAATAAATAAATAAAAGTCTTCTAAATCCTGACAATTTTCTGAAATACCCGTTTCTATACGAGTGGTGCTCAATATTTCATGTCAAGGACCCCAAAATTATTATTATATGTATTTGGCCGCCGACCTCCATCTGAAAATATGTTGTTCCAGGGACCCCCCCCCCCCCCCGCCCAGAAGCAGATTTTTAGTTAAAAATGTTGGCTCTGAAAGAATATATATTCAAAGATTTGCACCAACATTTTCACGATTTTTCTAAAATAGCAGATCTACAAGCTCATAGCGCGGGTAGATTTTTCAACAGCTAAAGCATAACATAATGCTTAACACCAAAAGGGGTTCCTGCCCAGAATGGGTTAACCTCGCTATCCGAGGGGATAAAGAAACACAATATGCTGATGCATGCGGTTGTGTCTTGCTTGGTTGTGGGAACCCATTTTAGCTTTAGCTATTGAAAAATAGCAGATCTACAAGCTTGTAGGTCTGCTATTTTTGAAAAATCGAAGAACGACTGACATAGAAACATAGCTTTGTCAGAAAACTGTCAGGATCTAGACATTCTTAGAATCTGATCTCAGGTCAGAATGGGTTAATACACATGTATGTGGTTCCCATGTTCACATGTTCTACTCACATGGAAGGCTGCTCAACAGGTCATACTTGAAGGGCGTCGCCTCTCCCTGGGTCTGGACCCCCGGCATGGGGCTATCGTCCATCGGGGCCGCCCCCCCAGGGGGGGCCGCAGAGGCAATGGGGGGTCCGGGAGGCATCTCGGAGGAGAGGGCCGCTATGGGCGCTATTATGCCCAGCCCGTCGGCCGAGAGTCGCCCTCCACGGTGCACAAAGTCGCCCTGTTCCATGATGATGCCCCCCTGGGCCGGGTAGTCTGAGCGAGGGAGGTCAGAGGTCACAGGAGGAAGGTCCGTCTGCATGGCGTCAGGGAGGAGGCGGGGCATCAGGATGAGGTGGGCGGGGCCATCGGGGCTGTAGTGAGCGGCTTCTGAGTGTGCGGGGAAGGCGCCTGGATCTGGAAGAGATCATTAAGCCATTCTGACCTGAGATCAGATTCATATACGAGGTTTCCACTGGACACACACTGGTCTGATTAACCCAGCTCGTAGCGCGCCACTCGGTGGCGCGCTATGAGCTTGTAGGTCTGCTATTTTATAACATCAAAATGGGTTCCCGTTCAGAATGGGTTAAAATGTTGTCATATGATCAACGACCAATATCACTACTCAATCATTCAGATCAATGTGATCCATTTATGTCACAACAGGCTATTCCAACAATAAAAGAGCTTTTTTACTTACTAATCTTGAGACCATCGAGATTCGGCATCTGAAAGCATGATAAAGATAAAGATAAAGATTAAATCGTAAAGAAACAACAGGAAGTACAGCTTCTGTTGCATCTCTCACTTTTAATTCCATACCTCTTCCTCGTCTTCATCAACGGCATCTGAAACCAAAAGAATAAAGAATCCGTCACATTTCAGTGTATTTCTACATTTCTAAGAAATTAAGAAAATATTATGTATCTAAATGTAACAGTACATCATCACACCAGCTGCTGAGATTTAAGCAATATTACACGAGAACTCGACTTCGTCTCGTTCCTGACTGCATCACTGTCGTGGCGATAATCACGTTAAACCACACCCTCAAGTGTAATATTGCAATTATACAGTTATTACCCTTAAAACTAAGAAAATCGCTGAAAATAAATATATTTTTAAATGACAGATGTAGTCACAACAACCACAAATGTCCCAAGAAACTAGCTAGCCTAGCCACCGACTTTGCTATAGCGCTCTGGGAAAACAGAGCAGCTGATTTCTTTGTTTTGATTATAGGTGGTGAACGGTGCTGGTTTAATCCACGGCTAGAAGGCCGTTTCAACCAATCAGATTGCTTCCTCAGAATGACCTGTGGTATAATAACCGGTAACTCACCTCCGTTAACGGGCTGCTCGCAGACCTCGTAGATCTTGTAGGGCTGAACGGGGGTCTCCTTGGTTCCGTCGTATCGGAGTTTGAACTCACGGCTTTTGTTCAAGGCACAGCGCAGGTTGGCCTTCCACTTGGCCGGGTCGGGTTCGTCCACTCCCTCCTGGTACTTCCCCGTTTCCAGAGCCCAGGCCTGGGGGGGGGAGACAGGGTTAAGGTCAAGGTACCGAGGTCAAGGTACCGAGCCTGGGGGGTGGGAGACAGGGTTAAGGTCAATGTACCGCCTGGGGGGTGGGAGACAGGGTTAAGGTCAATGTACCGAGGTCAAGGTACCGCCTGGGGGGTGGGAGACAGGGTTAAGGTCAATGTACCGAGGTCAAGGTACCGCCTGGGGGGTGGGAGACAGGGTTAAGGTCAATGTACCGAGGTCAAGGTACCGCCTGGGGGGTGGGAGACAGGGTTAAGGTCAATGTACCGAGGTCAAGGTACCGCCTGGGGGGTGGGAGACAGGGTTAAGGTCAATGTACCACGGTCAAGGTACCAGGCCTGGGGGGAGGGAGACAGGGTTAAGGTCAATGTACCAAGGTCAAGGTACCGCCTGGGGGGAGGGAGACAGGGTTAAGGTCAATGTACCAAGGTCAAGGTACCGCCTGGGGGGAGGGAGACAGGGTTAAGGTCAATGTACCAAGGTCAAGGTACCAGGCCTGGGGGGAGGGAGACAGGGTTAAGGTCAATGTACCAAGGTCAAGGTACCGCCTGGGGGGAGGGAGACAGGGTTAAGGTCAATGTACCAAGGTCAAGGTACCGCCTGGGGGGAGGGAGACAGGGTTAAGGTCAATGTACCAAGGTCAAGGTACCGCCTGGGGGGAGGGAGACAGGGTTAAGGTCAAGGTACCGAGCCTGGGCCCCTGTCTTCAGGGCCCAGGCCTGGGGGGTGGGAGACAGGGTTAAGGTCAATGTACCGAGGTCAAGGTACCGCCTGGGGGGTGGGAGACAGGGTTAAGGTCAAGGTACCGAGCCTGGGGGGTGGGAGACAGGGTTAAGGTCAAGGTACCGAGCCTGGGGGGTGGGAGACAGGGTTAAGGTCAATGTACCAAGGTCAAGGTACCGAGCGCCTGGGCCCCCTGTCTTCAGGGCCCAGGCCTGGGGGGTGGGAGACAGGGTTAAGGTCAATGTACCGCCTGGGGGGTGGGAGACAGGGTTAAGGTAAAGGTACCGCCTGGGGGGTGGGAGACAGGGTTAAGGTAAAGGTACCGCCTGGGGGGTGGGAGACAGGGTTAAGGTCAATGTACCGCCTGGGGGGTGGGAGACAGGGTTAAGGTAAAGGTACCGCCTGGGGGGTGGGAGACAGGGTTAAGGTCAAGGTACCGAGGTCAAGGTACCGAGCACGTTTTTAGGGTTACCACCAGGCCTGGGGCCCCTGGGGGGTAGGAGACAGGGTTAAGGTCAAGGTACCGAGCGCGTTTTTAGGGTTACCACCAGGCCTGGGCCCCGTGGGGGGTAGGAGACAGGAGACACGCTGCTTTCATCAACCGTTTTTGGTGTTTTAAGCATTATGTTATACTTTAGCTATATACGAGCTTGTAGGTCTGCTATTTATTTATTTATTTAATGTGGTGCAAATCTTTGAATATATTCTTTCAGAGCCAAAGTTTTTAACTCAAATCTTTGCTTCTGTGGGGGGGGGGGGGTCCCTGGAACAACATATTTTCAGATGGGGGGGGGGGGGGGGGGGGTCGGCGGCTAATTACAGATAATCTTGAGGGTCCTTCATTGACATGAAAATGTTTTGAGAACCACTGACAGAAACATGAGGTTTTTCAGAAAACTGTCAGGATTTAGAAGACATTTGTAGAATGTGTAGAAGGTCCAAATGGGTTAACCCCCAGGTGTACATTAATGTACAACACTTGAGTTGATAAACTGAACAATAGTCAGACAAGGAACCAGGAAATGATCACCTGTAAATTACCTTTTTTTTTACCGAAACAGAAAAAGCCCCTGAGAAAGTGAAATGAAACTCAAAAAAAGGGTAAGCAAAAAAAAGAAACAAAAAAAACAGTCTGCCCGTCAGCCGTCATACCACCGTTCCATTCCTGACTGGATAAGGAAGTTAACTTAAGGGTCAACTCAATTCTCATGTGCTTCACTTTTCTGTGTTCTGCAAATGTTACTTCCCATGTGTCGCCTATACTGTACGCTGGTGTTACGCAATGTCCCTATAGCACAAATAATCATGACACAATGTCCCCATAGCATGACCCCAGTGTCCCTAGCACACATAATCATGACACAATGTCCCCATAGCATGACCCCAGTGTCCTTAGCACAAATAATCATGACACAATGTCCCCATAGCATGACCCCAGTGTCCCTAGCACAAATAATCATGACACAATGTCCCTATAGCATGACCCCAGTGTCCTTAGCACAAATAATCATGACACAATGTCCCCATAGCATGACCCCAGTGTCCTTAGCACAAATAATCATGACCCCAGTGTCCCCATAGCATGACCCCAGTGTCCCTATAGCATGACCCCAGTGTCCCCATAGCATGACCCCAGTGTCCTTAGCACAAATAATCATGACACAATGTCCCTATAGCATGACCCCAGTGTCCCTAGTACAATAATCATGACACAATGTCCCTATAGCATGACCCCAGTGTCCCTAGCACAAATAATCATGACACAATGTCCCTATAGCATGACCCCAGTGTCCCCATAGCATGACCCCAGTGTCCTTAGCACAAATAATCATGACACAATGTCCCTATAGCATGACCCCAGTGTCCCTAGTACAATAATCATGACACAATGTCCCTATAGCATGACCCCAGTGTCCCTAGCACAAATAATCATGACACAATGTCCCTATAGCATGACCCCAGTGTCCCCATAGCATGACCCCAGTGTCCCTAGCACAAATAATCATGACACAATGTCCCTATAGCATGACCCCAGTGTCCCTATAGCATGACCCCAGTGTCCCCATAGCATGACCCCAGTGTCCCTAGCACAAATAATCATGACACAATGTCCCTATATAGATAGTCATGATATAGATATTCCACTGTTACGTTCTTAGCTTACCCATGTTTCATGAAAACTACTTTTATGTATGTGATGTATTGCCATGCTTTTTGTTCTTGCTTAATGTAAATCGCTCTGGATTAAGAGCGTCTGATAAATGCCTACATTGTACTGCTACCATCTGACAGGCCAAGGTGGCGCGTGGCGTGCCTCACATTAAAGATGGTGTTCTCCTCACCTTAAAGATGGTGTTCTCCTCACCTTAAAGATGGTGTTCTCCTCCACCTCCTCACCTTAAAGACGGTGTTCTCCTCACCTTAAAGACAGTGTTCTCCTCACCTTAAAGACGGTGTTCTCCTCACCTTAAAGATGGTGTTCTCCTCACCTTAAAGATGGTGTTCTCCTCACCTTAAAGACGGTGTTCTCCTCACCTTAAAGATGGTGTTCTCCTCACCTTAAAGATGGTGTTCTCCTCACCTTAAAGATGGTGTTCTCCTCCACCTCGGACAGGGCCAGGTGGCGCGTCTCACCTTAAAGATGGTGTTCTCCTCACCTTAAAGATGGTGTTCTCCTCACCTTAAAGACGGTGTTCTCCTCACCTTAAAGATGGTGTTCTCCTCACCTTAAAGACGGTGTTCTCCTCACCTTAAAGATGGTGTTCTCCTCACCTTAAAGATGGTGTTCTCCTCACCTTAAAGACGGTGTTCTCCTCACCTTAAAGATGGTGTTCTCCTCACCTTAAAGATGGTGTTCTCCTCACCTTAAAGACGGTGTTCTCCTCACCTTAAAGATGGTGTTCTCCTCACCTTAAAGATGGTGTTCTCCTCACCTTAAAGATGGTGTTCTCCTCACCTTAAAGATGGTGTTCTCCTCCACCTCGGACAGGGCCAGGTGGCGCGCCTCACCTTAAAGATGGTGTTCTCCTCCACCTCCTCACCTTAAAGATGGTGTTCTCCTCACCTTAAAGATGGTGTTCTCCTCCACCTCGGACAGGGCCAGGTGGCGCGCCTCACCTTAAAGATGGTGTTCTCCTCACCTTAAAGATGGTGTTCTCCTCACCTTAAAGATGGTGTTCTCCTCCACCTCGGACAGGGCCAGGTGGCGCGTGGCGTGCCTCACCTTAAAGACGGTGTTCTCCTCACCTTAAAGACGGTGTTCTCCTCACCTTAAAGACGGTGTTCTCCTCACCTTAAAGACGGTGTTCTCCTCACCTTAAAGACGGTGTTCTCCTCACCTTAAAGATGGTGTTCTCCTCCACCTCCTCACCTTAAAGATGGTGTTCTCCTCACCTTAAAGACGGTGTTCTCCTCACCTTAAAGACGGTGTTCTCCTCACCTTAAAGACGGTGTTCTCCTCACCTTAAAGATGGTGTTCTCCTCACCTTAAAGATGGTGTTCTCCTCACCTTAAAGATGGTGTTCTCCTCACCTTAAAGATGGTGTTCTCCTCACCTTAAAGATGGTGTTCTCCTCACCTTAAAGATGGTGTTCTCCTCACCTTAAAGATGGTGTTCTCCTCACCTTAAAGATGGTGTTCTCCTCACCTTAAAGATGGTGTTCTCCTCACCTTAAAGACGGTGTTCTCCTCCACCTCGGACAGGGCCAGGTGGCGCGTGGCGTGCCTCACCTTAAAGATGGTGTTCTCCTCCACCTCGGACAGGGCCAGGTGGCGCGTGGCGTGCCTCCAGGGGATCTGGAACAGCCTGTGGTCTGGGGTGAGCCACTGGAGGCCCGGGTAGCGCCCGCTGTTCACCTGGGCCAGGAGCCAGGGCTTCAGGCGGATCCTCCGGGGCTGAGTGCTCATGGCTGGAGGATGATGGCTCTGGCTGGCTGGACACGACGACCACAGGCTGGACTGATGGGTGAGGGGAATGTAGCGTTAGGGTCCATTTGGTTCCATCTGTACACTCTCAGAGTTAGACTGATGGGTGAGGGGAATGTAGCGTTAGGGTCCGTTTGGTTCCATCTGTACACTCTCAGAGTTAGACTGATGGGTGAGGGGAATGTAGCGTTAGGGTCCGTTTGGTTCCATCTGTACACTCTCAGAGTTACAGACCCATAAGGCAGGGGTAGACATTAAGGGACATCTGGCACTGGCCCTCTCAGCCAGTGGATTTTTTTTAAATGCATGTCGATTGTAGAATGTGTTTTTAACCCATTCTGACCGGGCACCCATTTTGGCGTCATGTTATGCTTTAGCTATTTAAAAATAGCAGATCTACAAGCTCATATCGCGCCACCGAGTGTCGCGATACGAGCTTGTAGATCTGCTATTTTTGAAAAATCTAAAAAAAAACGACTGACATTTTTAGAATCTGATCTCAGGTCAGAATGGGTTAATCAGACCAGTGTGTGTCCAGTGGAAACCTCGTATGAATCTGATCTCAGGTCAGAATGGGTTATAAGCATTCATTTTATAGCACTAAGACAATAGGCCAAAATAGGCAAATGTTAGACTTTATTTATTATTATTTAATTTTCAAGGATTATTTTTCCACTGGCCAAACCGGGCCAGTATACAGATAACTTGCAACCCCTGCATAAGGGTCCATTTGGTTCCAAACTATCATTTAGCTGGGGAGTGGGGACCCCCTGGAACTGCATCAAGGACCCCTGGGGGTCCCCCGCACCCCACTTTGGGACCCAATGAGATAAACAACACAGAATATCAGTGATTTGTGACGGCAACATCTCTCCGTTTAGGAAGCTATCCTTTAGAAACAGGAGCTGAAAGTTGTACAATGTTTCCGTGTAATACAAGAGCAAGGATGGCTGAACAAAAGCAGCAGCAGCAATGCACAGAAATGGAAACCTGATCTATTTAAACAGATCAATAGAAAGTAGAATGTTGGGTCTGGTTTTTTACTACTAAGCCAAAGTAAACTGTGGTCGAGCCAACTTCTGCATTGCCAGATGAAATGCCTTAACACAGAATCAGGTCAAAGTGATCATCATATTAGATTAGACTAACCCTAACCCAACAGAGTATCATCATATTAGATTTCACTAAGACACAGGAAGGAATGCAATTCATTCACAGCACTTTTCCCACCAATGACAAAATCTCAGTCAGATCCTGCAGACCTCCAGCACTGAGGCTGTGTGTGTGTGTGTGTGTGTGTGTGTGTGTGTGTGTGTGTGTGTGTGTGTGTGTGTGTGTGTGTGTGTGTGTGTACATGCTTGTGCACAGGAATAAATAAAGCTCACATTTTGACGGTTTCGAATTTACCAAATAAGTAACAATAAGCAATTATAGTCTATTACTATCCACATAATAGCAGACATAATTAAGCTTCTATAGTTCAAATAAATCTAAGCGTTTCACCTGATGTTTAATTAGGAAGGGCAGTATATATATATACATGTCCTTGACGGATCCTTGTCCTACGGTTCCTACCACTAATGTAGTAATTAAAGTAATGCTAGTGGTTTGTGGTTTTAATCAGATCGGCTACTGTACACGCACGTCACTGACACTCACTGTCTCCTCATCTGATTAACATTGCAAAACAAAACGCAACATTTTAGCCTGGATCGATTGTTGTTGTCGTTTTAAAACCTTCATTTTGGGATTGCCTTCCCTTTGTCTTTACAATCATACGAGACTTTCATCAATGGAACTTTTCTCCCCAGGTAATTATAAAGGCCATGCAGCTAATCTTATATATCATTTTATAAATATCTAAATTAAATTAAAATACTTGCCTGATCTTGTAAATCCAAGAAAGACTTGCCTGACATCTGTTGTTTATCTGTACAGGTAAAGTCACACACACACACACACACACACACACACACACACACACACACACACACACACCCACAGCTGCATTTGCATTATACATTTATAAGCAAAGCGCACGTGTTCACGGTCAATACCGAGACATTAAAACAATACGCAAAGCATTCGCCAGACATTACATTATGTATACAGTTTGCTGCCTTACCTTCCAGAGGACTGTCTCTGCGAACCAACCGGTCTGTGTTTGTTTGCAGAACTAGTTTTAAGTTCCACCCTTCCGGGTGTTGGCACTGGCGAGGACGGAAGCAGGCAGTGGATCTGATACTCTAGAGTCTCCTTTTCACCTTTCATACAATCAGCGTTTATTATTATGATTTATTATATCAGCTTGTTGTTGTTGTTGTCCGTTGCCAGGGTTACTGCGTTCTGTTCATATGCCTTGATCTGGTTTTGTTTAAAAACTCTCCCTATGCTATAGAACAGGCACGCACGCGCGCGCGCGCGCGCGCACACACACACACACACACACACACACACACACACACACACACGTACAAGATAAAAAACAGTTAATACAAAAACACTAGCAAATTGATTCATATGTGTTACTTGTGTTCGATCATTTATTATCATTTGGTGTAAAAAAAAAAAAAAAAAAAAAACTTTTGAATAAAAACAAAGTTAAAAAAAAAAAAAAAAACACTAGCAAATATATAGGCTACAGCTTGCAACCTTAGAGTATATTGTATATAATTATGAGCTTGCAACACAAAACACACATACATCACACACTTTGTCCTGTGGAGGGCGCCATATATCTGTGAATGGATGGTGGTAGGAGGCGGTCACAGACACAGATCCAATCTCTGATTACAGTAACCGCCCGGTTCTAACATGGTTCTAACATGGTTCTAACATGGTTCTAACATGGTTCTAACATGGTTCTAACATGGTTCTAACATGGTTCTAACATGGTTCTAACACCTTTTTATGCTACATTTCAAGGATGTCAAAAGTTTGACATGCATTAGTCTACGGACCCCCATTTAATGGCATTTCTATCTCTGGGACTCCCAATTTATATTGTAAAATCAAATTTAATTTAACTCTGAGAGAGGGTCCGATTGGTTCTCTTTTACAGACCCATAAGGGTCCATTTGGTTCCTATAACTATCATTTAGCTGGGGACCCCCTGGAACTCCCTCAAGGACCCCTGGGGGTCCCCGGACCCCACTTTGGGAACCACTGCATTAAAGCGTGTATTTTACATTATGCACGTTCCTGGTTCGTAGTGGGACAACACTGTGGGAGGTGGACTTCCAGCCCGAACCCCGGAATGTGTATTATTCATAACTCAGGTCTGCTCTTCTAGCCTCAGCATGGCTCGAGCTGCGTTGACTCCCGTTGTAACCTGTAACAATGGATTGCGGAAGTGCTCATTCTATCTCAATGGGATAGTTCCAGCCATAGGAGCAATGTGTGGAACTATAGCCCACACCGCTTTGTCTTAACGGGATAGTTCCATCAACTTCCAATGTTTGGCGTGTCGCCACTCTACGCTACTCTACTCTCTGGGTTCAGGCTGCTCCCAGACCAGCTGTGTGAGACTGTGAGTGAGCACTCTTCTCTCCGTGAATGAATGAAATGTAATATTTATTAATACTATTCATTGAAATTCAGATAAAGTTAGGCTACTGCATGTTTTAGTCGTGACCATAACGTGAAGCAGGTTGTATTGTCTGTCTGTCAGCCCAAGATGGAACTTTTTGTGTCTGTCGCAAAGTTCTGACCTGCCCTTAATGTATGTCAACAAACACTACAAAGCCCACAGCTGTGCGGAGGTGAGCTCTTTAATATGCACATTAAATTGACCAAATTATTATTTTGTACAACTTTAGCAAAGCAGATATGATAGGTTTGTTTGAAGAATGGGCGACTACCTCTCTTTTTAGTTTTTATATTGTTTATTGTTTATAAGGATCCCCATTAGCTTTTGCCTTGACAAAAGCTAGTCTTCCTGGGGTCCGACACAGACAAACATTTAACAAAGGCAATACTTACAATTGTTTACAAACACTAACTCAACATAAAACATAGTAAAATAAAATATAAAATGAGAAAAAAAACAAAAACAAAAAACATAGGAGAAATAAAAAACAAAGAAACATAGCAATAAAAAAAAATCACTTTCAACACATTATACATTTGAATTGTTCTTTTCCCAGGGTTAGGCCTACTATTTATATTTTACTATTAAACAAGCCAAGAGTCAAAAGGCTAAAGCTATTAAGAGACACACGTACGTGCACATTTAGCGGTTTGACAGTCTGAGAGCCAAGACAAATTAAATTCATTCGTTTTTTTGAAGTATGCATACCTCTTCAAATGAAGGCTATGTATAGCCACTGTGTACCCCCAAAATTACACTCAATAGCCTGCAGCGGACCACCCCATTCGAAAAGATATGCCAGGGACCCCCCCCCCCCCCCATAAGAGAAGATGTAGCAGTGATTCTCAACCATTTTCATTTCAAGGACCCCCTTTAGGTTTCACCTAAACTAGGCTACGGTTCCAGATTTAATGGCCCCCACTGGGGGACCCCACTGTACAAATGGAATTTGGTTCCATTTTGTACGCTCTCAGTGTTACAGACCCATAAGGATCCATTTGGTTACAAACTATCACTTAGCTGGGGACCCCCTGGAACTCCCTCAAGTACCCCTGGGGGTCCCCGGACCCCCACTGCTCTATGTTAGTGTTTAACTGTGATTGTTGTGTCTCCCAGACAAACAGGGGAGTGACTGTTCTCTCCAAGGCCTGAACTCCAGCCTGGCACTGGCAGGAAATCTCACCAGAATGCTCCTGGATATCTGTGAGTCTATTGACACTCTCATGTATCTCATCTTCATAATCACTAATGGCATCATTATCATAATCATAAATCACTCAGCTATTATCTTCTTTTGTTTAAATTATTGATTCATTTTGATTGTATGTGCCAAATACATTGTGGGAGCTATTTAGTATTTTAGTATATTTTCTATATAATTATCTAATGCATTTATTATTTAGTTTGTGTTGCTTAATTAGTTTGTTTACAGCCATTATTTCTGTTACAGCTAATGCTTTTAGTTTGAAGGTGATGGGCAATTCTGGGGGCACAGCTAAGTCTACTTAATTAGTTTGTTTACAGCCATTATTTCTGTTACAGCTAATGCTTTTAGTTTGAAGGTGATGGGCAATTCTGGGGGCACAGCTAAGTCTACTTAATTAGTTTGTTTACAGCCATTATTTCTGTTACAGCTAATGCTTTTAGTTTGAAGGTGATGGGCAATTCTGGGGGCACAGCTGAGTCTACTTAATGAAGTGAGCACACACAGGTAGTCAGTGAGTGTAGGAGCCAAAACTAACCTAAAGCCATTTTGAGTGATTTACAATATTATTGCTTTTTTGTTTATTATTATCAGTAGTTGCTTTTTGGTACTGTTGGTTTGTTTACTAACATTAGGTGTTTGTTGCAATACTTTATGATACGTTTCTAAATATACTGTGTTATTTTGAGCGATATAACAGCTACTGCGCATGTGCCATTGGCCAGTGACGTCAGATAATAGAAAAAGTGAATAGAGAATTTAGTTGATGCAACAGTGGAACGAAACAAGTTTTTGACCGTAAACAATTCGTAACGTAAGCTAAAGGAATCGTGTTTTTGTTTTGTCAATTGTTTTCAAGTGGATACTTTTTGAGAGAAGCTCAGGAGGATTCTGTTTGTGGATGGAAATAAGGGATTGGACTTTGCAATAAATTCCTATAAAGTATACGACGATCTCCGCCTTTCATTGGATGTTGTGAGTTGATCATAACAAAAAGAAGTGGAGAATTGTTCTGTTACGAGTCAATACTAAAAGTTCTGCTGAACATTACTGTGACAAATGAAATCGCCATTATAGTGAGCACCGGGAAGGTTCATGTTTTTTTACCAACAGGTCATGGCGAGCCTAGCACTTTGACATCTTGTGCTGTATGTCTGTCTGGACAAGCAAACAATAAAACACCATCAAATGTTGCTGCCTGACTGGACAATGGTCTTATTCCCTATACCTACTGACTGGACAATGGTCTTATTCCCTGACTGGACAATGGTCTTATTCCCTGACTGGACAATGGTCTTATTCCCTGACTGGACAATGGTCTTATTCCCTGACTGGACAATGGTCTTATTCCCTGACTGGACAATGGTCTTATTCCCTGACTGGACAATGGTCTTATTCCCTGACTGGACAATGGTCTTATTCCCTACCAACTGCATAAGATTCGCTGCTCGGTGCCTTTAGTGGCCTTTTAAGTTTTTATTGTTCATGGTGTTGATTAGCCACTATTTACATCGTTTTGATGGCCAGGCCCTATGAAGTGATGTCAGTTTATCTCTGGCACAGAAGCAGTGTGCGCACAGTGCACTGCAGTGCACTGCAGTGCACAGAAGCAGTGTGCGCACAGTGCACTGCAGTGCCTGTTGTAAACTGAAGCAGTGTGCGCACAGTGCACTGCAGTGCCTGTTGTAAGCAGTGTGCGCACAGTGCACTGCAGTGCCTGTTGTAAGCAGTGTGCGCACAGTGCACTGCAGTGTGCGCACAGTGCACTGCAGTGTGCGCACAGTGCACTGCAGTGTGCGCACAGTGCACTGCAGTGTGCGCACAGTGCACTGCAGTGCCTGTTGTAAGCAGTGTGCGCACAGTGCACTGCAGTGCCTGTTGTAAGCAGTGTGCGCACAGTGCACTGCAGTGCCTGTTGTAAGCAGTGTGCGCACAGTGCACTGCAGTGTGCGCACAGTGCACTGCAGTGTGCGCACAGTGCACTGCAGTGTGCGCACAGTGCACTGCAGTGCCTGTTGTAAGCAGTGTGCGCACAGTGCACTGCAGTGCCTGTTGTAAGCAGTGTGCGCACAGTGCACTGCAGTGTGCGCACAGTGCACTGCAGTGCCTGTTGTAAGCAGTGTGCGCACAGTGCACTGCAGTGCCTGTTGTAAGCAGTGTGCGCACAGTGCACTGCAGTGTGCGCACAGTGCACTGCAGTGCCTGTTGTAAGCAGTGTGCGCACAGTGCACTGCAGTGTGCGCACAGTGCACTGCAGTGTGCGCACAGTGCACTGCAGTGTGCGCACAGTGCACTGCAGTGTGCGCACAGTGCACTGCAGTGCCTGTTGTAAGCAGTGTGCGCACAGTGCACTGCAGTGCCTGTTGTAAGCAGTGTGCGCACAGTGCACTGCAGTGCCTGTTGTAAGCAGTGTGCGCACAGTGCACTGCAGTGTGCGCACAGTGCACTGCAGTGTGCGCACAGTGCACTGCAGTGTGCGCACAGTGCACTGCAGTGCCTGTTGTAAGCAGTGTGCGCACAGTGCACTGCAGTGTGCGCACAGTGCACTGCAGTGTGCGCACAGTGCACTGCAGTGCCTGTTGTAAACTGTGGTAACATTAGTCTCACGTAGCCAGACAACCATTCCACAGTCTCTAACGGCTTATAGAGTCTGGAACTACAGCTCCCCAAATCAGAGTAAAGAAGCTGCTATTTACGTTCACGAAAATATATTTTAAAATATCTTTACATTTATTTATTTTCCCTTTTCTGCTAAGCAACAAGCTATATATGCTTAGATGTTTTCTATTTATATTAAATTTGTGCGACTGTAAAGACGAGACGGAAGTGAGGAGGGGACTCCACTTCCGCTTTATATTTGACTCATGACAGCTTTTCCGTTGCTCCAGACTGTATGACGGAAGCATTTATATTTTACTCATTATAAGAGCTTCCGTTGCTCCAGACTGTACGACGGAAGCATTTATATTTGACTCATTATCAGAGCTTCCGTTGCTCCAGACTGTACGACGGAAGCATTTATATTTTACTGATGATCAGAGCTTCAGTTGCTCCAGACTGTATGACGGAAGCATTTATATTTTACTCATGATCAGAGCTTCCGTTGCTCCAGACTGTATGACGGAAGCATTTATATTTTACTCATGATCAGAGCTTCCGTTGCTCCAGACTGTACGACGGAAGCATTTATATTTTACTCATTATAAGAGCTTCCGTTGCTCCAGACTGTACGACGGAAGCATTTATATTTTACTCATGATCAGAGCTTCCGTCGCTCCAGACTGTATGACGGAAGCATTTATATTTTACTCGTGATCAGAGCTTCCGTTGCTCCAGACTGTACGACGGAAGCATTTATATTTTACTCATGATTGGAGCTTCCGTTGCTCCAGACTGTATGACGGAAGCATTTATATTTTAATCATGATCAGAGCTTCCGTCGCTCCAGACTGTATGACGGAAGCATTTATATTTTACTCATGATTGGAGCTTCCGTTGCTCCAGACTGTACGACGGAAGCATTTATATTTTACTCATTATAAGAGCTTCCGTTGCTCCAGACTGTACGACGGAAGCATTTATATTTTACTCATGATTGGAGCTTCCGTTGCTCCAGACTGTATGACTGAAGCATTTATATTTTACTCGTGATCAGAGCTTCCGTTGCTCCAGACTGTATGACGGAAGCATTTATATTTTACTCGTGATCAGAGCTTCCGTTGCTCCAGACTGTATGACGGAAGCATTTATATTTTACTCGTGATCAGAGCTTCCGTTGCTCCAGACTGTATGACGGAAGCATTTATATTTTACTCGTGATCAGAGCTTCCGTTGCTCCAGACTGTATGACGGAAGCATTTATATTTTACTCGTGATCAGAGCTTCCGTTGCTCCAGACTGTATGACGGAAGCATTTATATTTTACTCCTGATCAGAGCTTCCGTTGCTCCAGACTGTATGACGGAAGCATTTATATTTTACTCGTGATCAGAGCTTCCGTTGCTCCAGACTGTATGACGGAAGCATTTATATTTTACTTGTGATCAGAGCTTCCGTTGCTCCAGACTGTATGACGGAAGCATTTATATTTTACTTGTGATCAGAGCTTCCGTTGCTCCAGACTGTACGACGGAAGCATTTATATTTTACTCATGATCAGAGCTTCCGTTGCTCCAGACTGTATGACGGAAGCATTTATATTTTACTCATGATCAGAGCTTCCGTTGCTCCAGACTGTATGACGGAAGCATTTATATTTTACTCCTGATCAGAGCTTCCGTTGCTCCAGACTGTATGACAGAAGCATTTATATTTTACTCGTGATCAGAGCTTCCGTTGCTCCAGACTGTATGACGGAAGCATTTATATTTTACTTGTGATCAGAGCTTCCGTTGCTCCAGACTGTATGACGGAAGCATTTATATTTTACTTGTGATCAGAGCTTCCGTTGCTCCAGACTGTACGACGGAAGCATTTATATTTTACTCATGATCAGAGCTTCCGTTGCTCCAGACTGTATGACGGAAGCATTTATATTTGACTCATGATCAGAGCTTCCGTCGCTCCAGACTGTACGACGGAAGCATTTGGAAATTGCGAGAGGCAACAGTCTGGCAACGCGAGACTATGGTAACAGGCTAAAATAGCCAAGCTCACAACGCGCTTGTAGATCTGCTATTTTCACTGCTTTTGTGTGACACTCTCGTATGATGAAGCAGGGTTTTAATTTCGAAAAATGTTTGCTGATCAAATAGCCGATCTACAAGCTCACAACGAGAGTTACCCTCCCAGCCTGCTGGCAGAGTTGAGCACTCCCTAACCTAACCAGTCTTTTATGCACTGCCTAGAGAGCGTCCATGTCTAGTTTGTTTCACATAATCACATAAAATGTCACCTCTTGTGTTTTGTATGGTAGTTTGGTGGTCTCTCTTCAGCGCTTTATGTGATTACAGTTGGCAAGATTGTTTATTTGAGTTTGTTTGCTCCAACAGGGACGGACGGACGGACGGTGCTGCTGACTAGTCGGCCAGTGAACAACAGGTCCTCAGAGGCAACAGAGGAGAGATGTGGCGTCACCGTCGACTATAAGGAACCCCCCCCCCCCCCCCCCCCCACACACTCAATCGGTACGTTGTTGGGTGATTAGTAGGTAATAGAGCGCCGAAGTCCTGGTGTCACTCGCTCATCCCCTCGATTCCCCTGGTTCACGGAAGTATTTTCTCTATGGAGAATAACATGGGCTCACATCTTAAAATCATTTCATATAAGCAGTGTGGTCCAAAAATAAACAAGCTGTCTCTGCGTTATTGTCGGGGAGGTTTCTCTGTATCGTTATATTGTCAGGGAGGTGTCTCTGTATCGTTATATTGTCAGGGAGGTGTCTCTGTATCGTTATATTGTCGGGGAGGTGTCTCTGTATCGTTATATTGTCAGGGAGGTGTCTCTGTATCGTTATATTGTCAGGGAGGTGTCTCTGTATCGTTATATTGTCAGGGAGGTGTCTCTGTATCGTTATATTGTCAGGGAGGTGTCTCTGTATCGTTATATTGTCAGGGAGGTGTCTCTGTATCGTTATATTGTCAGGGAGGTGTCTCTATCGTTATATTGTCAGGGAGGTGTCTCTGTATCGTTATATTGTCAGGGAGGTGTCTCTGTATCGTTATATTGTCAGGGAGGTGTCTCTATCGTTATATTGTCAGGGAGGTGTCTCTGTATCGTTATATTGTCAGGGAGGTGTCTCTATCGTTATATTGTCAGGGAGGTGTCTCTGTATCGTTATATTGTCAGGGAGGTGTCTCTGTATCGTTATATTGTCAGGGAGGTGTCTCTGTATCGTTATATTGTCAGGGAGGTGTCTCTGTATCGTTATATTGTCAGTGCGATGTCTGTATTGTTTGCGACAGTCAGTCACTCATACTGTATATGATAGTCTGTTTCTACTTTCTAGTGAAAATGTAACTAATTCAGTAGCAGTATCAATAGCGTTTTCTCTCAGTCAGTTGATTCTTCATATCCATATGATTGAAACGGCCGGGATGACATGTTTATTTTTCAAACACAGTTGTTATATGAGGCGATCTAAAATCCCCCTATGGGGATTATAATACAAATAAAAAGTACATGAACCCATGGACTTAGCGCCCGATTTTGCGATTATCATCGCAATTAAGCCAACTTCAAAAGCAACAACTATGCACCACATACTGCAATGAAGGTCATCCTCTGCAGAGGTATTTTAATAGCCTGAGAAGCACTTTTAGTGTGAGTTTTGTATTTCCAAGTTGTTTAAATAATATAGGTGTGTTTTAGGAAGCCCTTTGTCCCTGCTGTGATTTATTTCAATAAGGTAGCTGTGTTGATGAAATGTACATTGTGTCCTTTTATCTTCTCATGTCTTCCATCATGCCACAAGCAACATGTTATCTCCCGCAAATTACCCTTATTTGAGTAATTTATGAGACAATATTGACAGAGTTTCTTCACTGACATGTGTTTATTTACATATGTACATGTGTTTATTTACATATGTACATGTGTTTATTTACATAGTGTTTAGATGGTTCTGTTATGACTTCTCCTCTGCATGTTGTAGTGTTTAGATGGTTCTGTTATGACTTCTCCTCTGCATGCTGTAGTGTTTAGATGGTTCTGTTATGACCTATCCTCTGCATGCTGTAGTGTTTAGATGGTTCTGTTATGACTTCTCCTCTGCATGTTGTAGTGTTTAGATGGTTCTGTTATGACTTCTCCTCTGCATGCTGTAGTGTTTAGATGGTTCTGTTATGACCTATCCTCTGCATGCTGTAGTGTTTAGATGGTTCTGTTATGACTTCTCCTCTGCATGTTGTAGTATTTAGATGGTTCTGTTATGACTTCTCCTCTGCATGCTGTAGTGTTTAGATGGTTCTGTTATGACTTCTCCTCTGCATGTTGTAGTATTTAGATGGTTCTGTTATGACTTCTCCTCTGCATGCTGTAGTGTTTAGATGGTTCTGTTATGACTTCTCCTCTGCATGCTGTAGTGTTTGGATGGTTCTGTTTTGACTTCTCCTCTGCATGCTGTAGTGTTTAGATGGTTCTGTTATGACTTCTCCTCTGCATGCTGTAGTGTTTAGATGGTTCTGTTATGACTTCTCCTCTGCATGCTGTAGTGTTTAGATGGTTCTGTTATGACTTCTCCTCTGCATGCTGTAGTGTTTAGATGGTTCTGTTATGACTTCTCCTCTGCATGTTGTAGTGTTTAGATGGTTCTGTTATGACTTATCCTCTGCATGCTGTAGTGTTTAGATGGTTCTGTTATGACTTCTCCTCTGCATGTTGTAGTATTTAGATGGTTCTGTTATGACTTCTCCTCTGCATGCTGTAGTGTTTAGATGGTTCTGTTATGACTTCTCCTCTGCATGCTGTAGTGTTTAGATGGTTCTGTTATGACTTCTCCTCTGCATGCTGTAGTGTTTAGATGGTTCTGTTATGACTTATCTTCTGCATGCTGTAGTGATTAGATGGTTCTGTTATGACTTCTCCTCTGCATGTTGTAGTGTTTAGATGGTTCTGTTATGACTTCTCCTCTGCATGCTGTAGTGTTTAGATGGTTCTGTTATGACTTCTCCTCTGCATGCTGTAGTGTTTAGATGGTTCTGTTATGACTTCTCCTCTGCATGCTGTAGTGTTTAGATGGTTCTGTTATGACTTCTCCTCTGCATGTTGTAGTGTTTAGATGGTTCTGTTATGACTTATCCTCTGCATGCTGTAGTGTTTAGATGGTTCTGTTATGACTTCTCCTCTGCATGTTGTAGTATTTAGATGGTTCTGTTATGACTTCTCCTCTGCATGCTGTAGTGTTTAGATGGTTCTGTTATGACTTATCCTCTGCATGCTGTAGTGTTTAGATGGTTCTGTTATGACTTCTCCTCTGCATGCTGTAGTGTTTAGATGGTTCTGTTATGACTTCTCTTCTGCATGCTGTAGTGATTAGATGGTTCTGTTATGACTTCTCCTCTGCATGCTGTAGTGCTTAGATGGTTCTGTTATGACTTCTCCTCTGCATGCTGTAGTGTTTAGATGGTTCTGTTATGACTTCTCCTCTGCATGCTGTAGTATTTAGGTGGTTCTGTTATGACTTCTCCTCTGCATGCTGTAGTGTTTAGATGGTTCTGTTATGACTTCTCCTCTGCATGCTGTAGTGTTTAGATGGTTCTGTTATGACTTCTCTTCTGCATGCTGTAGTGTTTAGATGGTTCTGTTATGACTTCTCCTCTGCATGCTGTAGTGTTTAGATGGTTCTGTTATGACTTCTCCTCTGCATGCTGTAGTGTTTAGATGGTTCTGTTATGACTTCTCCTCTGCATGCTGTAGTATTTAGGTGGTTCTGTTATGACTTCTCCTCTGCATGCTGTAGTGTTTAGATGGTTCTGTTATGACTTCTCCTCTGCATGCTGTAGTGTTTAGATGGTTCTGTTATGACTTCTCCTCTGCATGTTGTAGTATTTAGATGGTTCTGTTATGACTTCTCCTCTGCATGCTGTAGTGTTTAGATGGTTCTGTTATGACTTCTCCTCTGCATGTTGTAGTGTTTAGATGGTTCTGTTATGACTTCTCCTCTGCATGCTGTAGTGTTTAGATGGTTCTGTTATGAGTTCTCCTCTGCATGCTGTAGTGTTTAGATGGTTCTGTTATGACTTCTCCTCTGCATGTTGTAGTGTTTAGATGGTTCTGTTTTGACTTCTCCTCTGCATGCTGTAGTGTTTAGATGGTTCTGTTATGAGTTCTCCTCTGCATGCTGTAGTGTTTAGATGGTTCTGTTATGACTTCTCCTCTGCATGCTGTAGTGTTTAGATGGTTCTGTTATGAGTTCTCCTCTGCATGCTGTAGTGTTTAGATGGTTCTGTTATGACTTCTCCTCTGCATGCTGTAGTGTTTAGATGGTTCTGTTATGAGTTCTCCTCTGCATGCTGTAGTGTTTAGATGGTTCTGTTATGACTTCTCCTCTGCATGTTGTAGTGTTTAGATGGTTCTGTTATGACTTCTCCTCTGCATGCTGTAGTGTTTAGATGGTTCTGTTATGACTTCTCCTCTGCATGCTGTAGTGTTTAGATGGTTCTGTTATGAGTTCTCCTCTGCATGTTGTAGTGTTTAGATGGTTCTGTTATGAGTTCTCCTCTGCATGCTGTAGTGTTTAGATGGTTCTGTTATGACTTCTCCTCTGCATGCTGTAGTGTTTAGATGGTTCTGTTATGACTTCTCCTCTGCATGTTGTAGTGTTTAGATGGTGAAAAAACTGGGTTGCAAAATCGTGGGATAACAATTTAGCGTGAAAAATAAATAAATGACCAAAACATTCATAATTATAAACATGCATAGTATTTTTAATGATAAATGCATCAAATATGTATTTCTGAGTATTATATGGCGATATTATTGGACTTGTTTTGGCTTGTTTTCCGAGGGAAGATTTGGCTTATTTATGTCGCTGAGAGTTGGCTTGTTTTGGGCTTGTTTTTGGAGGTGGGTTGGCTTATTTCTCTCACAAGAGTTGACAACACGGCGAGGAGATTGTTGTGACTCTGGAGACATTTTTAAAGCACAGCTCAAGACCCACTTATACACTCTTGCTTTTAATTGATCTTTAAAAATGTTGTTATTCATTGCATTACTGCTCTTGTTTTTTTAATGTTTATGCCTTGCTTTTTTTCTCCATTGCTCTGTAAAGCACTATTTTCAATTATTATTATTATTATTATTATTATTATTATTATTATAGCAGACCTACTGTATAAGCTTTTAGCGCGGCACTCTGTGCCACGCTATGAGCTTATAGATCTGCAATTTTCCAATAGCTAAAGCATGACAGAATTCTTAACCCATTCTGACCGGGCACCCATTTTGGTGTTGGCATCATGTTATGCTTTAGCTATTGAAAAATAGCAGATCTACAAGCTCATATCGCGCCACCGAGTGGCGCGATCCGAGCTTGTAGGTCTGCTATTTTTGAAAAACCGAAGAGCGACTGACATTTTTAGAATCTGATCTCAGGTCAGAATGGGTTCATCAGACCAGTGTGTGTCCGGCGGAAACCTCGTATGAATCTGATCTCAGGTCAGAATGGGTTAAAACACCAAAAAGGGGTTAACCACTTAAGCCATATTATGTTTTTTGTCGTATGACAATAGCGAAAACTATCCGATCTACAAGCTCGCAACGCGTCATGGTATATGATGCTGTTTCGCGATAATAAAATGTCAGTCGTTCTTCGATTTTTCAAAAAATAGCAGACCTACAAGCTCGTATCGCGCCACTCGGTGGCGCGATATGAGCTTGTAGATCTGCTATTTTTCAATAGCTAAAGCATAACATGATGCTGACACCAAAATGGGTGCCCGGTCAGAATGGGTTAAAGACATAATCTTTTCATCTATGATTATAATTATGGCTGAAGCTGTGAATAGACAATCAAATCCAATTGATTTATATAGCACAAAAACAACTCATTGTACCAAAGTCCTTCACAGGTAAAAAAATAACAAACAAAAAACAGCAATAGAAAATGTATCTGCAACAACGCAGATGTGTTCAGTATGTCTTATCATGCGCCACAGCACTGAACGAATTAGTAGGTTAAGGCCAAACACTTAGGCTGACCTAGCCCTGGAACATGACTGCCATGATGATTATCATGACAGTCATGCAGTAACTTTGCCCTGTTTTTTGCGCTCGCTGCATTTACAAGATTTCCGTATATATAAACATTCAGATTTCAAATATAAAGTACTCACAAAGTGTCCCACGGGTGTTAGTTAGTAGCAGCGCCAGCGATTAGAATTGCTGCGTCCCGCGTTGTTTAATAAAAAGCATTTTTGTCCGAGCTCCCCGGCTACTTTTTTCAAACGGGGTTTGTTTGGGAAATCCACAGTTGCACACCGGGAGCGCACTCGCCTATTAGTCTGTATTGGCAGGGCGGTCAGCGTACCTATATCGAACACACCGAGTGCCACCCTCCTCCCGACCGATAGGGGAGCGTAGTTGAAAGCCAATGGCAAAATAACACCTCGGATAAAAATGCTTTTTATTAAACAACGCGGGATGCAGAAATTCTAATCGCTGGCGCTGCTACTAACTAACACCCGTGGGACACTTTGTGAGTACTTTATATTTGAAATGCGAATGTTTATATATTTAAATTCTTTGTAAATGTAGCGTTCGCAAAAACCAGGGTGAAGTTGCGTCATGACTCTCGTATGAATACGAGAGTCATGAATCATGGCTAAGGCTGACATAGAAGCCTCCATTCCAAGATGTACATATCATGTTGAATTGCAACAGTAGGCTTTGACCCGTTGCATTTGCAGAGGAGAAAGATTTTGTTTTTGTGACCAAGTTTTTATTAAACATTTTTCATTTTCATTACAAATCCCCCATCGCCCCACCCTCCCCCAGGTTCCAATTATCGTTGCAACAAGAGAAGACATTTCGTCAGTTAGTTCGACATCTTACAATATATAGGCTGCTTGGCTGGCAGACTTAACAATCAGAATGAAAGTAGAAGTATATATGTATACATACATACATACATACATACATACATACATACACATACATAGGGGAGAACGGGGTAAGATGAACCACCCTTTACTTAAAGGACAACTTTAGTTTTTTTCTACCAAGGTTCATGTTTTAGGTTGTTATTAGAGAAACTAAAAGGTGAGTGTTCATTTTATTTCATTTGCTGCTTTCTTTCGTTTTTGTCTTTTTGACAGGGGGGCGGGGGCATTCGAGCATGGGGCTAAATATGTATTTTTTAACACAATTGTATGGTGATTTATTTTTTTATGGTTTACTATAGTCCTAATAAACGCCAGGAAATTACATCTGGCCACAAAAGATCACAGGATCTATTGAATGTGTCAAACTGACATATTGAGCCTACACACAGTATAAGCCTTCCCCCAGTAGGCTACCTTCACATTCAGTAGATCCTGTGATCTTCTGTGGCCAGATGTAATTTCCTGGGGTTTATTAGGACTATAGTAAATAATACAAAAATAAATCACCATAAAATTGTGTTAAAAAATGCATGTTTAGCCCCATGCTCGAATGCCCCCGCCCCCCTGTCAAAAACAGCTAAATCCCTAAAACGAAAGAAAGCAGCAAATGAAAAAAGATTAACACTCATCTTTTACTTTATCTAATAACAACCTACAACATGAACCTTGGTTGAAAAAAACTAAAGTTGTCCTTTAAGTTGTCCTGGAAGCAAGGCAAAATGAGATGGCAGTCAAATCTAATGATCCACCCATATTTCAGGATGTCTTCCATCAACCGAAATGATGAGTAAGCATCTATGACAAAGGGCCATGAAAACATGACCTCTTTAAAAAAAAGGGGGTCATGTGGCTCAACTTGCCCCAGGCAAGGGGCAAGTCGAACCACATGATATTTTAATGTTAAAAGCTTAAACCTGAACAGATAATGTATTCACTCATCATTAATAATACAACAAGTTTTCAGAGGAGAAATAATGTATGTAGAAGAGTTACGCAAAATAAGTCTGCAAAAGTTTTGTTGGCTTAAGTGTGTCACGGTGTGAATTGAAACCGGAGTCTTGCTCAAAGTGAATACTTTGTGAGGTATTTGTTTTGTAGTGTATGTTTAGCAATGTAAAGTATGGTACAGTATTGACGTTTGGATTCACAGCGTCTTCTCTCTCTGTCTGCGAGCCTTCTGATCGCTCAGAACCAAAGACGGGTTCAGCAGTTTGTCTCGTTACCTTGAGTTCTTACAGTTCATCCTCGATGTGCTCCTCACAGATGAGCTCATGCAGGTTCCTGTAAGGGTTCTGTTCATTCAGCTCCTCTACATGTGTTCTCCCACCATGGTCTTCTGCCTCAGCAGTACCTGTTAATGTAACACCCGTTGGTCTCGTCAGTTCCTTGACACTGGGGATGTGTTCGGTCTCAATGGCCGTTTCCTCGCTTCCTTTCTCCAGTGTGCTGTCGTTGATGGTACCGGTCACGCCGTGCGTCATCGGGCCGTCGGTCCTGGTGTAGACGCCCTGGCTGCCAATGCCATGGTGCAGACTCTCATAACGCGAGGGCTGGTATTCAACGCTGAGCACTGGCGTCGTGGCGCACGACACCAGCTCCTCCATGAAGTAGACCGATGACCGATGACTCGAATCCACCTGTTGGTTTATGGGGAAGAGGGAGCATTTAGGGTCCATGTGGAACTACAGCACAGTGGTTTATGGGGAAGAGGGAGCATTTAGGGTCCATGTGGAACTACAGCACAGTGAGGGAGCATTTAGGGTCCATGTGGAACTACAGCACAGTGAGGGAGCATTTAGGGTCCATGTGGAACTACAGCACAGTGAGGGAGCATTTAGGGCCCATGTGGAACTACAGCACAGTGAGGGAGCATTTAGAGTCCATGTGGAACTACAGCACAGTGAGGGAGCATTTAGGGTCCATGTGGAACTACAGCACAGTGAGGGAGCATTTAGGGTCCATGTGGAACTACAGCACAGTGAGGGAGCATTTAGGGCCCATGTGGAACTACAGCACAGTGAGGGAGCATTTAGAGTCCATGTGGAACTACAGCACAGTGAGGGAGCATTTAGGGTCCATGTGGAACTACAGCACAGTGAGGGAGCATTTAGGGTCCATGTGGAACTACAGCACAGTGAGGGAGCATTTAGGGTCCATGTGGAACTACAGCACAGTGAGGGAGCATTTAGGGTCCATGTGGAACTACAGCACAGTGAGGGAGCATTTAGGGTCCATGTGGAACTACAGCACAGTGAGGGAGCATTTAGGGTCCATGTGGAACTACAGCACAGTGGGTTTTGCTTCGATCTACACACACATAGACATATAAGTTTGTGAACATACGTTTAAAGTATGTTCACATCTCCACAACTAGACACAGTATGACCTTCACCACAACTAGACACAGTATGACCTTCACACAAAACATCCACAATATCATCATCAAGCACCACAGGGGCAATATCACCACAGAGGCAATAACACCACAGGGGCAATAACACCACATGGGGCAATAACAGCACAGAGGCGATAACAACATGATGACGAAGATGGGGAAATGCTGCACAAAGCACACGCCTAATGGTAACCACTAACATCACTGAGGCACAGGCGTCTCAGAATGATAAACATGGAGTCTGAAACTCACCATCTGATACCTCTTTAACCTCTATAAGAGCAGCGTTAGTCAGGGTGGGCGAGAGGGACGGAGAGAGATTAGCTGTTCTCGACCACAACATGTTCAGAATGTGCTCAGATGTTTATCTGGCAGGTTATTTAGATCATTGTTTGACCTGATATCCCCTGAAGAAGGCCGAAAGGTCGAAACGTTGGATAATAACAAATATACAGCATCGTGGCTACGAGTGTGCGGCCTGTCTAATTTTTACTTGATCTGATATCCTCCTGTAGTTTCACTGTTCTCTCTAGACGCTGTTTGACTATATTTAATCGGCTTCTTTCACACTTAAAGGTCACTCGGATAGCGTCTGATCCGTCTAAATGCCTAAATTGTGAATTCTAATTGTGAATTTGCCTGCAAGCCCCGGAGAGCTTTTTACTTGGTTAAACATGAGATGAGTTCAACCGTGCGTCTCACACTGTCAAGGGCAAATTAACCAAGATCTAATTTACTTTCCTCGGAGCATAGTTTGTATTTCACTCAAATCTACCGGGTAATAATATGATATTAACAATTCTACTACTACTACTACATACAAAGTGTGCTTTTTGGCATTTTTTGTGCTATAAGAATACCATGTAACGATACCTAAATCATTCTTCCTTCTTCGGTCACATAATGAATCATTATTAAATATTATATCTTCTTGCTCTGATTAAGGGGCGGGGCTTGCATGGGCTAAAGTGTTACATCGCCCGAGACAGCCAGTGTAGGCTTTTTGGCAGCAAATTTCAATTTTAGTTTTAGTCACATTTTAGTCACCTTGAATGTTTTAGTGTTAGTCTAGTTTTAGTCGACTAAATGCCATAAGATTTTAGTCGACTAAATCTACAGTTGATTTAGTCGAACAAAATGTATTTTGGCGGGGCCTTGATGCCGTCGTAATGAACTGTTTATTTCACTTGCTGAAAATAGACGATCTACAAGCTCACAGCGCGTCGCAGCACAAGACGTTGTGAGCTTGTAAATCGCCTATTTTCAACATGCAACTAATTGTAACATGACTTATACTGGATCTCTTGTCCACTAGTCCCTTCCTAACATTTTAGTCTAGTTTTTATTTGTTGACGAAATTGTCAGTAGTCTTAGTTTTAGTCTTAGTTTTAGTCACCGTATAGCTTAGTTTCCATTTAGTTTTTGTCAGTGGAAAAAGGGTAGTCGACGAACATTTTTCGGTGTCAGCATCATGTTATGCTTTAGCTATTTTTCGGTGTCAGCATCATGTTATGCTTTAGCTATTGAAAAATAGCAGATCTACAAGCTCATATCGCGCCACCGAGTGGCGCGATACGAGCTTGTAGGTCTGCTATTTTTGAAAAATCGAAGAACGACTGACATTTTTAGAATCTGATCTCAGGTCAGAATGGGTTCGTCAGACCAGCGTGTGTCCAGAGGAAACCTCGTATGAATCTGATCTCAGGTCAGAATGGGTTATAGTCGACGAGACCAACACTGCTCCAGACAGCCTCTTACCACGTTGTGGTGCTGCCCCAGGAGGACCACAGCCCCTCTGTCTGCCCCTTACCACGTTGTGGTGCTGCCCCAGGAGGCCCACGGCCCCTCTGTCAGCCTCTTACCACGTTGTGGTGCTGCCCCAGGAGGACCACGGCCCCTCTGTCTGCCCCTTACCACGTTGTGGTGCTGCCCCAGGAGGCCCACGGCCCCTCTGTCAGCCTCTTACCACGTTGTGGTGCTGCCCCAGGAGGACCACGGCCCCTCTGTCTGCCCCTTACCACGTTGTGGTGCTGGCCCAGGACCACGGCCCCTCTGTCAGCCCCTTACCACGCTGTGGTGCTGCCCCAGGAGGACCACGGCCCCTCTGTCAGCCCCTTACCACGTTGTGGTGCTGCCCCAGGAGGACCACAGCCCCTCTGTCTGCCCCAGGAGGACCACGGCCCCTCTGTCAGCCCCTTACCACGTTGTGGTGCTGCCCCAGGAGGACCACGGCCCCTCTGTCTGCCCCAGGAGGCCCACGGCCCCTCTGTCAGCCCCTTACCACGTTGTGGTGCTGCCCCAGGAGGACCACGGCCCCTCTGTCTGCCCCAGGAGGCCCACGGCCCCTCTGTCAGCCCCTTACCACGCTGTGGTGCTGCCCCAGGACCACGGCCCCTCTGTCTGCCTCTTACCACGTTGTGGTGCTGCCCCAGGAGGACCACGGCCCCTCTGTCTGCCCCAGGAGGCCCACGGCCCCTCTGTCAGCCCCTTACCACGCTGTGGTGCTGCCCCAGGACCACGGCCCCTCTGTCAGCCCCTTACCACGCTGTGGTGCTGCCCCAGGACCACGGCCCCTCTGTCAGCCCCTTACCACGCTGTGGTGCTGCCCCAGGAGGACCACGGCCCCTCTGTCTGCCCCTTACCACGTTGTGGTGCTGCCCCAGGACCACGGCCCCTCTGTCTGCCTCTTACCACGTTGTGGTGCTGCCCCAGGAGGACCACGGCCCCTCTGTCTGCCCCTTACCACGTTGTGGTGCTGCCCCAGGAGGACCACGGCCCCTCTGTCAGCCCCTTACCACGTTGTGGTGCTGCCCCAGGAGGACCACGGCCCCTCTGTCAGCCCCTTACCACGCTGTGGTGCTGCCCCAGGAGGACCACGGCCCCTCTGTCTGCCCCAGGAGGACCACGGCCCCTCTGTCTGCCCCAGGAGGACCACGGCCCCTCTGTCTGCCCCTTACCACGTTGTGGTGCTGCCCCAGGAGGACCACGGCCCCTCTGTCAGCCCCTTACCACGTTGTGGTGCTGCCCCAGGAGGACCACGGCCCCTCTGTCTGCCCCTTACCACGTTGTGGTGCTGCCCCAGGACCACGGCCCCTCTGTCAGCCCCTTACCACGTTGTGGTGCTGCCCCAGGAGGACCACGGCCCCTCTGTCTGCCTCTTACCACGTTGTGGTGCTGCCCCAGGAGGACCACGGCCCCTCTGTCTGCCCCAGGAGGACCACGGCCCCTCTGTCTGCCCCAGGAGGACCACGGCCCCTCTGTCAGCCCCTTATCACGTTGTGGTGCTGCCCCAGGACCACGGCCCCTCTGTCAGCCCCTTACCACGTTGTGGTGCTGCCCCAGGACCACGGCCCCTCTGTCTGCCTCTTACCACGTTGTGGTGCTGCCCCAGGAGGACCACGGCCCCTCTGTCTGCCCCAGGAGGACCACGGCCCCTCTGTCAGCCCCTTACCACGTTGTGGTGCTGCCCCAGGAGGACCACGGCCCCTCTGTCTGCCCCAGGAGGACCACGGCCCCTCTGTCAGCCCCTTACCACGTTGTGGTGCTGCCCCAGGAGGACCACGGCCCCTCTGTCAGCCCCTTACCACGTTGTGGTGCTGGCCCAGGAGGACCACGGCCCCTCTGTCAGCCCCTTACCACGTTGTGGTGCTGGCCCAGGAGGACCACGGCCCCTCTGTCTGCTCCAGGAGGACCACGGCCCCTCTGTCTGCTCCAGGAGGACCACGGCCCCTCTGTCAGCCCCTTACCACGTTGTGGTGCTGCCCCAGGACCACGGCCCCTCTGTCTGCTCCAGGAGGACCACGGCCCCTCTGTCAGCCCCTTACCACGTTGTGGTGCTGGCCCAGGAGGACCACGGCCCCTCTGTCAGCCCCTTACCACGTTGTGGTGCTGGCCCAGGACCACGGCCCCTCTGTCAGCCTCTTACCACGTTGTGGTGCTGCCCCAGGAGGACCACAGCCCCTCTGTCAGCCCCTTACCACGTTGTGGTGCTGCCCCAGGACCACGGCCCCTCTGTCTGCTCCAGGAGGACCACGGCCCCTCTGTCAGCCCCTTACCACGTTGTGGTGCTGGCCCAGGAGGACCACGGCCCCTCTGTCAGCCCCTTACCACGTTGTGGTGCTGGCCCAGGACCACGGCCCCTCTGTCTGCCGCGTCTGGCCCGTCTCTCCCCCTCCTGAGCAGCAGAAACAGCCCCACCACCAGCAGCAGCAGCATCACACCGGCCAGCCCTCCGACCAGCCTCTTGTCCAGGTCACCGAACAGCTGCTGCTCCAACGCGAAGGGACTCCAGGGAACTGCAAGGAGAGAGCGGGGGGGTATAGGGTTGAAACACAGAAGTATATGCTACACGTTTCTCCAACCGGCAGCATTAGTTTGACCCGTTTAGGCCTGACGACGACATTAAAAGAATGTCTTCTAAATCCTGACAGTTTTCTGAAATACCTCATGTTTCTCAATATCAGTGGTTCTCAATATTTCATGTCAAGGACCTTAAAATATGTAATTGGCCACCGATCCCCATCTGAAAATATGTTGTTCCAGGAGGAACCCCTCAGTCGGAAGCAAAGATTTGAGTAAAAAAAACGTTGACTCTGAAATATATATATATTCAAAGATTTGCGTCACAGAGGGTGCCGCGCTACAAGCTTGTAGATCTGCTATTTTTCAGTAGTATAACAAAATGTATAACAAAATGCTTAAAACACCAAAAGGGGTTCCTGTTAACCTCGGACACCCTTCGTAGCTTTGTTATTTATCTCATTTCCAGCTGTTACCTCGCAGGAGTGTTGGAGCCATTTGGGTTCAAATGGCTCCAACGATACATAATGATACATACTGATTAAGGCTGTCAAAAATAACGCGTTAATGGCATTAATCAATTGCGTTAATTAATTGCGTTAAAATATTTAACGCAATTAACGCATGTTAGTGTTCCCCCTAACATGCGCCCGTGCGCGCGGCTCAGGAACGTCCAGAGCATAACAAATATGTTCAAATCTGCACACAGTCATGCACACAGTCATGATTGAACAACACCAGAGAGATAGCTTGTGTATTGTAGTTTGGTTGCAAAGTGGTTTGATTCTGTAACTCTGTTGCGTTACTTTGTCTGCCTAGCAAAGCCCCATTAGGCTACACTGCACACACACACACACACACACACACACACTACTAGTGTTAGCTATCAGCGCGCTGCAAGAATCACTCGGGTCCGTCGCAACTTGTGGACATTTTGAAAATGCCATTAATGTTTGTCCGGCTGGTTTCGTTTTGTCCTACGCGATTACGTGAATCAGCATGGCTGCGCCTGCAGTAGGCTATTACCAAAACAAACACATGGTACTTTTGTGTCGCACATGGAAAGCAACTGAAAACGACCATGGATATATTAAAGACAGTTCCCCTGTGCTGCTGTGCACAGCGGAGATAATGCACAACTCCAGGTACGAACCAAAACACTGACTGAAGCTGATGTAACTGTCCTCTCACCCGCTTGGCTTCCCTGTAGAAGGGTTAAAGGGGTAAAGTAATGTAACTGTCCTCTCACCCGCTTGGCTTCCCTGTAGAAGGGTTAAAGGGGTAAAGTAATGTAACTGTCCTCTCACCCGCTTGGCTTCCCTGGAGAAGCTCCATCTCCACTGACGCTGTGGCCACTTCCCCCGAGTCCTGGTCCAACGCCACCACCTGGAGGATCAGGATCACAGAATGGAATTTAGAACTGGAATTGGAATTAAAGTGTTTCCTATGAGCATTACGAAGCTCATAGGAATTTTATTAGCATAGTTCATTCCATACATTCCATAGTGCTGGACCACACATAAACACAACACCAGATATATAGCTAGATACCTGCAGATGGTGGTGGCGGTCTTTAGCTTGCAGGCGGTCGGTCCTGACGATCAGAACTCCCTCCTGGGTGATGTGGTACAGGCCCATCTCACTGGCCCGCAGGGCATGGATGGAGTAGTGCATTCTGGGATTGACCCCCTATAGAGACAATGTACATATTATTGTTGTAATAAGACAACGAGGCGGGACTTCCCCCCTTCTTCTTCGTTGGTTTTTATTTTGACTCGAGCAGGGGGTGGATCCCGATCATAGACTGTAACGGTAGCCACGCCCCTCAGAACATACTCGACTTTATGGTCATTCTTTTTATAAATGGGACCATAATTTTCCAAAAAGAATATTATGACATGAGAAATGAGACTTTAAACTAGTGACTGGAAGCAGAAAGTATTGATGACCATGTTTATTAAGGTAATACAGTCTAGGTGAAGTTGGGCCCAAATACATGGACCTCTATTCAGTATTTAAGTCCGACGTCATTTTGTAGTGCTACGTCACGTCCGGGTCCAAGTGGCACCAGCTCCCGTCCGCGTCTCATTGTAAATAGAATATCTAAACGCGTGAATCTTTTTATAGGAAGCCATAGAGGGTTAAAATGGGTCTTAATGCTTCCAACTCGAGTAGAATTATTAATGTTTTGTACAAGTGTCCATGACAACAAAAATATATGATGTGGAGACAATAAAGACTATTATTATCATTATTATTGAAGGTGGTAACAGTCCATTTGCTCTGTAAAATATTTCGGGGGCATATTTAGAATGTGTGCAGGGTTGAGTATGTTGAATCTAGTTTGCAATTAATGAGGATTTTGTTGACACAATAAAATAAAATGGCGATAGTATTCCATGTGGGGCAGACGGCCTGTCACAGCCAGATTTGGGAGAGCAGCGCATCTTTGTTGTTGCGAGGAAAGCGGTAACATGAGACTTTCGTGGTTGTTTTCGTCTCAGATTTAGTCCGACGGAGCGTCACAGTATAACTCTATGGGGACACAAAAGCGACACAAAAGTAGGACCCGGAAGTATCTCAGGAGGGGGCGCTCACGTCAGGGCTAAAATACTGAATGGAGCTATGGGGTTTTTTGGGCCCAAAGACAGCGCCACAACGCTTCAGACAGTATTGGCATCACTGTCCCCTGGAGGACGCACGCTCCATCTCATCTCACTCCCCCCCCTTAACCCATTCTGACCGGGCACCCATTTTGGTGTCGGCATCATGTTATGCTTTATCTATTGAAAAATAGCAGATCTACAAGCTCGTATCGCGCCACCGAGTGGCGCGATACGAGCTTGTAGGTCTGCTATTTTTGAAAAATCGAAGAACGACTGACATTTTTTTAGAATCTGATCTCAGGTCAGAATGGGTTAATCAGACCAGTGTGTGTCCAGTGGAAACCTCGTTATGAATCTGATCTCAGGTCAGAATGGGTTAACCCATTCTGGGTTAACCCATTCTGACCGGGCACCCATTTTGGTGTTAGCATCATGTTATGCTTTAGCTATTGAAAAATAGCAGATCTACAAGCTCATAGCGCGCCACCGAGTGGCGCGCTATGAGCTTGTAGGTCTGCTATTTTTGGAAAATCGAAGAACGACTGACATTTTTTTAGAATCTGATCTCAGGTCAGAATGGGTTCATCAGACCCAGTGTTTGTCCAGTGGAAACCTCGTATGAATCTGATCTCAGGTCAGAATGGGTTCATCAGACCAGTGTGTGTCCCAGTGGAAACCTCGTATAGAATCTGATCTCAGGTCAGAATGGGTTAAGTCTCTGAAGTCCTTGTCTACTGTCTGGACTTACGTCTCTGAAGTCCTTGTCTAGCGTCTGGACTTACGTCTCTGAAGTCCTTGTCTAGCGTCTGGACTTACGTCTCTGAAGTCCTTGTCTACTGTCTGGACTTACGTCTCTGAAGTCCTTGTCTACCGTCTGGACTTACGTCTCTGAAGTCCTTGTCTACCGTCTGGACTTACGTCTCTGAAGTCCTTGTCTACCATCTGGACTTACGTCTCTGAAGTCCTTGTCTAGCGTCTGGACTTACGTCTCTGAAGTCCTTGTCTAGCGTCTGGACTTACGTCTCTGAAGTCCTTGTCCACCGTCTGGACTTACGTCTCTGAAGTCCTTGTCCACCGTCTGGACTTACGTCTCTGAAGTCCTTGTCTAGCGTCTGGACTTACGTCTCTGAAGTCCTTGTCTACCGTCTTGACTTACGTCTCTGAAGTCCTTGTCCACCGTCTGGACGAGGAGCACTTGGTTTCTGTAAGTGGTCACGATGGTGGCCGGGCTGGAGTTCTGCAGAACGAAGCCCTTGTAGACGGTCTGCTGGAAGACCGGCGGGAAGCTGTTCTCCGCCACCACGTTCACCAACGCTGTCGTCACGCTGTACTTGTTGGGGTCGTTCAGCTGAGACGCCTGTAGGGGGCGTCGGAGGACATGTTTGTGGTACACAGAATTACACCGTTTTTTACACTTATGCGGCACACAGTGGTGGTCAATTGTTTTACTTAAGTAAAAGTATACCAATACTGCAATTTAGAACTACCGGTACTTCGTTACAAGTAAAAAGTACGGAATTGAAAATGTACTTGAGTAAAAGTACAAAAGTATTGGCATCAAAATGTACTTAAAGTACTAAAAGTAAATGTACTCATTGTGCAGAATGTCCCATTTCACAAGTTGAAAATGTGTACAAAAGCTATTGAAAATAGCAGATCTACAAGCTCACAATGCGTCGCGATGCATTGTGAGCTTGTAGATCGGTTATTTTCAAATGGCCGAAGTGTATGGGGTTGAAGTGGTTAATGTATGTTTTCTGATCAAAATTAAAATCTCCAAAGTAACTAGTAACGTAAAGTTTTCAAATAATTGTAGTGAAGTAAAAGTAAAAATGTTGTCTCTGAGATGTAGAGGAGTAAAAGTATTGGAAATTGGAAATACTCAAGTAAAGTACAAATACGTCAAAATTGTACTTAACAGTACAGTACTTAAGTAAAATTACTTAGTTACTTTCCACCACTGGCGGTACATTTGAAACAGTAAAAAAAACAGAAGGATTTGTGAGATATTTCTACCATGATACGCAGTCTGAACGTCGATGTCGGCCCTCTGTCTTCCACACGTCTAGTTAGCGTGATTTCTCCAGTCTCGTCGTTGATGGAGAATCTGCCGCCGTCGGCGCCTGATGGGTCCCAAACACAGACACACCTCAAAGCAGTGGCGTGCACAGATAGCCACTGGGGGGTGCTAGAGCACCCCCTGCCCTTTTGGCAATGTGCTCAAAAAAAAAATAACGTTTTATTTTTTTTCTTAATTTGTAGTGTGTGGACCATGCGGTGACACTGATCAAATCTTGATAAAAAACGCTTCTACTATATTATTTAGGCCCCCACAATCTAAAGCTATGTTTCTATGTCAGTGGTTCTTCGATAAAAAAATAAATAGCAGACCTACAAGCTCGTAGCGCGCCACTCGGTGGCGCGCTATGAGCTTGTAGCTATTTTTCATATATATAGCTATATAGCTAAAGCACCAAAATGGGTTCCCGCCCCAAAATGCGCTGCACAAGGTGCCCTTTTTTTCACTTGAGCACCTGCCCCTCTAAATGTCTGTGCACGCCACTGCCTAAAAGAGCCTGATGGGTCCCAAACCCTGATGGGTCCCAAACACAGACACACCTCAAAGAGCCTGATGGGTCCCAAACACAGACACACCTCAAAGAGCCTGATGGGTCCCAAACACAGACGCACCTCAAAGAGCCTGCATTCAAGGACTCGCTCACCGTATAGAAACTAGAAGTAAAACTCCTTAGACTGAGACTTAAGAAAATATTTTTTCCTTTATTTTATCATGCTCATAAAGTGCTCGGTGCTCATGGTGCAATTAAAAAGCAATCGTTTTGGTCCTCAGACCTTCGTCAGTGCCATTTGATTTAAAAAGCAATCGTTTTGGTCCTCAGACCTTCGTCGGTGCCATTTGATTTTCACAGACAAAGAACTTGCTCTTTTAAGAGCTCCAAAAACAATACAGCTCAGGTGCTGATAATTGCTAATTACTAACAATAAATGGTAAATGGTGCATTTATATAGCGCCTTTATGAAAGGCGCTTTACAAAGATTGTGCATTACATTCACCCATTCATACACACATTCATACACCGATGGCAGCGGAAACCATGCAAGGCACCAACTAGCACATCGGGAGCAATTAGGGGTTCAGTGTCTTGCTCAAGGACACTTCGACAGTAACTCTGGGGGAGCCCGGGTTCGAACTGGCAACCTTACGGTTACCATCCAGGCACTCTACCCCTGAGCCACCGCCGCCCCTGTGAGCTGTATTGTTTTGGAGCAAGTTCTTTGTCTGTGATAATCATATAGCACCGACGAAGGTCTGAGGACCGAAACGATTGCTTTTTAATTGCACTTTGAGCACAGAGCACTTTAGGAGCATGATAAAATATAGGAAAACATATTTTCCTGTCAAAGTCTCCTTTATGTTTTTGAGACCACCGTTACCGTAGTCAAGTTTTGGAAAAAAAGGACGAAGAAAGGCGCAACAGTTTTCTCAGTGCTTCTGCATTTAACCCATTCTGACCGGGCACCCATTTTGGTGTTAGCATCATGTTATGCTTTAGCTATTGAAAAATAGCAGATCTACAAGCTCATATCGCGCCACCGAGTGGCGCGATACGAGCTTGTAGGTCTGCTATTTTTAAAAAATCGAAGACACTTTTAGAATCTGATCTCAGGTCAGAATGGGTTAATAATGAAACTGTCAGGATGTAATAGACATTTTTAGAATCTGATCTCAGGTCAGAATGGGTCAAGGACTAACATGCCGATTTGCTCAGACACATTATGACGTAAATTCTCCTCTCATTGTCAACGGCAAAATGTGACACGAGCTATTACAAAGAGCTGTATATAGGAGGGGCTATATAGCACCCCTCAAAAAGAGAAATGCATCGTTTGTCACATGTTGGAAGATCATAGTGTGTCCTGGGTGTGTACGACCAGGGACGTACACACATAGACATCAAAGGGGGCTTCGGCCCCTGCCCTTTTACCCGTCTGTAAAACAACTGCCCTTTTACCCGTCTGTAAAACAACTGCCCTTTTACCCGTCTGTAAAACAACTGCCCTTTTACCCGTCTGTAAAACAACTGCCCTTTTACCCGTCTGTAAAACAACTGCCCTTTTACCCGTCTGTAAAACAACTGCCCTTTTACCCGTCTGTAAAACAACTGCCCTTTTACCCGTCTGTAAAACAACTGCCCTTTTACCCGTCTGTAAAACAGCTGCCCTTTTACCCGTCTGTAAAACAACTTTACCCGTCTGTAAAACAACTGCCCTTTCACCCGTCTGTAAAACAACTGCCCTTTTACCCGTCTGTAAAACAACTGCCCTTTTACCAGTCTGTAAAACAACTGCCCTTTTTACCCGTCTGTAAAACAACTGCCCTTTTTACCCGTCTGTAAAACAACTGCCCTTTTACCAGTCTGTAAAACAACTGCCCTTTTACCCGTCTGTAAAACAACTGCCCTTTTACCCGTCTGTAAAACAACTGCCCTTTTACCCGTCTGTAAAACAACTGCCCCCTTTTACCAGTCTGTAAAACAACTGCCCTTTTACCCGTCTGTAAAACAACTGCCCTTTTACCCGTCTGTAAAACAGCTGCCCTTTTACCCGTCTGTAAAACAACTGCCCTTTTACCCGTCTGTAAAACAGCTGCCCTTTTACCCGTCTGTAAAACAAATGCCCTTTTACCCGTCTGTAAAACAAATGCCCTTTTACCCGTCTGTAAAACAACTGCCCTTTTACCCGTCTGTAAAACAAATGCCCTTTTACCCGTCTGTAAAACAGCTGCCCTTTTACCCGTCTGTAAAACAGCTGCCCTTTTACCCGTCTGTAAAACAACTGCCCTTTTACCCGTCTGTAAAACAACTGCCCTTTTTACCCGTCTGTAAAACAACTGCCCTTTTACCCGTCTGTAAAACAACTGCCCTCTCCAGACCACGAATGCAGCATTTACTACATGGTGAAAGAAATGCAAAATGCCCTCCGCTCCTTTCCATGCCATACCGGAAGGAAGGCACCATTCAGGAGAATTACTTTTTTGCCCAAAGTCTCCTGAACTTGAACACATGTATTGTACATTGAACACATTTGTTTATAAATCCATGTCGTACGCACACCATACATGGGGTTACAGTGCTGGGTTGCACCTCGAAAATATTTTAGCTATTTTTGTCCAAAAAAACAAGAGTTATGCCTTAACCCATTTTGGGGCGGGAACCCATTTTGGTGTTAGCATTATGTTATGCTTTAGCTATTGAGAAATAGCAGATCTATAAGCTCATAGCTTGTAGGTCTGCTATTTTTTTTTTAAATTGAAGAACCACTGACATAGAAACATAGCTTTTTCAGAAAACTGTCAGGATGTAGAAGAAATTTTTATAATCAAAATGGTTTAACCCATTCTGACCGGGCACCCATTTTGGTGTCAGCATCATGTTATGCTTTAGCTATTGAAAAATAGCAGATCTACAAGCTCATATCGCGCCACCGAGTGGCGCGATACGAGCTTGTAGATCTGCTATTTTTTGAAAAATCGAAGAACGACTGACATTTTTAGAATCTGATCTCAGGTCAGAATGGGTTCATCAGACCAGTGTGTGTCCAGTGGAAACCTCGTATGAATCTGATCTCAGGTCAGAATGTGTTAATCACCTGAAAGCAGCGTGTAGGTCAGAGGAGTGGCCAGGCTCCTGTCTCCGTCCTCTGCACGGATCGGTCCTGGAGAGAACTCCAGAACCACATCCTGTAAACGCACAGTGGGCACAGGGTTGGTTTTGGGCAGCACATTTCTATTTTAGTTTTAGTCATGGTCTCTGGACTGAAACTTCATTTATAGTTTCTTATAGTCACATTTTAGTCACCTGGAATGTTTTAGTGTTTAGTGTCTAGTTTTAGTCGACTAAATCTACAGTTGATTTCGTCAACTAAAATGTATTTTGGCGTGCCTTGATGCTGTAATGTTGTAATGACAGATTTTACACCAAGTGTAAAATGACTTATACTGGATCTCTTGTCCACTATTCCCTTCCTAACATTTTAGTCTAGTTTTTATTTGTTGACGAAGTCTTAGTTTTAGTCATCATGGCTCACTTCATTTAGTTTCCATTTAGTTTCAGTTTCAGTCATCTTTCGTCTTTGTATTAGTCGCCAAAATCAACACTGTAATGGAAGAGTTTGCTGCATCTAAATATAAACCAAACCTTTGCTACTCCACCACGCTTCACCATGGTTCACCACGGTTCACCATGGTTCACCACGCTTCACCACGGTTCACCACGGTTCACCATGGTTCACCACGCTTCACCACGGTTCACCACGGTTCACCACGGTTCACCACGCTTCACCACGGTTCACCACGGTTCACCACGCTTCACCACGGTTCACCATGGTTCACCACGGTTCACCACGGTTCACCACGCTTCACCACGGTTCACCACGGTTCACCATGGTTCACCACGCTTCACCACGCTTCACCACGGTTCACCATGGTTCACCATGGTTCACCACGCTTCACCACGGTTCACCACGGTTCACCACGGTTCACCACGGTTCACCACGGTTCACCACGGTTCACCACGCTTCACCACGGTTCACCACGGTTCACCACGGTTCACCACGGTTCACCACGGTTCACCACGGTTCACCACGCTTCACCACGGTTCACCACGGTTCACCACGGTTCACCATGGTTCACCACGCTTCACCATGGTTCACCACGCTTCACCACGCTTCACCACGGTTCACCACGGTTCACCACGGTTCACCACGGTTCACCCTTAGAGTATATATGAACCAAACCTTTGCTACTCCACCACGCTTCACCATGGTTCACCACGGTTCACCATGGTTCACCACGCTTCACCACGGTTCACCACGGTTCACCACGCTTCACCACGGTTCACCACGGTTCACCACGGTTCACCACGGTTCACCATGGTTCACCACGCTTCACCACGGTTCACCCTTAGAGTATATATGAACCAAACCTTTGCTACTCCACCACGCTTCACCATGGTTCACCACGGTTCACCATGGTTCACCACGGTTCACCACGGTTCACCACGGTTCACCATGGTTCACCACGCTTCACCACGGTTCACCATGGTTCACCACGGTTCACCACGGTTCACCACGCTTCACCACGGTTCACCACGCTTCACCACGCTTCACCACGGTTCACCATGGTTCACCATGGTTCACCACGCTTCACCACGGTTCACCACGGTTCACCATGGTTCACCACGCTTCACCACGGTTCACCCTTAGAGTATATATGAACCAAACCTTTGCTACTCCACCACGCTTCACCATGGTTCACCACGGTTCACCATGGTTCACCACGCTTCACCACGGTTCACCACGGTTCACCATGGTTCACCACGCTTCACCACGGTTCACCACGGTTCACCACGGTTCACCACGGTTCACCACGGTTCACCACGGTTCACCACGGTTCACCACGGTTCACCACGCTTCACCACGGTTCACCACGCTTCACCACGGTTCACCATGGTTCACCACGGTTCACCACGGTTCACCACGGTTCACCACGGTTCACCACGGTTCACCACGGTTCACCATGGTTCACCACGGTTCACCACGGTTCACCACGGTTCACCACGGTTCACCATGGTTCACCACGCTTCACCACGCTTCACCACGGTTCACCACGGTTCACCATGGTTCACCACGGTTCACCACGGTTCACCACGGTTCACCACGGTTCACCACGCTTCACCACGGTTCACCACGCTTCACCATGGTTCACCACGGTTCACCATGGTTCACCACGGTTCACCACGGTTCACCACGGTTCACCACGCTTCACCACGGTTCACCACGGTTCACCATGGTTCACCACGCTTCACCACGGTTCACCATGGTTCACCACGGTTCACCACGGTTCACCACGGTTCACCACGGTTCACCACGGTTCACCACGCTTCACCACGGTTCACCACGCTTCACCACGGTTCACCACGGTTCACCACGGTTCACCATGGTTCACCACGCTTCACCACGGTTCACCACGGTTCACCACGGTTCACCACGGTTCACCACGCTTCACCACGGTTCACCACGGTTCACCATGGTTCACCATGGTTCACCACGCTTCACCACGGTTCACCATGGTTCACCACGCTTCACCACGGTTCACCCTTAGAGTATATATGAACCAAACCTTTGCTACTCCACCACGCTTCACCATGGTTCACCACGGTTCACCATGGTTCACCACGCTTCACCACGGTTCACCACGGTTCACCATGGTTCACCACGCTTCACCACGGTTCACCATGGTTCACCACGGTTCACCACGGTTCACCACGCTTCACCACGGTTCACCACGGTTCACCACGCTTCACCACGGTTCACCATGGTTCACCACGGTTCACCACGGTTCACCACGCTTCACCACGGTTCACCACGGTTCACCATGGTTCACCACGCTTCACCACGCTTCACCACGGTTCACCATGGTTCACCATGGTTCACCACGCTTCACCACGGTTCACCACGGTTCACCACGGTTCACCACGGTTCACCACGGTTCACCACGGTTCACCACGCTTCACCACGGTTCACCACGGTTCACCACGGTTCACCACGGTTCACCACGGTTCACCACGGTTCACCACGCTTCACCACGGTTCACCACGGTTCACCACGGTTCACCACGCTTCACCACGGTTCACCACGGTTCACCACGGTTCACCATGGTTCACCACGCTTCACCATGGTTCACCACGCTTCACCACGGTTCACCACGGTTCACCACGGTTCACCACGGTTCACCATGGTTCACCACGCTTCACCACGGTTCACCCTTAGAGTATATATGAACCAAACCTTTGCTACTCCACCACGCTTCACCATGGTTCACCACGGTTCACCATGGTTCACCACGCTTCACCACGCTTCACCATGGTTCACCACGGTTCACCATGGTTCACCACGCTTCACCACGGTTCACCACGGTTCACCATGGTTCACCACGCTTCACCACGGTTCACCATGGTTCACCACGGTTCACCACGGTTCACCACGGTTCACCACGGTTCACCACGGTTCACCACGCTTCACCACGGTTCACCACGGTTCACCATGGTTCACCACGCTTCACCACGCTTCACCACGGTTCACCATGGTTCACCACGCTTCACCACGGTTCACCACGGTTCACCATGGTTCACCACGCTTCACCACGGTTCACCCTTAGAGTATATATGAACCAAACCTTTGCTACTCCACCACGCTTCACCATGGTTCACCACGGTTCACCATGGTTCACCACGCTTCACCACGGTTCACCCTTAGAGTATATATGAACCAAACCTTTGCTACTCCACCACGCTTCACCATGGTTCACCACGGTTCACCATGGTTCACCACGCTTCACCACGGTTCACCACGGTTCACCATGGTTCACCACGCTTCACCACGGTTCACCATGGTTCACCACGGTTCACCACGGTTCACCACGGTTCACCACGGTTCACCACGCTTCACCACGGTTCACCATGGTTCACCACGGTTCACCACGGTTCACCACGGTTCACCACGGTTCACCACGCTTCACCACGGTTCACCACGCTTCACCACGGTTCACCATGGTTCACCACGCTTCACCACGGTTCACCCTTAGAGTATATATGAACCAAACCTTTGCTACTCCACCACGCTTCACCATGGTTCACCACGGTTCACCATGGTTCACCACGCTTCACCACGGTTCACCACGGTTCACCATGGTTCACCACGCTTCACCACGGTTCACCACGGTTCACCACGGTTCACCACGGTTCACCACGGTTCACCACGGTTCACCACGGTTCACCACGGTTCACCACGCTTCACCACGGTTCACCACGCTTCACCACGGTTCACCATGGTTCACCACGGTTCACCACGGTTCACCACGGTTCACCATGGTTCACCACGCTTCACCACGCTTCACCACGGTTCACCACGGTTCACCATGGTTCACCACGGTTCACCACGGTTCACCACGGTTCACCACGGTTCACCACGCTTCACCACGGTTCACCACGCTTCACCACGGTTCACCATGGTTCACCACGGTTCACCACGGTTCACCACGGTTCACCATGGTTCACCACGCTTCACCACGGTTCACCACGGTTCACCATGGTTCACCACGGTTCACCACGCTTCACCACGGTTCACCATGGTTCACCACGGTTCACCACGGTTCACCCTTAGAGTATATATGAACCAAACCTTTGCTACTCCACCACGCTTCACCATGGTTCACCACGGTTCACCATGGTTCACCACGCTTCACCACGGTTCACCATGGTTCACCACGGTTCACCACGGTTCACCACGGTTCACCATGGTTCACCACGGTTCACCATGGTTCACCACGGTTCACCACGGTTCACCACGCTTCACCACGGTTCACCACGGTTCACCATGGTTCACCACGGTTCACCACGGTTCACCACGCTTCACCACGGTTCACCACGGTTCACCATGGTTCACCACGGTTCACCATGGTTCACCACGCTTCACCACGGTTCACCCTTAGAGTATATATGAACCAAACCTTTGCTACTCCACCACGCTTCACCACGGTTCACCACGGTTCACCATGGTTCACCACGCTTCACCACGGTTCACCCTTAGAGTATATATGAACCAAACCTTTGCTACTCCACCACGCTTCACCACGGTTCACCACGGTCCACCACGCTTCACCACGGTTCACCACGGTTCACCACGGTTCACCACGGTTCACCACGGTTCACCCTTAGAGTATATATGAACCAAACCTTTGCTACTCCACCACGGTTCACCCTTAGAGTATATATGAATAGAGACGCACCCGGAGGAAACCCTGAGGCCAAATGGACATAGTGGCTGGATTTGTCATTGGCAGTGTAGACGGGGTTGGTTCAGACTCACCTGTTGAGTCTCTGTGACGTTGGCAGTGTAGACGGGGTTGGTTCAGACTCACCTGTTGAGTCTCTGTGACGTTGGCAGTGTAGACGGGGTTGGTTCAGACTCACCTGTTGAGTGTCTGTGACGTTGGCAGTGTAGACGGGGTTGGTTCAGACTCACCTGTTGAGTCTCTGTGACGTTGGCAGTGTAGACGGGGTTGGTTCAGACTCACCTGTTGAGTGTCTGTGACGTTGGCAGTGTAGACGGGGTTGGTTCAGACTCACCTGTTGAGTCTCTGTGACGTTGGCAGTGTAGACGGGGTTGGTTCAGACTCACCTGTTGGGTGTCTGTGACGTTGGCAGTGTAGACGGGGTTGGTTCAGACTCACCTGTTGAGTCTCTGTGACGTTGGCAGTGTAGACGGGGTTGGTTCAGACTCACCTGTTGGGTCTCTGTGACGTTGGCAGTGTAGACAGGGTTGGTGCAGACTCACCTGTTGGGTGTCTGTGACGTTGGCAGTGTAGACGGGGTCGGTGCAGACTCACCTGTTGGGTGTCTGTGACGTTGGCAGTGTAGACGGGGTTGGTGCAGACTCACCTGTTGGGTCTCTGTGACGTTGGCAGTGTAGACGGGGTTGGTTCAGACTCACCTGTTGGGTGTCTGTGACGTTGGCAGTGTAGACGGGGTTGGTTCAGACTCACCTGTTGGGTCTCTGTGACGTTGGCAGTGTAGACGGGGTTGGTTCAGACTCACCTGTTGGGTGTCTGTGACGTTGGCAGTGTAGACGGGGTTGGTTCAGACTCACCTGTTGGGTGTCTGTGACGTTGGCAGTGTAGACGGGGTTGGTTCAGACTCACCTGTTGGGTGTCTGTGACGTTGGCAGTGTAGACGGGGTCGGTTCAGACTCACCTGTTGGGTGTCTGTGACGTTGGCAGTGTAGACGGGGTTGGTTCAGACTCACCTGTTGAGTCTCTGTGACGTTGGCAGTGTAGACGGGGTTGGTTCAGACTCACCTGTTGAGTCTCTGTGACGTTGGCAGTGTAGACGGGGTTGGTTCAGACTCACCTGTTGAGTCTCTGTGACGTTGGCAGTGTAGACGGGGTTGGTTCAGACTCACCTGTTGAGTCTCTGTGACGTTGGCAGTGTAGACGGGGTTGGTTCAGACTCACCTGTTGGGTGTCTGTGACGTTGGCAGTGTAGACGGGGTTGGTTCAGACTCACCTGTTGGGTCTCTGTGACATTGGCAGTGTAGACGGGGTTGGTTCAGACTCACCTGTTGGGTCTCTGTGACATTGGCAGTGTAGACGGGGTTGGTTCAGACTCACCTGTTGGGTGTCTGTGACGTTGGCAGTGTAGACGGGGTCGGTGCAGACTCACCTGTTGGGTCTCTGTGACGTTGGCAGTGTAGACGGGGTTGGTGCAGACTCACCTGTTGAGTCTCTGTGACGTTGGCAGTGTAGACGGGGTTGGTTCAGACTCACCTGTTGGGTCTCTGTGACGTTGGCAGTGTAGACGGGGTTGGTTCAGACTCACCTGTTGGGTGTCTGTGACGTTGGCAGTGTAGACGGGGTTGGTTCAGACTCACCTGTTGGGTCTCTGTGACGTTGGCAGTGTAGACGGGGTCGGTGCAGACTCACCTGTTGGGTCTCTGTGACGTTGGCAGTGTAGACGGGGTTGGTTCAGACTCACCTGTTGGGTCTCTGTGACGTTGGCAGTGTAGACGGGGTCGGTGCAGACTCACCTGTTGGGTGTCTGTGACGTTGGCAGTGTAGACGGGGTTGGTTCAGACTCACCTGTTGGGTCTCTGTGACGTTGGCAGTGTAGACGGGGTCGGTGCAGACTCACCTGTTGGGTGTCTGTGTCATTGGCAGTGTAGACGGGGTTGGTTCAGACTCACCTGTTGAGTCTCTGTGACGTTGGCAGTGTAGACGGGGTTGGTTCAGACTCACCTGTTGGGTGTCTGTGACGTTGGCAGTGTAGACGGGGTTGGTTCAGACTCACCTGTTGAGTGTCTGTGACGTTGGCAGTGTAGACGGGGTCGGTGCAGACTCACCTGTTGGGTCTCTGTGACGTTGGCAGTGTAGACGGGGTTGGTTCAGACTCACCTGTTGGGTGTCTGTGACGTTGGCAGTGTAGACGGGGTTGGTTCAGACTCACCTGTTGAGTGTCTGTGACGTTGACAGTGTAGACGGGGTCGGTGCAGACTCACCTGTTGAGTGTCTGTGACGTTGGCAGTGTAGACGGGGTCGGTGCAGACTCACCTGTTGGGTCTCTGTGACGTTGGCAGTGTAGACGGGGTCGGTGCAGACAGAGAGGTTGACGTTGGTAGAGGCTGGCGTGCAGGGGACAAACCGTGGGTACTGGTCGTCACCGTCCAGGACGTTCACCGCGACCGTGGCGGTCACGTTGTACCTCTCCATGGTGTTGGTTTCCTGTTAACGGCCGTTTTATTGATGTCAAACAGTGGAGATGCGAGCAAATAATGTGCTTTGATAACCGTCAGTATAGTGTAGCTCCAGCATTGCCACAACATACTGTAGTTTTGACCCCTTTTGGTGTTTTAAGCATTATGTTATACTTTAGCTATTGAAAACTAGCAGATCTGCTAGTTTTTTTTTTTATCGTGGAAATTAGGCGCAAATGCTTGAATATATATTCTTTCAGAGCGAACGTTTTTTAACTCAAATCTTTGCTTCTGGGGGGTCCCTGCAGAACAACATATTTTCAGATGGGGGTCAGCGGCCAATTACATATATCTTTGGGGGTCCTTGACATGAACTGGCAGGATTTAGAGGAGAATCGTCGTCGTCAAAATGGGTTAAGCAGAGTTGGTCATCTGTACCAGCTCAGTGAATGTACTCAATTGTATATTAGATCAGGGGCGAAACTACAATAAGGCGAGGACAGACCCGTCCAAATCCATTTTCTGCCTGGCCAAAATCCATACACTGAGGACAAAGAGAGGACAAAAACAAGACCTGAGAACTATTAGTGGACAGCTGATTGGCCGTTGCGGTAGAGCGCGACCCTCAATCACCCATTGGAATGTAAATGCATGCCTTTCAGCCTTTGTATCCTACTGTCTGGCAGGTATATCTCTTTGTATCCTACTGTCTGGCAGGTACTGTATATCTCTGTATCCTACTGTCTGGCAGGTATATCTCTGTATCCTACTGTCTGGCAGGTATATCTCTGTATCCTACTGTCTGGCAGGTATATCTCTTTGTATCCTACTGTCTGGCAGGTATATCTCTTTGTATCCTACTGTCTGGCAGGTATATCTCTTTGTATCCTACTGTCTGACAGGTATATCTCTTTGTATCCTACTGTCTGGCAGGCATATCTCTTTGTATCCTACTGTCTGGCAGGTATATCTCTTTGTATCCTACTGTCTGGCAGGTATATCTCTTTGTATCCTACTGTCTGGCAGGTATATCTCTTTGTATCCTACTGTCTGGCAGGTATATCTCTTTGTATCCTACTGTCTGGCAGGTATATCTCTTTGTATCCTACTGTCTGGCAGGTATATCTCTTTGTATCCTACTGTCTGGCAGGTATATCTTTGTATCCTACTGTCTGGCAGGTATATCTCTTTGTATCCTACTGTCTGGCAGGTATATCTCTTTGTATCCTACTGTCTGGCAGGTATATCTCTTTGTATCCTACTGTCTGGCAGGTATATCTCTGTATCCTACTGTCTGGCAGGTATATCTCTTTGTATCCTACTGTCTGACAGGTATATCTCTGTATCCTACTGTCTGGCAGGTATATCTCTGTATCCTACTGTCTGGCAGGTATATCTCTTTGTATCCTACTGTCTGGCAGGTATATCTCTGTATCCTACTGTCTGGCAGGTATATCTCTTTGTATCCTACTGTCTGACAGGTATATCTCTTTGTATCCTACTGTCTGGCAGGTATATCTCTGTATCCTACTGTCTGGCAGGTATATCTCTTTGTATCCTACTGTCTGGCAGGTATATCTCTTTGTATCCTACTGTCTGGCAGGTATATCTCTTTGTATCCTACTGTCTGGTAGGTATATCTCTCTGTATCCTACTGTCTGACAGGTATATCTCTTTGTATCCTACTGTCTGGCAGGTATATCTCTGTATCCTACTGTCTGGCAGGTTATATCTCTTTGTATCCTACTGTCTGGCAGGTATATCTCTTTGTATCCTACTGTCTGGCAGGTATATCTCTTTGTATCCTACTGTCTGGCAGGTATATCTCTCTGTATCCTACTGTCTGACAGGTATATCTCTTTGTATCCTACTGTCTGGCAGGTATATCTCTGTATCCTACTGTCTGGCAGGTATATCTCTTTGTATCCTACTGTCTGGCAGGTATATCTCTTTGTATCCTACTGTCTGGCAGGTATATCTCTTTGTATCCTACTGTCTGGCAGGTATATCTCTTTGTATCCTACTGTCTGGCAGGTATATCTCTTTGTATCCTACTGTCTGGCAGGTATATCTCTTTGTATCCTACTGTCTGGCAGGTATATCTCTTTGTATCCTACTGTCTGGCAGGTATATCTCTGTATCCTACTGTCTGGCAGGTATATCTCTGTATCCTACTGTCTGACAGGTATATCTCTTTGTATCCTACTGTCTGGCAGGTATATCTCTTTGTATCCTACTGTCTGGCAGGTATATCTCTGTATCCTACTGTCTGGCAGGTATATCTCTGTATCCTACTGTCTGACAGGTATATCTCTGTATCCTACTGTCTGACAGGTATATCTCTTTGTATCCTACTGTCTGACAGGTATATCTCTTTGTATCCTACTGTCTGACAGGTATATCTCTTTGTATCCTACTGTCTGGCAGGTATATCTCTTTGTATCCTACTGTCTGACAGGTATATCTCTTTGTATCCTACTGTCTGGCAGGTATATCTCTTTGTATCCTACTCATCTGGCAGGTATATCTCTTTGTATCCTACTGTCTGGCAGGTATATCTCTTTGTATCCTACTCATCTGGCAGGTATATCTCTTTGTATCCTACTGTCTGGCAGGTATATCTCTTTGAAAACCTTTAGTGCTACGATTGTGCGCGGGGTGCGCCAGTAATGCTGGCTTTAACCCATTTTGAGCGGGAACCCTTTTTGGTGTTTTAAACATTATGTTATGATTTAGCTATTGAAAAATAGCAGATCTAAAGCTCATAGCGCGCCACCGAGTGGTGTGCTACGAGCCTATACATCTACACTATAGCTGAATATAGGCGGGGCTGGCGGCTAGCGCCCCTCAAAAAGAAAGATTAATGTATTACCATGGCGTAGATGACCAACTGCAGCTGTGTTTTGGTCTCGTAGTCCAGAGGCTTGTCCAGAACAACATTCCCACTGTTGGGCAAATCTATCCTGAAGTAGCTGGAGTCAGGCTGAATGAAGAATATTACATGTTGAGTCAGTAGAATGTTACATGTTGAGTCAGTAGAATATTACATGTTGAGTCAGTAGAATATTACATGTTGAGTCAGTAGAATATTACATGTTGAGTCAGTAGAATATTACATGTTGAGTCAGTAGAATATTACATGTTCAGTCAGTAGAATATTACATGTTGAGTCAGTAGAATATTACATGTTCAGTCAGTAGAATATTACATGTTCAGTCAGTAGAATATTACATGTTCAGTCAGTAGAATATTACATGTTGAGTCAGTAGAATATTACATGTTGAGTCAGTAGAATATTACATGTTGAGTCAGTAGAATATTACATGTTCAGTCAGTAGAATATTACATATTGAGTCAGTAGAATATTACATGTTGAGTCAGTAGAATATTACATGTTCAGTCAGTAGAATATTACATGTTCAGTCAGTAGAATATTACATGTTGAGTCAGTAGAATATTACATGTTCAGTCAGTAGAATATTACATGTTGAGTCAGTAGAATATTACATGTTCAGTCAGTAGAATATTACATGTTCAGTCAGTAGAATATTACATGTTCAGTCAGTAGAATATTACATGTTGAGTCAGTAGAATATTACATGTTGAGTCAGTAGAATATTACATGTTGAGTCAGTAGAATATTACATGTTGAGTCAGTAGAATGTTACATGTTGAGTCAGTAGAATAGTACATGTTGAGTCAGTAGAATATTACATGTTGAGTCAGTAGAATATTACATGTTGAGTCAGTAGAATATTACATGTTGAGTCAGTAGAATATTACATGTTGAGTCAGTAGAATATTACATGTTGAGTCAGTAGAATATTACATGTTGAGTCAGTAGAATATTACATGTTGAGTCAGTAGAATATTACATGTTGAGTCAGTAGAATATTACATGTTGAGTCAGTAGAATAGTACATGTTGAGTCAGTAGAATATTACATGTTGAGTCAGTAGAATATTACATGTTGAGTCAGTAGAATATTACATGTTGAGTCAGTAGAATATTACTTGTTGAGTCAGTAGAATATTACATGTTGATTCAGTAGAATATTACATGTTGAGTCAGTAGAATATTACATGTTGAGTCAGTAGAATATTGCATGTTGAGTCAGTAGAATATTGCATGTTGAGTCAGTAGAATATTACATGTTCAGTCAGTAGAATATTACATGTTGAGTCAGTAGAATATTACATGTTGAGTCAGTAGAATATTACATGTTGAGTCAGTAGAATATTACATGTTGAGTCAGTAGAATATTACATGTTGAGTCAGTAGAATATTGCATGTTGAGTCAGTAGAATAGTACATGTTGAGTCAGTAGAATATTACATGTTGAGTCAGTAGAATATTACATGTTGAGTCAGTAGAATATTACATGTTGAGTCAGTAGAATATTACATGTTGAGTCAGTAGAATATTACATGTTGAGTCAGTGGAATATTACATGTTGAGTCAGTGGAATATTACATGTTGAGTCAGTAGAATATTACATGTTGAGTCAGTAGAATATTGCATGTTGAGTCAGTAGAATATTACTTATTGTTTGTTTGTCATGTTTGTTTGTTTGTCATGTTTATTTCGAATATGCCAATAAACAGAACAATTCCTTGCAATTCACAATGAAAAATAATTTAAATAACAAAGTTAACAGAAAAAATAGCAAGAAGAAATAAAAGGAAAATACAATAAATAAATCTAAGCATATCCGAAAAGGAGTGAGAAGAAGTAAAAACTTATAAACTCCCACCCCTCTTTAACTGAAATTACTTTTCAGTTACACATACATCTGTATTATACGTAATCCAAAGATTGTCTATTTTAATATATAGACAATTTAATACCCATATAACAAAACATTCTACACAAATATAATATAATATATAATATACATAAATATAATATATTTTGAGTACTCATGAAATCAATTTTCTTCCTCCCTGTATCTTGAAAATATCATGTTTTTGTACATTGCTTTAAATTGATTGATGCTTGGACATTGCTTTTGTTCCTTGCTCAAGCTTTTCCAAAGTGTTACACCAGAAATGGAAATGCAGAAACTTTTCAATGTGGTATTACGATTTAAAGTTTTAAAGTTGTGTTCTCCCCTCAGATTATAACCTCCCTCCCGATCATGAAACAGATTTTGAATATTTGCTGGTAATTTATGGTTCTTGGCTTTGTACATTGTTATTGCTGTCTGGTACGCTACAATGTCTGTGAATTTGAGCAATTTTGATTGTATAAAAAGTGGATTTGTGTGTTCCAGATAACCAACCTTGTGAATAGTCCTTATTGCTCTCTTTTGCAAAATGACAAGTGAATGAATTGATGTTTTGTAGTTGTTACCCCATACCTCAGCACAGTAATGGAAATATGGCAAAACTAAGGAACAGTAGAGGGTCAGTAGAATATTACATGTTGAGTCAGTAGTTAGTGGTCGTCGCCAAATTATTTTGGGGGGTCCCCAAATTAAAAAAGAAAAAAAGGGGTGGTAGGTAATGGTAAATGATGTAGGTAATGGAGTCTCATACCAATGACTGGTCAATGATGTAGGTAATGGTGTCTCCGTCTGCATCCACTGCCTTGACTCTGAAGACCACAGAGTTGACTGCTGTGAGCTGCAGACAGAGAGGTAAAAAACATCCATTGGTGCTGCTATTTCTGGATACTCATCATGTCAACATGTCAACAGTCATGGCAGCCTCGTACAGTTTATTGTTGCTGTCGGGCAGAAACCTTCAATACCCTGATTTATAGTTTGAGTTTGAGCTATGACCTCATAGTCTGGCAGTCGTGGGGGGGGGGGGGGGGGGCTGTGGAGTGGGACATTTGGTATATCGTCTTTTTTATTTGGCCTAAAATATTGTCTATATTATACACACATTCATGAGTCCACTGGGGGTTTACCATTAACCCATTCTGACCGGGCACCCATTTTGGTGTCAGCATCATGTCATGCTTTAGCTATTGAAAAATAGCAGATCTACAAGCTCATATCGCGCCACCGAGTGGCGCGATACGAGCTTGTAGGTCTGCTATTTTTTGAAAAATCGAAGAACGACTGACTTTTTTAAATCTGATCTCAGGTCAGAATGGGTCAATCAGACCAGTGTGTGTCCGGCGGAAACCTCGTGTGAATCTGATCTCAGGTCAGAATGGGTTAACATCCTATATAAGGCATTCATTATGCTCTAAGTAGCATGTGACAAACTAGGGGGTTTTCATGATTCTGGATCCATTCCAAGCGTTAGTTTTGCACACACAACACTCCTTGGGCTAAAAACAGCCATAGCCACTTGTCCAAATGTGCCCAAAATGTGCTGACCTCACCACATTTGTGATGACGGCTATGGCCGTTTTTAGCCCAGGGAGTGTTTTTTGTGCTAAACTAATGTTTGGCATGGATTCAGAATCATGAAAACCCCCTAGTTTGACATGTCACATGTTACTTAAAGCATAAGGAAAGTTTGACATTTTTGCCTGCCATAGGATGTTAATGTTAGGGTCACATAATTGCCCCTATTAAATGCTCAATACAGACAGCCTTATGCTTATGTTACACCAGATATAGAGATTATGTTACACCAGATTTAGACATTATGTTACACCAGATATAGACATTATACACCAGTCAGATCTAGGCGAGGATCTGAAAAGATCCCAGTTTGTACCTCGCTGATGTGAAAGGGTTGTATCGTCTCCTCCAGGAAGCTTGGCCTGTTGTCGTTTTCATTGAGGATCTCGACCATCACCTTGTATCGACTCTGGGGGACGGATGGAGACAGCCTTCATTATGGGTGAGTGAGTCTTTCATTCTCAGTAGCACTATTAATAATACTAATAATACTAATAATAATAATGTACTGCTTGGACACATGCTCATTTTCTGGCATACCTGTAATATGTCATTGTCATAGCATTTCAACTCCGCCATAAGGAGAGACCCCAGAACCTTTCAGGGCAAAACAACAACATTGGGAGAATTAATGTTGAGCTTGACCAACGGTAAAACGGTATAACGGTAAAACGGCAGTAAAGCAGGGACGTGCAGACCACTGTCTACTGACTATATAATAATAATATTATACCAACTCAACATGTAATATTCTACTGACTGAACATGTAATATTCTACTGACTGAACATGTAATATTCTACTGACTGAACATGTAATATTCTACTGACTCAACATGTAACATTCTACTGACTCAACATGTAACATTCTACTGACTGAACATGTAATATTCTACTGACTCAACATGTAATATTCTACTGACTGAACATGTAATATTCTACTGACTCAACATGTAATATTCTACTGACTGAACATGTAATATTCTACTGACTGAACATGTAATATTCTACTGACTGAACATGTAATATTCTACTGACTCAACATGTAACATTCTACTGACTGAACATGTAATATTCTACTGACTCAACATGTAATATTCTACTGACTGAACATGTAATATTCTACTGACTCAACATGTAATATTCTACTGACTGAACATGTAATATTCTACTGACTGAACATGTAATATTCTACTGACTGAACATGTAATATTCTACTGACTCAACATGTAACATTCTACTGACTGAACATGTAATATTCTACTGACTCAACATGTAACATTCTACTGACTCAACATGTAATATTCTACTGACTGAACATGTAATATTCTACTGACTCAACATGTAATATTCTACTGACTCAACATGTAATATTCTACTGACTATAATAATAATATTATACCGACTCAACATGTAATATTCTACTGACTGAACATGTAATATTCTACTGACTCAACATGTAATATTCTACTGACTCAATATGTAATATTCTACTGACTGAACATGTAATATTCTACTGACTCAACATGTAACATTCTATTGACTCAACATGTAATATTCTACTGACTCAACATGTAATATTCTACTGACTCAACATGTAATATTCTACTGACTCAACATGTAATATTCTACTGACTCAACATGTAATATTCTACTGACTCAACATGTAATATTCTACTGACTCAACATGTAATATTCTACTGACTCAACATGTAATATTCTACTGACTCAACATGTAATATTCTACTGACTCAACATGTAATATTCTACTGACTCAACATGTAATATTCTACTGACTCAACATGTAATATTCTACTGACTCAACATGTAATATTCTACTGACTATAATAATAATATTATACCGACTCAACATGTAATATTCTACTGACTGAACATGTAATATTCTACTGACTCAACATGTAACATTCTATTGACTCAACATGTAATATTCTACTGACTCAACATGTAATATTCTACTGACTCAACATGTAATATTCTACTGACTCAACATGTAATATTCTACTGACTCAACATGTAATATTCTACTGACTGAACATGTAATATTCTACTGACTCAACATGTAACATTCTACTGACTCAACATGTAATATTCTACTGACTGAACATGTAATATTCTACTGACTCAACATGTAATATTCTACTGACTCAACATGTAATATTCTACTGACTCAACATGTAATATTCTACTGACTCAACATGTAATATTCTACTGACTCAACATGTAATATTCTACTGACTCAACATGTAATATTCTACTGACTCAACATGTAATATTCTACTGACTTAACATGTACTGACTCAACATGTAATATTCTACTGACTCAACATGTAATATTCTACTGACTCAACATGTAATATTCTACTGACTCAACATGTAATATTCTACTGACTCAACATGTAACATTCTACTGACTCAACATGTAATATTCTACTGACTCAACATGTAATGTTCTACTGACTGAATATGTAATATTCTACTGACTCAACATGTAACATTCTACTGACTCAACATGTAACATTCTACTGACTCAACATGTAACATTCTACTGACTCAACATGTAATATTCTACTGACTCAACATGTAATATTCTACTGACTCAACATGTAATATTCTACTGACTCAACATGTAATATTCTACTGACTCAACATGTAACATTCTACTGACTCAACATGTAACATTCTACTGACTCAACATGTAATATTCTACTGACTCAACATGTAATATTCTACTGACTCAACATGTAATATTCTACTGACTCAACATGTAATATTCTACTGACTCAACATGTACTGACTCAACATGTAATATTCTACTGACTCAACATGCAATATTCTACTGACTCAACATGTAATATTCTACTGACTCAACATGTAATATTCTACTGACTCAACATGTAATATTCTACTGACTCAACATGTAATATTCTACTGACTCAACATGTAATATTCTACTGACTCAAGTGAGCGAAAATAGCTGATCTATAAGCTCGGCTATTTACTGGAGATGCGGTGTACCGACACCGAAACAAATTTGTTCAACGCAAAAAAATGCTGCGTTCAAAACAAGTTTAGGGGAACAGGGAGGAAAAAAAGCAATTCTCCTGAACGCTGCCCTCCTCCGGTATGGCATGGAGAGGAGAGGCATTTGCATTTATTTCACCGTGTAGTAAATGCTGCATTCGTGGTCTGGTTATAAGGTGGTTTCACACTGGGCACGTTTTTCGGGAAAACCGACAGAGAATCGCCGCAAAAAATCCGAAAAACGCGCTCTGTGTGCCCGGGACCTTTAATCCATTTTGGGGGGCGGGAACCCCTTTTGGTGTTAGCATTTTGCTATGCTTTAGCTATTGAAAAAATAGCAGATCTACAAGCTCATAGCGCGCCACCGAGTGGCGTGCTACGAGCGTCGAGCTTGTAGGTCTGCTATTTTAGAAAAATCAAAGAACGACTGACATAGAAATCTTTTTCAGAAAACTGTCAGGATGTAGAAGACATTTTTAGAATCTGATCTCAGGTCAGCAGGGGCTGAAGGCAAGCCTCCTTTTGATGTCTTATGTGTGCTCGTCCCCGGCAGTAAGAATTCTTCCGGTAACAGCTTTTCAGCTGCTGGAGTGGACAGTACTGTACAGTACCTCTCACTAGACACTATAGTACCACTGTTACTGTACCTCTCACTAGACACTAGTACCACTGTTACTGTACCTCTCACTAGACACTAGTACCACTGTTACTGTACCTCTCGGTCCAGAACTCTCGTAGAGGAGTTCAGTCGTATGCTCTGACCCGATAAGTAGAGCCAGTCGGCGTTCTCTCCCACGAGGCACATGCGAACTGTGTGACCATTGGCCCCCCCGTGGTGGTCTCCTCCTCCGTTGACGCCGAGGTTTGCGACAAACTGTCCGAAGGGGCTGTTCTCTCTGACCGTTGCAAAGATATCTGACCCACCCAGGCACCTGCTGGCTGGTCAGGAGTATTAACAGACATGTGTTAACATAAAGATATCTGACCCACCCAGGCACCTGCTGGCTGGTCAGGAGTATTAACAGACATGTGTTAACATAAAGATATCTGACCCACCCAGGCACCTGCTGGCTGGTCAGGAGTATTAACAGACATGTGTTAACATAAAGATATCTGACCCACCCAGGCACCTGCTGGCTGGTCAGGAGTATTAACAGACATGTGTTAACATATACTACACGTTACCTTACGTGCAGTTCTTAAATAAGTTCTTTAGGTTCCGTTGTAACCTACCTGTAACGGCGTGGTGACATAGTCCGACTGCCAGCTGCCAGAAGAGCATCCTGGATGGGCTCAGCATCTTCCCCTGTGGTCCGCCAGTTTCACAGCCCCACCTGGAAACCACAACGTTAGCCTGTAGTTTAACTCAGTACTTCTTCTACTGTATGCAAAACCTTTCTCTAGAGAGTATCTCCCGATACTGTATTGGTATCGGAAAAGTATCGGATCGGCCCTTAATTGGGACATATCGGGTCACATCGGTATCTGTGAATATGCCAGTCTAACCAGCGATCCCACACAGGGGTAAGGGGTTGACACTATGCCAGTCTAACCAGTGATCCCACACAGGGGTAAGGGGTCGACACTATGCCAGTCTAACCAGCGATCCCACACAGGGGTAAGGGGTCGACACTATGCCAGTCTAACCAGCGATCCCACACAGGGGTAAGGGGTCGACACTATGCCAGTCTAACCAGCGATCCCACACAGGGGTAAGGGGTCGACACTATGCCAGTCTAACCAGTGATCCCGCACAGGGGTAAGGGGTCGACACTATGCCAGTCTAACCAGTGATCCCACACAGGGGTAAGGGGTCGACACTATGCCAGTCTAACCAGCGATCCCACACAGGGGTAAGGGGTCGACACTATGCCAGTCTAACCAGTGATCCCGCACAGGGGTAAGGGGTCGACACTATGCCAGTCTAACCAGCGATCCCACACAGGGGTAAGGGGTCGACACTATGCCAGTCTAACCACCGATCCCACACAGGGGTAAGGGGTCGACACTATGCCAGTCTAACCAGTGATCCCACACAGGGGTAAGGGGTCGACACTATGCCAGTCTAACCAGCGATCCCACACAGGGGTAAGGGGTCGACACTATGCCAGTCTAACCAGTGATCCCACACAGGGGTAAGGGGTCGACACTATGCCAGTCTAACCAGTGATCCCACACAGGGGTAAGGGGTCGACACTATGCCAGTCTAACCAGTGATCCCACACAGGGGTAAGGGGTCGACACTATGCCAGCCTAACCAGCGATCCCACACAGGGGTAAGGGGTCGACACTATGCCAGTCTAACCAGCGATCCCACACAGGGGTAATGGGGTTGACACTATGCCAGTCTAACCAGTGATCCCACACAGGGGTAATGGGGTTGACACTATGCCAGTCTAACCAGTGATCCCACACAGGGGTAAGGGGTCGACACTATGCCAGTCTAACCAGCGATCCCACACAGGGGTAAGGGGTCGACACTATGCCAGTCTAACCAGTGATCCCACACAGGGGTAAGGGGTCGACACTATGCCAGTCTAACCAGCGATCCCACACAGGGGTAATGGGGTTGACACTATGCCAGTCTAACCAGTGATCCCACACAGGGGTAAGGGGTCGACACTATGCCAGTCTAACCAGCGATCCCACACAGGGGTAATGGGGTTGACACTATGCCAGTCTAACCAGTGATCCCACACAGGGGTAAGGGGTCGACACTATGCCAGTCTAACCAGTGATCCCACACAGGGGTAAGGAAGGGGTTGACACTATGGCAGGTAAATATAATGTTGGGGCATGTGGAGTTTGCTTTGAGTGAGGAGTCTGCTATAAACACAACACAAGATATATATATATATATATATATATAGCGCTAGATAGCTATAAACACTATTCCCAGACGGTGGACTTCAAAATAAGATATTTTTTGTTTTTGTATTATTATAAATATAATTCTCTGGTATCAGTATCGGCTATCGGGATCGGATCGGAAAGGAACAAAGTGTATGGGGACATCCCTACTTTTCTCCCATCATATTATAGTTCTTTATATTATAGTTATTATTATTTCCCATCATAGTGTATGGGGACATCCCTACTTTTCTCCCATCAACCACAGCTGTCAGTTTGTCATATAGAGCCAAACATAAGACAAACAACTTCATGGAACTTACATTCATAAAATGGAACTTTAGCCTAATCCATGCTGATGCTCTCATCACTCACACTTTTTTAGTTTTTTTCTGGAAAAGTATTGTTTGTGATGATGACCTTTAACCCTGACCTGGGAATCACCCTGTCAGAGCAGATGACCTTTAACCCTGACCTGGGAATCACCCTGTCAGAGCAGATGACCTTTAACCCTGACCTGGGAAACACCCTGTCAGAGCAGATGACCTTTAACCCTGACCTGGGAAACACCCTGTCAGAGCAGATGACCTTTATCCTCCTGCCACGAAGCCAACCACTGATTGGTCCATTATTATATCCTCCTGCCACGAAGCCAACCACTGATTGGTCCATTATTATATCCTCCTGCCACGAAGCCAACCACTGATTGGTCCATTATTATATCCTCCTGCCACGAAGCCAACCACTGATTGGTCCATTATGCCATTGCTCTGTTGATCCGTTATGTTTGGACCGCAATTCCTATCAATCTATAAATGCACCAAGTCTCACGGTTGTCCAGAACCGCCCCCAAAATGGCCTCTGTCCGGGCTCTGGACTGGGGCCCTAGCCCAGTGTCCATATATGGAGCTGGCCTGTCAGTCACAACACTCCATATTTGGGCATGTCTGACACAGAACTCCACAAACAGTGTTTGGTAGTTCCTGGCTGTACCAGGAGGTCTGTAGATACTAACACTCTTTGTCACACAGACAGCTTCAATATCACTAAATATCCTTCAGTATGCCAGCATTCTCAAACA